>NC_142821.1:5336250-5646875 GCF_057945365.1 Rhopilema esculentum | reverse complement strand
ACATTATATAAACTGTAACTTCCGCTCCGTTTTTGAAATCAGACTCACTGTTCAAGTTTAAGACGTTTGCCTAAGCATTGTATAAAATAATAAAGCGACTAACCGTAGAGCTGGTCTTTGACAGCAAGGGTTTTCCAAGAACATACCCTGGATTTCCAGAGCGGTAAAACACCTTCTTACTTGTCACATTTACTGCTGGGGACATGGAAGCATTGATTGAAGTGGTTGGCTGGTAGCGGAAGGAAACTGTGAATTTCTGCTTAACATACGGTACGATGCTAGCATTCCTAATAACGACGGTCGAAGTTTTAACTGTAATGGTGATCAAGCTAGGGGATGGTGAAAGAATACCACTTGAAGCCAGTATCTTCTGAGTCGCCATCATCATAGTCAACAAGCTGGAGTCTTGCGTAACAGCACTTGGTAGACTCAATGACGTTGCTAGAAAACTGGCTCCTGTCGAAGTCAAGTCAATAACAACACGAATCAATTAACAATGACAATAGACGATACCACGTATTCCACTGGATTTGAAGAAAAGGCAATTTAAAAGGTAATGAAATGATTAGGATGATCAGGGTTCCCAGTAGCTTTTTCATTCTCCCTTCCTGCCTGAGACAAGGTATCTAAAATGATCATCATTTATTCGTCAATATCTCATTTATTCTAGTTTTTTTATTTTCAGTTGAAATCATTGAATGCAAATAAATTGTTTATTTTCTGTTTTATTTCGATTGTGCCGCTATAGGGGATAATTCATTGTCTGCTAAAAGTGCTTCTAACATTCAAATTTAAGATAAGAGCGGTACCTAAATCAATCTGGATGAAGCCTAACGATCGAACGCATGTTACAATCGATCTTCTATCCACAAAGGTTGCGAAGAATAAAAGCACAGTTGACTGCCCGGATGACGTAAACAGCCTAATACCTTCACTTGCAAGCCGCAACTGAGAATGAGGTGGATTTTGTGACATTTAAAGCTTAGCTCAGGCTTTTTTCACATCGGAGGCAACAGCCACCGGAGTCACACACTTCACACTGATAGACGTTGAGATAGGTCAGCCGAAGACGGGGGCAAGGGACAAAACATTAGAATTTGAGTAACCTCGTCCATACTTCTAGTCGTTCTCGTTTTCATAGTTTCTTCAGAGGAAGATTTTACAAATGTTGGTTTGATGGCCGTAAGAAAGATGAACTATTCTTTGGGCTTCGTTTATACTGTAAGCTACCCTGGGTACCACAGCTTCTATGGAGTCGAGTCGAACAGCAGAGGAAATCAAATGAAAGAGCGAGATGTAAAGAGGGTAACTGCCAGCCTGATGCCAATATCTTACCTCTTTTAATACTGGAATTGCCTGCCGGCTGAAAGGACGAATGTAGAGTGTTTGAAACCGCCGGCCTGGTTGTTGATGATGGCGACCTTGTGACGATAGACGAAGCCATGATCTGTGTTGCATTTACCACTTTTTGAGTAAAATACGTGTATGTCACAGTTGTTTTGGTTACAGGGTTGACTGGAAAATTTCCAATGGTGACTTTGGCGGTAATCTGATTCAACTGTCTGCCGTTCCATAACAGCTCATAGTTGACATCGAGTACAGCATTTTGACAGGTACCAGTAGCATTGTCTATGGAGGGCAAATTCGGCCTAGTTTTAGAATCGTCAAAAGCACACCGAGAAATAGCTCTTGCGCTGCCAGAAGATTGAAAAAGTGATTCACTGTTATTATCAGTGGCAGTACTGTTTGTAAGAAAACGCAGGTAGTCAGAGGCAGTTGAAAGGCAGTAGTACTCCACAGTCTTCAAGGCTAGTGAGTTGCTCGTCACACCACTCAGCACTTCTGGCACATTGCAAGCAGGGAGATTTGACCCAGTTGGAAGAAGAAAATTCATGGCGTTGAACGACGGCTGAGAACATGATTGAGCAGAAGCTTCGTGTTCACAAGAAGATTCACGATCTGCTTGGAAGTGCACGGATGTGAAGGAGCAAAAGCCACCCTCAGTCCACACAGGCACTGCTAGGTATCCAATGTTTGTTCGAATCGGCACATCAAAATCGTAATCTACAAATAAAATCAAGCCATTAGTTATGATATGCTATAATTACAAACATCCTGGCTATAACAATATTGAGAAAGCCTAGCCCCTTGTTTTGTCAGACAGTACGTCATCGTAACTTTGAATGAGGTTTTATTATTACCGAAGATCGTCGAATGCTGTGATTTGAAAATCGACCGAATTCAGTTGATGTTAAGAAGAAATGAAAATGGGTCTTCCTCAGATACATCCTTGGTTTCATAACAACCATGCTCTTTAACAAATTATGTTTCTCAACATTTCTTAGAGATAGTTTAGTTATAAAAACAGGTTTGAACTTGTTGAAGGTAAAACCTGAATGACAAGAATTTATTTTTGGGAAAATGCAAATGACATAAAAAGAAAGGAATGAAAGGAGTAACAACTACCTCTTAGCTAAAACCTCACGCTTAGTAAGAGAATGGTGGAAGATTAGTAAGAGAAAGTCGCTTTAATGAAGGTACCACTTGAAGAAGGCAGAGAAAACGTGATGGTTCCATTAGCACAGCAGATAAAATAGTCGTTTTAGAAATGTTTTCGTTCAATGAAGACACAAATTTAACTGAATGAAATACTTTTAAAAAAATAAACTTTCTTACCGGTAACACTTGAAGTTGCGAAGCTATTTCTTATCTCAGTTTCTTCATATGTGAATTCAGTCTTGCCAGAAAGGAAAGTTTGAAAATTTGCTGTGGTTGTGGCCATAGCTGGCATCGTGTATTTTGAGAAAAATCCAAGGAACGGACTGTTGTTTGTAACTACACACAACAACGGAGTCCAATCCTTCCTATCAGGCCACATTGCATCGCAGTCAAACTCAAAAAAGGTTTTCTCGCGTCCACCAAAAGCTCCTTCCATGCAGACAAATCGCTGTAACTCCACGGAAGCACAATCCTTTCATTAAGGATAGAAAGAAGATAAAGGTCCGAAAAGGTGACATCAACAATCTATTTTTAGACTTTTTTTTAAATTGGATCACATAACGTGAAAAGCATACTTCTAAATCAGTGAAACAGCTAAATCTGTTTGACACTGGCTGAGATATGGATGAGACATGAGCACAAGCTCCCCCCCCCCCTCCCCCCAAACGCCTGAAATTTGATCTCTTTTCATAACCATATGAACCAGCCAAAATAACAGCAAAATTTTTCATTGACCGCATCTCAAACAATCATTGAAATATTGAACTGATTTTCGATATTTAGAGGTATTTCATGGTGTTCATTAAGATTATGTGGTCAAAAGAAAAAAGTTTAGCGTTGACTTTTAGGACGTCACATTTCAGAACTATTTTACTATGTGGTGTGAAAAAACTGGTCATGATCATGAAAAGTAATCGATTTTAACTGAAAAACTTCGGCTACTGTAGAACATACAATGTTAATATGTATCAACGTCTGAACAACGGTTTGCTCTTTTGCCTTCCTATCTTAGCAAATGCACACTGTAGCTAGATTTACATTTCGCATACTTGCCGTCAAACTTGTGTTCTGTACTCTATGCAATCAGTGGGAAAAATGCTGTTTCCTTACGTGCTATCAACTTCGCTATCAATGCTTGTAAAAAATACTAAAAACTATAGGAGGAAAATCACGATGAATTATCGTAAGTAGCTTTCCTTGCCTGCAATGAAAGAAAAGTGCTCCGAACGAACGCGGGCTTACTAAATGCCAGGTGTACTAATACCTTAGAAAGGTATGATAAAATGTGCTTCCTTGGCAAGGGCTAGTTTTGTTAATACAACCACTAACATGTTACGTCGTTAATATATAAGCCAAAATGTTGCAACAAAATATTTTTCAGTTAGCACCGGATAAATGTAAGAACCATTGAACTACCTTGTCACAACAGCAGTTTAAATCACAAAGACCTTCATCCAGATTACAGGGACACGATGAATCCAGGTTTTCAACGGCAGTCATTTTTCTCTGCATCGTCTCTGTAAAAATATGAAAAACAAGTCTCTTTTAAATGAGCTTCAATGAAAATCTAATGGATTTATATCAATGGTTCGTATAATTTCGAGGCCAGTTAAAAAAAACTGTGTGGGAAAAAGGAAATCATAGTTTTGAAAAAAACAACTTTCAGTATGCAGGCGTTCTTAACGTCTTTGAATTCTTCCGCGATTGTGACTGATTGTCGAAGAATGGTAGATGTCGTTCTGGACCCTACCGCTTGAGGTGCTTTTCAAAGATTCAAGCGTTACATCAAATCAAATGCAAACAAGTTTTGAAAATGAGAAATCATACTTAAGAAAACGTCTGCCAATTTGGCAAGCAGCAGAAAGTTCATTGGAAAAAGCATGCTTTTTAAAGGATCCGATGAAAAAGACGAGCGGTACCTACGTCTCCTTATTGTCTCAAAACAAAACCCAGTTGAAACATCGAGGCAGTATATTTTACAACTTCTATAAACATTCCTCGATCTCAGCTTTGTAGGGTTGAGGCGTATTTTTAATTAGAAAATGGAAGAAGGAAATCTATAAACCGATTAAATGGAACGCAGAAGGCTTGCTCATTTGCAAATCCAAGAGATAGAACAGTCTTTCAAACAGCAGGATTTATCACAGCAACAAGAGAATTAATGGAGGCCTGCTTGAAACGCCCATATGTGAATTTAACGATTATAGCAAAATGTAGCTAGAATGAAACAAGACAGCCACTTTAGCACATTGCTAGTTCAGAAAAAGAGCGTTTCTGTTTTGGAGAGGCTGTTGTTTACTTAGAGCATGTTAAAAAGACCGTTGAAAACAAACCTGCCATGTCTTGCCAATTGAACGGAAACGTCCCTTTTCCATCTATCCATAATAGTATTGAAACAGACTTTCCAATGTATTTCTGGTTCGACGATGGTGCGCAGCAGTAAGCATGAAAAAGCTGTGCAGCAGTCCCGTTCCCTGTGCTTACTATTTCGACAGTCAGATTTTTAAACAGTTCGTTTGGCTATCAAGAAAATGTTTCAAGGTAAACTTATGAAAGAGAATGAACTTCCAAATGCTTGATTACATATTTGCCACCCTCGTATTTTGCCACCCAATACTATTGCACAAAGAAGCATAAACATTTCGCAGCTAGGAAAAGCATATTTTTTGATCGACAGTCCTCAGGATATCTTACATTGAAACTTAAAACCATTCTTCCACATCTCCTTTAAAAATAAAACAAAGGCTATTTGATATGATATTAATTATTATCATAATTTTCAGATTTGAATAAATACAATTTTACTCCTAAAGTACATATCAATTATTTCGCATCCCAACACAACTTCTAAATTACACTTTGTAACCCCAAAAACGTTCTAGCACATACCTTGTATGTTATTCTGGATGCCAGCAGCCGCATGCTGATCTCACTTACAACGACGTCAGATGCACCTCCGATTGGTGTTCCATCTGCTGAACACACAGTTTGTTCTATCTGATCAAGGTCTATTGCCCTAATTCTGCATTGTAAGTCCAAATTCAGTGTTCCTTCGAGAGGCTTATCCAGGGCAATATAAGAAATGTGCTGTCTAAGATTTTTCAGATCACTGAATGAAGGATAGGAAGCGATCGATATTTCCTCAAGAAGAAACTCTACAGCAGCGCCTGCAAATAAATAATTGTTGCTTGTTGTCAGGTGTTATAAGTAAGTTTATGAAAATAATTTTTTGGTGGCACAAAACTTGAAAATGGCTTTGAAAAAAGCAAACATTTGAGTAAACTATGAGTAAAGTATGTTTATGTGATTTGTAATTATTGTATGTAATTAGTTGTAATGTAGTTGAAGTAAGATATTGTAAGTAGAGGAATTTTGAAAAATAAAAAACTGAACTGAACTAAATAAATAAACATGTAAATCACAGAGTGATTCCATAAAAAGAAGGACAGGCATGACACCCACCATTTCAGATTTTAAAATACTTACATAGATAATTGTCTTTCATCTTTTCATTTTTGTTTGCCGCTTCTCAAAAAATGGCAAGGTACCAATTTTCGCGACAAGTGACCGTGAAATTTGGGATATATAGCTTTTTTATTTGGAGAGGTGAAATCCAAAATGATGCTACCGAGGAAATTTGGGGAATTTTTAAAGGCCATAACTTTGGAGTTGGCGTTTGGAAAATTGGAGTTGGGACCTGAAAGTTGGCATTTTTTCCACTCTTTCAGTACGGACTAAGTGATTTAAATTTGGTGAATACCACAAAATGTGAGTGTCAAAATTCTTCCCAATTTTTCCCCCAATTTTATATTATTTTTGTCAACAATCACAAAACATCAAGTTTTGTTGAATAGGCAAATGTCAAGCTGAAGTGTGCGGTTCTATGGAGATTATCCGTTACGTAACGAATTGCTTAAAGCTCCTTGCTGAACAAGGTTTTTATAAAATATGGTTTCTTGCTTATGGGCGCTAAGAGTAGGGGCTGATGCAGTAAAATCAAGAGGCCAACTTTGAAAAATTGTGGTCCAGTGGCGAATGAACTAGGAAAATAAACCATGGTGTATCGTAATACAAAGGTGTTTTAATGAAATCGAAAGTAAGCATAGTGCTGGAAAAAATGCTGAAAGAGTGCTGGAAAAAATGCTATACATGCTTCAAGTCAACAGCCAGATGGTGAAGACCCACCCCCTTGAACCTAGGCACCTACTTTAAATAGCGGTAAGGTCGCACAGAAACGATGAGCGAAAAAATACCAAAAACTACCCCGAGGCTCAAGCCATCTGTTATCAAACTATTGGCCAATCATTAAGCGCCTGATTGATATCACGCTGAATGGTATTATTGATTGGCCAATTGTTGATTGAAAGATGGCTCAAGCCATTTTAGTATCTATCTATTGCCTACAACATACCTCCTGACGTGCTGAATAAGAACTGGCAAGTTGCATTGACTGAAGTTGGAGTATGAGTTGGCACTGGGGTGGGTGCAGCTGAAGACGTCACTAGATGTCTTGAGAGGCGACTCGTCCCGTTCAGGCTACTTGTCACAGCAAACGAAATCAAAGACATATTTGAAATCAGATTTTTAAGGGCCGAACTGCGAATCTCTGATACAGACAGGTTTGTCAAAGTGACGGACGAATTGGTCTTGTTAGCAGCAATGGAAGATGCATTTGCGTACACTGCACTAGTAGATATAGGAGCTGCTGTTGTCATGTTTTCAGAGGCTGACACACTGGCAGCATTCAACACATTTGTGTCTGGAACTGGCGATGAGGCCATACTTAGACTATAAGATACTGCCGATACAGAGGTTTTTCCTGTGGCAGATGTCACAACGAAGGTCACATAACTTGAGTTTGAAACTGAGGAAGGCGATGAAACAGCTGAAATATTGGTGACTGGAGATGCAGGCACACAAGATTCGGATTGTGCACGGCACATGACACGTACAGATCCCCCGACATTTAGAACACGAAACTGGACCTTCAAAAGGAAGAGATCTTCACTGAAATATGTTTCGTAGATGTAAGATAATGCAGCACGAGTATTTCAGGTTATTTGGCATATCACACATACAAAGGCAAAGTGTCAGAGTCGTCGATCTCTAAATGAAACTTAACGAGTAATCAACAAAAAAGTAAATACTGTAATAAATTAAAACGAGAATGGAATGTTCTAGAAAAAACAAGTCCCTTTTAGCACTTCTCTCAAACGCTGAATAGCGTCTCTCTGAGAATCTTGATAAAATCTCGGAGGGTTTACTTAACAATCTGACTACCTGGGGATATGCTTGCAAACAGGCTCTAATTTTCGGCTGAAAATTCCGAAAATTCCCGAAAAGGGTTAGAAACTTTGTCTCTTTCTTCCAGCGCAAGTATGCCTATTGTAGATACGTTTACAAGAAAAGGTCAGATTTTTCATGAAAATGAAAGTGATGTCCGCTTATAGAGTTATTCACTTGAATCTCAAATTTGGAATCAACTTTTCACAAAAAGAGTTATCAGTCAATCATCAGTGAATTATATGTATCTTATTCAAGGACAGGTTTAATGTTTTTTAAGAATTTATTCCCGGACCGGTATAAATTTTTTACAGAATTCTATCCCTGGATAGGTTTATAAAATACTTTCTGGCAGGTAGATCCATATAATTTTTCTCCAAGTTAAACAAGCCCCCCCCCTCCCACCCCCAAGGATGAAATATTGCACTTACAAAGAATGAATGCAACACTTACCGCCCCTTGGGTCTGTTGTCGTAGAATCCTTGCTTCTATAAATTCTAGCTTCATCTTTGTAGAATCATACAATGATTCATTAGTAACAGAGCATTGGACAACAACTGTGCTCAAGGCTGATTCACTAGGGAAGAAGTGTATCTATGAAATTAGAAAAGGATAGCAGGGAGACAGAACAATCCTTGACACAGTTTGGGATTGTCTAAACAAAAAATGACTAAAAACAGGGCGACTATGTTTTTTGCTTGAAATAAAGCTATGTTTTAACTCTGAAGCAACCTTGGAGAAAAAAAACCAACGGGAAATTCTCTGTGGGTGAGTTTTTGATAATAAAGCAACAAGACACAGAACTTGGATATATTATTTAAGCTGACCCATTCACTTTGAAGACTTTAGATAAAAATGAAATCCAGAGATTTATTTCATACCATATGCACAGATGGCGTTTAACCTCATCCATTACAGAATTGGCAATTCCTATTGCAACATTGATTTGGATGGGAGATTGTAGATGATGTAGCTAGGTTGGATTTAAGTCAGTATCTCAACAATTTCAGCCTGGATCATAGTTCCTCAAATTGATTCTTTTAAAACAAAATATAATGTCTTTGTTCATATAAATACAAAATATCACAATCGTTTATTTACAGTAGACTGATAACTGCTGGCCTTGTGACAAATTAGATAAATGAGAAAACAAGTTGATATGACCCATATATACCTTAGATGGACAACAAATGATTGAAATGTTTTCACATAACCCTTGACAAAAATTGTACCGTCGCAAATACTGACAACTGGAGCCTTGGTGACCAGTACTCTCCTGTAAATGAAAGGTTGTTACATATAAAAAATATATTGGTGCAGGATATCAACATGCAAATGAATGACTGATGATGAATTAAGTTGCAGTAGAATGTGGTTTAAATCTGTTAACATTGTAAAAGATTTTTAAAAAAGGGAATAAAAATTGTAAAGATGGTATGTATTTCAGAAAATAAATATTGGCTGAGAAGCAAAAAGATTTGAAGGAAAATGTATAAATCATTGGAATTTCATGCTACACTTCATGCTCAACTGCAGGAAAATCCTGACTTTAATTGAGGATTAAAGATAGAATAATTCTAAACTTTGCGGTACTCAGTCAGATATCATATAGCAATGTCATAAACAAGGCTTGCGATAAGCATCCTACATTTCTGAAGTGCAAAAAAAACTTCTCTGATGCAATTCCTGCAGCACTTATTGAATATTAAAGATAAATTTAAAGATAATTATATAAAATATGTCTGCCAAAATCAGTTATGGGTTATTGATGTTTACAAAATATAAAAATAGGTAAGATAAATCATGGCACTGATATACATAATGAATTCAACAAAATCTGTCAATTACCCTAGCTTTCCTGTTGAATTATTGGCAAAGTATTGGCTACCATTATTAGCACTAAAACCAGAACAGGCAACATCAACTGCATCACCATGGGACAAAATTCTATAAACGGAACAGGAGAATGATTTAAAAAACAGTTTTCCATAAGGCTATATACAGAGTATCATAGCAGCTTATCACAAAATATTTTTCTTTTTTCGGTACAGTAGTTCTTAGACTATGAAAATATTTGAATACAGTATTTGTATGGCTCAAAGATGTGTATCAGAACAAATTTCACGTAGCCAAAATTTCGGTGGAATGGGCGTTGCCGAGGCGAATGAGACGTTGCTCTTATATTTCTGACATGTATTAGTTCGGTTTCCAGCCACTTTTCCTTTGCCAACTTTCGTGTTTTGTATGGTTTTGTATGCCCTTTGCGATAACACGAGGGTTTTTTCACTCATACAGCTGTGTCATGGCATTTGCTCTAAATTATCCTACAGCTTTCCCTCAAGAATTCTAGAGTCTTTGTAATATGAGGTGTGCTATAGCATGTTTATGCCTCCAAACACACCCAAATGAAAAAATTCTGAGGAAAATTTCTTAAAATTCAATAACCTGGAAGTGCCTATAGTATTCATAAACATATGCGGTGGAATTGATTTTTCTGTTGAGATGTGTTTATTCAGTTTACTTATGTTTCCTGTATTTTGATACTCTAACTTTGTATCGTGTTTCACTTGCTTGGGTTACACAAAAGATGACTGGAAATGTGTTAATTGATGAAATATTCCTCACAATTTATCATTTTGTGGGCATGATGAATTGCTTGTGTGGCTGAGTTTACCTGAGTGCTGTTGTGATCACAAGTGATCACTCATGTCAAACAAAAGGGCTTGGAAAGGTTGCCTGATCAAATGGTAAAATATTTTTTGACAAACAGTGAACATTTTTCAATTCAGATATTTTCAAGTGATTGCAAAAATATTCCATAATTACGTCCTGGAAATTTATTAGTTAATTCAATTTAACATTTTAAAAAAAACAAGGATAGTTTCTTCTTCAATTTCCTTTGCTTCTGTTCAGTTTATGAAGCAGAATGAACACTATACTTCCTGATAACAGAAATGAAAAATGCCAGATTTCATCACACACCATCCCACATGCAAAATAATCAAGGCATGCAAAATGCAGTCTGTAGCCTATTTTCATCTAAACAAAGACTGATTCATTGTTTGTAATATATTGCATTTGTAGAAAGAACCTAATAACATACAATATGGTCTGGTATAACTTATAAACCTTTTGCAATAATTGTACTGTGTCATAATATTTTGTCCAAGCTTCTTTTAAACCAAACTTACCTGAAAAAAACATTCCCAATTCTGCTCCCAACAGGAATTGTAACAGAACTAAAATTCAATTTTGTTGCTCTAACACCAAACTGCAACTGAATACAGCTGACATGTACCTAGAAATGGAATAGAAAATCAATGCACAGCATAGATAAATCAATTACCAAGAACAAGAACACTGAGCAGTAATAACAAATAAAACCTAATCTAAAAATAGCTGTTTATATCATATACTACATTAAAGGAAAGTTTTTTTTCTTTGTGCATTGGGTAATTATTTGGAATGGGCCAAAAGATGAGGAAAATCATTACAAGGCTTGGCCTGAAATTCATCTTCTTTGTGGCTTTTCAAGACCTCATTGTGTGATTTGAATTACATTATCTGTTGTTCTTTCTATGAGATAGTTACAATAAAAAGACATATAGACATGATATGTTCACTAGTTTTATCAAAGCAGCCTTCCTTCGCAGCATTTACTGCCTGCCTTCCAAAGTTCTTATGGTGAGTTCTGTATTAGTGCATCTAAAGCTTTTACCAGGCCTGTTCAAATAAACTCTATTCTGGAATTTGAATCTAGCCTAGAAACAAAAGTCACTCATGAATTAGAGTTTGTTTGGGATACCATGTGTGATAAAGATAGAAATTAAGCTTTCAACACAGAGCTCAGAACTGATTGCAAACAAAAATGATAGCTTCAGTTGTTTGTTGTTTGAAGCTTTGGCAAAAACAAAGGAAGGATAAAATACTAGAAAAAACAGCAAGGTGAAAAGAGATTAAGGATGAAAAGGCATTAAGTAATATTTTGCAATGTTATAATGTGCCTCGATATATGCATTAAAGATAAATGAAAAATTACATCTAACTGGTCTGTCATAAAATGTTTGATGCCTTATAGGCAGAGCTCAGAGGTGGACACTTGATCAAATATTGGGGGGGGGGGGGGCAAGCCTATTGTTTCAATAAGATGATGTCACATTTCCCATTGTTTTAGAACAAGAGACAAGTATACACAATTCAGTGTTAAGAACAGGAAGATTCTAAGTTGCTACTCAGAGTTTCATTCTTGATGTCATCAGGCAATTGTATGACAGATTACGTCAAAATTACAGAGTGTTAAAATCTAGGAAGAGAGATCATGCTGAAATTCATCAGAGCTCATCATGTCCCCTATGGTTAATCAATATTGGGAATTACCCAGCCTGTTAAAGTTCTAGCACAAGGGTTTAAAATGGACAGGGTTTTGAAATTAATCAAAAGTTTACAACAAAACTACTTAAGGCTATGAAGGAAACTGAAAAGGTTGCACAATGGTATGTCTCTCAATTTTTACAATAGATAATGCAGCCAAATTTGACATTAATAAACATGAACATTTTCTGAAAAACATACAGGCAATTTTGGGGCAAGCATTAAGATGTAGAACTTTTGGTTTCAGGTCTACATGGATTTCACCCTGGAAATCATACAAAATTTCAATCAGTAATAACTCCTGTCAGCCAACCACAGTGTAGATAATGCATGAAACATACCCTGTTAGCTTGAGCTAAAACTGAAAGTTGAACTTGCAAAGATCCATTGAGTTGATTTTCAGGTAAAGTCATCAGATCCAGAGTCACATCAACTTTTCCTGTAAGAAAAACATGTTTTTACTAAAATAATGCCAAAGCTGACACCTATTCCTTATAATGTCCATGCCCCATTTTAAAGAGTGCACTATCAAATTTCGAAAAATCTCGCATTGCAAACTTACCCTAAAGATCAGCACCTCTGGTATGTTTTTAGCCAAAAACACAACCTTTCACAACTGTTTATGGCACAATCGAAAATGAAGGTTGTCGCAATTTAAAACAAAATACTAAAACATTTACAATTATCTTAATTTAACTTAGCATAATTACCTCCTAGACAAAAACAAATCGCATTGAAAGTACCAAGAATCTTTGCCAACAAGATTACCCGCATTTTCTGAATATAGGTAATGTTGGAGGTAATTTCTTTTCGATTAATTTTCGAGCTTTCGATGCATGGTTGGCATTGATTTCTTAAACTGCAACAAAACGTATCTCAGAAGTTTTCTTCAGACTTCTCTCTTGAAAATGTATATGCCTCTTGTTGTAACGGCGCGAATCACACAACATACTGCAGCAACTGCAGCAAGCAGAAAGCAAAACACAAACTTTGAAAAATAAACCGAGGCTTTGCCAGAGCGAGGCCTGTTTCGCAAAAAATTCGCGAAATAAACCTTGAGTTTCATGTAACTCACTTTACCGCAAAAGAACGCAAATTTTGTCAAATGCGCTGACTGTCCCGCACTTATGGCTGCAGAAGAGTCGTAAAATTGGAAAATGCAGCAGAACAAAGTCACGTCCGACGATAGCTGGAATATATCAGCCAGTGAAGACGAAGAAGAAGCTTTCACATCTGCAAGAAATAGTACTAAAGTTGATCAAGGTAACTTGTAATGTTTTAAAACATGCAGGCCAGCTGCCTAGGCTCAATTCTAAAGGAGACAACTAATTTCGACATTAAAGGACTCTCCCCTCAGTCTGTGCCAATATTTTTCTTTGCACATGATGTTGGGGCCATGATAGAAGGGTGGAATACACTCATGTCACACATAGGGAATAGGCTGCAAAGTTTGTCTTTTCTTGTTGACGGAATATGACATTGACAGTGTGTATGATGGATTTTTACTTCCCCTCCAATTTAGGCTCTATCTTTCTCAGCTAAGCCTGGCTGATATACATGTATAATTTTGCCGATGCGTCACTGCGACCAATGGCACATTATCAGCTGTGACCTGATAACAGAAGCATTTGGGCTGCGAGCAATGATGCCCCTCTATACTTAACTATAGTATAATCTATGAATTCCTTGACTTTCCTTGACACTAGAGGCCAGACTGTAAAGTATTTTTCTGCGCGATCGCTGACTTAGTGAAAGTAGCAGATTTGCAAATTATTTGATAAAAGAAGCAGATTTGCAGATTTCGCTATTCCCCTACAGCCCCCTTCTTAGATTTTGCTATGCTTTTAATCTAACTTTTGGCAACATTTAATTTAATGAAAAATGGCCCACCAGTGAGGTAAATGAAATAGCTGTCATGCTTGATAACCGAGGGTCCTTGGGGCACGGATTTACATGCAAAAACAGTCATTACAACCAGATGTGCGCCAAGCCTTCAATGATTCTACTAAGGATTCATTTTTGAAGCTGATGAAAATTTCTCATGATATTTAAACATTTGAAGTGCCGTTTTTCGCTGATGTATTAAATAAGTTCATGAAAATTGCTTTGACAAAAGCAAACATTTTATAACATATTGACTAAAAGCTTTTTCTTTTGACACTCCTCAAATCATAAAACGTTAGAATAAGGGTCCAAAAGAACATGATGAAAAATATGTATGTACCCAGTTTATACTTCTGTAGAAGCTTGCTCAAGTCTTCAGAAAAAACATGTTTTTGTTAAAATTTACATTTTTTCATTAAATTTGTTTGTTTATCAATTTTCTATTGCTCAAAATTTTACAGCAAGTTTATTGCTGCAATCATTGTTGTCTTGGCAATTTCTGTATAGACATGTTATGATTAACAATAGATTTTTGCGAAAAAATGTCACTCGCCATCACACGCCTGGATATTTTCAGGTGTGCGGTGCTTAGCACAACTGCTCTGTTTTTCCCAGGAATCAGAGCACGACTGCTCTGATTCCTGGATAGATTGCCTTTGTATGCATGATTGTTAGATAAAGATGAATTGCTGACATAAATTCAGCACTTCTTCAATTTGACTGAATTATTCCTAGCTACAACTCCTCAAATAATGCTGATTATAAGAACACATTGCCTCTAAATTACCACTGATGCCCATTGGTCCCCATCCATTGACAAATTTATAATTTTTTAAGCAAATCTTTCTTCCCCTTCTCAAACAGTATAAAACCTTTTTAAAGCCTTTAATCAATAAAGTTTCATTTGTCAAATTTTTTTCTCAGTTTTGCACACATTCTATATTCCAGAACTGAAAAGAAAAAAGAAAAAGTTATACAATCTTGAGGGCCAGCAGCCTATTTCAAAGCATATTGCACTCTTGTACAAAGACATAGAAAAAAATGGGTGGATAGAGTTGACTTGTAAATGTCCACGAAGAGGTCAAACTAAGAAGGAATCTCAACCACAAACTTCACAGTCATCAACCAACTCTGTTGTAACAAAATTAGATAGCTATCACTTACCAATTGGACAGTCACCATCAAAATCTAAAAGTAGGTAAGTAAAATAATTTTGCCTTAGGCTGAATTCACATTGATTGCCTGTTAAAGTATTCAAGTTTTTGCTTGCTTGCTCATGCATTTAGAGAAGAGCTGTTATACAGTTGGGTTAGTAACCTAATAAGTATGACAAAAATTTGCTTTTATAATGTATCTTATAATAAGTAGTCTTAAATGTCAGATTTAAAATTCGTAGTTATCTTGACTCTTAGGCCTGAGTATCAAGCATTTGATTACAAAGAAGATGAAGAACGACCATATGTAGCAAAAAGCTCCTCTGCTAAAAAGACACCTGTTTCTGGTATGATTATAATAATTCTTTGTAATTAAAAATTTTGTACCTTGAAGCTATGTTTCCTTTAAATGATACATTGTGTCTAAAACATTGATATATCAGTGATACAATGATATAACTAATGAATAGGCAGTGGTGTTTAAACAGTTGCATAGACCAGCCTACATAAAGTCGTCTGCTAGAATCCTACATAAAGTTTGTTTCCTTCTTTTTTCTCCGAAAAACTCAAATTTCCTTTTTCAAGACCTTTTCTTCCAAGTGGAAGCCCTGATAAGGTTAGAGTTTAGCTGAATACTACTCTCTAATGAAAAGGGACAGTTTGTATGCAAAGTTAACAGTTTGTCTTGAAAACCTTTCCTGGTTGAGTCACTTTGTAAGCTTTGTTAATTCTAAAGTTGGGACGTTTGTTTGGTCATTGCAAATTAAGTTACCTTTATTCTCTTCATCTTTTAAAATGCATTGCAGTTAACCTTTTTTGCAATGTTTAACAAGGCTGTTTAGATATGGCAAAGTGGCAATGATTTAGAGAATCTGGAAATTGTGGAAGTAATTCTAATGAATATTTTGCCAGTAACAAAATGATTCTCTGTAGGGAAGAGACCCAAAAAGATAGCTTCAATGACAAATGTAGTCAATGAGCTAAAGAGACATAAATTGCTTGATGACATGGAAAATGCAACATTAGAGGTAGCTATTAATTGATTTTGTTTGGGGTGATTGATTTTGTGTCTTGGTAATTCCGTCTCTGTGTCTCACACTTTGCAAAGTATAAAACATCAGAAGATGGACTGAAAACATTATGCTAGGAAATTAAACCAATTGTAAATCAATAAAGAGCAATAATAACCATTGACACGTAAAAGTTGCCCGACCAACTGAAATATTACCAATCGAGTCCTAGAATCACAACAGCCTTTTTGTCTACACAATAGCGGTTTTTTTCAATTTTATAAAGAGGAGGATGTTCTTTTTAGATGAAAGTTTCTTTTTTTAATTTGTAGCCTGTTTATATCTTTTGCAGAAAGAACAGAAGAAACTTAAGACAGAAGAGAAAGATTCAAGAGTTACTGTAGATTTTGATTCTCAAGACAGGTACCTATTGCTAAGTCTTTGCATTTTCAGGTTTTAGCCTTTTCAAGGAATATATATAAGTGTAAAATTCAAGCAGAATAATTCTAAAGAGTGAAATCTTTTTAAACATCCCTTTTGTAGAATGCTTTTTGTTTTCTTATATCTGTTTCAAAAGTGAAATTTTGTAAGTCTAGTCTTATAAAATTATTAAGGATATTATATTACAGTAGCTCAGATCAAACAGTTTTGATGCACATTATGCCAGTGATTTTGGGCTCTTAAGTTTACCACCTTTTTTCAAATTGTATTTTCTGATCTATTGCTAGCTTAAAGACCTGCCAGTGCCAGTATTTTTGCTAATAAAAGTTAGCAAATAGTGAATTTTTGTTGAAACCACATCAGGTTATGAATTTATGCTTTGATAGATAACAAGGTTGATTTTATTTCAAAAGCAAAAGCTGCTTTTATTTGTTTTACAAACTTTTTAAGCATCAACTGAGGCTAATTTTTCCTTTCAGCATACCAGATATAAAAGAAGGGGTGGCTTCACAAATTAACAGAGTTGGTAGGAATAAGCAAGATTTTCCGCTTATAAAAAGTTAAAGCTTTCCATTCTGAGCCAAATGTTTGTCTCTTTGTGTATTATAATGAAAAATCTAAGAACACTCAGAATTGATGTCTCTTTTCAATGTCATGAAAAGAAGAAGTTGCTGGGTTTACAAGCATGAAGATAATATGTATATTCCACCAATTTCAGGCAACATAAATGTTGGTGCCTTGATGTGAAATCCTTTTGCATCAACCCTAAGGTTTCAAAGTGATTTTCATCAGTATAACGTCAAATGTTCTGTTCCCATTCCTTTTGCAGATGTTTAATAATTTTTCTTATCTTATCTCGTTACTTGATTTAGAGATTTAGATATTTATTTTCAATTTTTTTAGAAACAATGCTAGATGCTAAAGAAAACAAAAAGGTGAAGGGAAAAGAAAAATAGAAATGCGAACAAAGTTCTGAACATCGAAATGTAAATAAATTTCTTCTTGAATATAACTTGGTAACTAGTTTTTATCTGTATAATCCCTCGATAAATTTAAATATTCAGTCGTCATTAAAACTATCGTGTATGATTCGTTTAGTGTGTAAGAGTAGCTTTTGGCATTTAAAATTATTTGTTACTGGTATTCGACAAGTATTCGCATTTGGTGCATTTTTCTTTGTGCATTTGCCTTTGAAATTTTATGTGTCTTAATTAATGGACGATTGTTTTTTTGCTTTTAGTACTCTTTGATTTCATCTTTATTTGTTTTAATTGTCGAATTTTTTTTTCGAAAATAAGGCCGATAATAGAGAAGGGCATTTCTAAAATTGAAACCTTCTAATTTGACATAAAAATCTTTAATGTTAATGCAATTATATAATATAATATACCCAAGGAAAGACGGATTTTTTTTAAATCATTTTATTTCCAACGTTACCTTAGCACGATGAATCGCTCAACTCAAACTTATCTCCGTATGATAATTCTATAAATGATCTTTGATACGAACTTCGCATCGAGGTAACTTAAATGGGAATGCTACTTTAGGTCTTATTTTTCTGAGTAAATAATTTTTAATCTGAGTCTTAGTTAAATGATAACTTGGTAACTTAAGTTTTTATTTTTTTTGTAACTTGAACAACTCCTGCTCTGCTTACAGAAACTACTTGACTACTTATTCTCTTTCTGGGCGCCTACCATCTCTATGGTGCCATGGTGCCTACTTGCTTAATTTTTATGACAGGTACCGTCAATCTTGTGAATCTGGCTTTTCACCCTCTAGTCTTCCTTGCACGCACTGCTCTTTCAAGTTGAGCCTGGTTGTTTCTGGTCGTTTAAACTACCACGCGAGACGCGAGACGGCCCTTTTTATACCAAATTGGAAAAGATGCCAGACTGGTTCTTATAACATATGTACGTTGCGTGCTTGCTAACTATATTATCGTTATTTTGGTTCTTATAAACGCAATTCACCGATGAACGCACCAATGAACTTGTCTTGTCGCAACGCTTATTGCGTGAGATAAAGAAAAGAATTATTTCTCGCAAAAATTTTAATGTTATTTGACGTGAGTAGCTGCATCTTACGTCAAATTAGTGGAAGGCTTTGCTATTAAAAGAATGCACTCATTAATAGAGCTAAAAGTTTCGATTTGCAGTCAATAGAAGAGCTTCAAGATGTTTTCCAAGTTGAGTTTTCATTCTTATAGAGGACGATACGCAAATAAGACTGTAGAAAATGGTTGGTCTTTGCAAAAATGTTTTGGCGGTGCCACCAAGTAAAGGCTTGACGGAAAAAGAAGAAAGTTGTAATCTGGCTGCAGATCGATATTCAAGTTGTCCACGTTGTGAACTACTTACCTTTGCCAGTCTCGAAAACTGCAGTTTTCTAGGAATAATGAATCAACAAGAAATGTTAACAGAAAGCTGCAAAGAAGCAAATAACGAAGCAGACCGAATTGACCGTTCATTAGGCGCTTTTTGCAGGGAAAAAGAACACAAGGAATTCTCAGAGACACCAGAAAATATCAACGCTGGATCGAATGTTGAAAATCCCTCGAATGATTTTAGCAACGGTATTACTGTGACAACTAGTGTAGCAGCGTTTAACGGCAATATTGAGAGAACTTGCTGTTCCAATTGTCATACAAACACGAGCGTATATCACCTCGAAGATTCAGCGCAAAACAAGGGATCTATTAGCGCAAATGCTACAGTAACAATACCGGTTTCTTACTATAATGCATTGAGAGCTGCAGATTCAGCGAAAAGAACTTTATTGCACTGTGAACATTGCTGTAGTGACACTGAGGTTTCGTATATAGAGAAGAAAATGCCAAGGAATACATCCATTAAAGGTGACGGAGTTTGTGTAGCGACTCACCTGCTATGGCCTAAGCCTCTTGAAAAGATGCATTATGATTCAACTGGGGTTACGGAGAATGAATTAGTTGATGTTTCGAATGAAGGAAGAGGCGATGATAATATTAATACTGTTTTCGGAATGGAACTTGACAGCAAAAGCGAACAGAATGTTTATTTTACACCGAAGGTCGCAGGAGGGAATGGCAGAAAGAATAGGTTTAAAGATGGACAATGTTCCACGAACAATTTAGTTAAAGATGAATCGTCGAAATATCAGAGTTTTGGAAAAATGTTTCGAGGTTGCCCGGTTATAAGTTATAACGTTTATAATGATCAGGTTTGGAAAGAGCCGTATTACTTCTCCTCCGAAAAGCAATTGGCAACTGTCGACGTCAAAAAAGGCTCGCATATTAAGTATACTCCTTTGAGAAGTGATATTTCGTTTCAAACTTCTTGTGGTAAAATGTTTCCAGTCATCGATCAGACTCAGAAATATTATAATCTTGGTCAGTCTCCGAGTGAAAAACGGTCAGAAATGGATAACATAGATAATAACGCCCAGCTCAATCAAAGATTCGCCGATTATAGAATGGATGTTGGAGAAGCGGAAGAAAAAGAAAAAATACCTTGTTTTGGTCCTATGAATTGTATAACCGGAATGGAGTTGGATCCAGCTGTTGAATGTTCAGGTAAGTTTAAAACAAATAGATTAAATATTGACGAAGTTGACGCCAATAAAGAAAATTATGAACATTCTTATTCGGATTATACATTTGGAATTAGCTCAACTGATACCACGTGTAGAAGCTACCGAAGTTCAATTTCTGCTGAGGTAGACATAAAAGAAGATGAAAGGGGGGATGTTACTATGGAATCAGAAGCAGAAAATTCGACGCAAAAGCCAGGTATTACAGCGAATGGAGTGTTAGAATATTTGGGAATGTCGGAAGGTGATTTTTCGTATAAGAATCTCTGCGACATTCCTCAAGAACGTCTCCATATGTTGCTGACAAAGTTACAGCAGCAGAAAGCTGAAATAAGAATCAGTGCGAGAGAGAATTGTTTTCAGCAGTTACAAGATATCTTGAACAGAATTTCTTTAGAGGATGACAAGCGATTAGCCGACAAGGGCGTCGAGAAGTTGATCGAGGTTGCACGGGCTTATGTCGCAACGTTCAACGAAAAACCTGAAAGTGATCACGATTATAACCTCAGCACTACATCTCAGGTGTTTAGCGAAATGACTGGTGCGAGAGAAGCGGTGTCTGCCAGCTGTCGTGAAAGGAAGCCTTGTCTGTGTGAAGAGAACAATCGCCCTAGTAGCTCGAATGGAACTGGGATTTTAGCAGCAAATGCATTCATCCGTAAATTCAGATTTGATTATGTAGCAGAAGGAAAGACACGCGTGGATTCTTTAACTGTGGATGGGCGTGGTATAGACTTTAATGGAGTTAATAGAAATGAATTTGAAGTGACAGACAGAGAATGTACGGAATCAATTACATGTAGCAGCTGTTTTATTGGGGAAAAGGCGAAGAATAATAATGATGAAACGCATGGCAAGAATCGAAAAATTCATTATGCCGATAGGTCTAGTTTGAATTCTTCTTTTGACACTCAGGTCGAGTCTTTAACCGGTCATAGTCATGTACAATGCAATCAAAACGTCTCAATTTTGTCAGAAAACGGTAAAAGACCACTTGAAATTAGCAGCTCAGATGGGATCGTTGATGGCAGAAATGGGACAACTAGAGCTGTTGAAGAATGCAGTAAATTAATTGGGAATTGTAGATGCGAAGACAGTCTAGGTGAAGAGAAGGCTTTCGAAACAGGTATGAACATTTCCCAGGGGGGGGGGGTACTCCCATTATGGCCTGAAAAGGGGGTCCGTTCAGTGTCAAATAGGGCCAACGCTAAAATTTTAGAAAATTACCCTCAAATGGTATTACTTTTTGAAAAAAACCCTCAAACGGTAGCATAAAAACTGAAATTATTTCCTTAGTAGCATCCATTTCTTTGTGCTCTCCTGGCCCTTTTTTGACAAATTTCTTCATAATTGATAGTTGTTGTTTCGGGAAAGATAAATTTTGTTCATTATCTGTAACAAATCGCAAGCTAAACTGAGCAGTTCAGTCATTATCGAAAATGGGCCATTTGGTAGCCATTTGGTAGGACCCTCAAACGGACTGGAACCCCTGTCAGGCCTTAATGGGAGTACCCCCCTCCCCCGGGGGGGGGGGACAATTACCGAATTCAGTCTCAAGTAATATTCCAATGTTCACACAGCAAACTCAAGCAGCAATTACTTAGTTTATTTCAGGCAACATGCATTATTTTTGGGTTCACATGGTGTTAATGGCGTCCTTAAATCTAACGACACCATCTTTTCACACTGTATCTTTAAAATCCTTCAAGTGTAAGGTTAAAGATAATTTTTTCAGAGTTCATTGTTTTCAATCCTATTACTTAAAAGAACAACGTGAACTATCTCTGCAAGTGCAAGATCAGCTACATATATTATATAATATACATATACAGATACATATATTATAAATTGTTCATGAAAATATGACCATTGAAAAGTCCAGGCTTGCTTTATAAAGTTTTGAACAAATCACGGTGTTTGTAAGGGTATAACCTTGTAATCGTGTGGCATATATCTGCCCTAATTCTCCTTCAGGTCCAAATTTAAACATTCTGAAAAATATATACTTATAACTGAAGAACTTTATTAAAACTTGTATCTTTGCAATGAACTCTGACTGCATTTTCCGTTTTATCAGACAAGCCACAGGAAGATTGTTCACAAGACATGGAACTAGTGGCGGATGCATTATTGAGCCTCAGCGAATGCTTGCCTTCAAGCAGCAACGAAGGAAACACTATTGAGTCTTTTCGACCTGTTGTGAGAGAATTCTATCAGATTGAAGAAGCCAAGATATATAGAAGACGTTTATGCGACTTGATCGAGAAAGAAAGGAAGTCAAAAGGAAACGCGAATAAAGAGCGGCTACAAGTTTTCAGAGAGAAAAAGTTGGAGGAAATTGAAAAAAAAATCGGTGCGATAGTAAAGGAGAAAAAGACAGAAATTGATCTCAAATTTTCTTTCGAGATTAGTTTAATGAGTGAAAGTTTTAGACAAGAATTGTGGTTGAGAATTCAGGTATGTTGATTCTTGAAGAAGCGTTTTAGTGAAACAAACCTTTCTATAGCTGCAATGACAGTTATAAAGACATGAACATAAGTTCCTTTTTGTAATTTCACGCTCTTCATTTCTACAGCAAATAGCTCAAACTGAATTTTATTTTGTTGAGTATCTAGTCCCATTAGAATTTTAACAATATTTGAATTAAAGCCAATTTTAAAGTTGTTCCTCTCTACCATAACCGAGAAAGGGGAAGATTCCTGGTTGAGAAAAAGGTCATGATCAGTTATGTAACCTCCATGATAGTTACCTCTTTATAGTCAATTCACAGTCTGCTTAATTCCGACACCTTATCTTACATTTTTGTCTTTGTCTTTAAATGAGCTTAAAAGAAAATTTGTGTGAAAAGTATTTTGAATTTTAAAATACTTAATCTGTGTTTTAATCCTTTGAAGTACCAAGAAAACCTTTGATGCGAACTCTGTAAGGAATCTATGTCACAGGAAACAGTAACCAGTGTTTTCATGTCTTTATCAACAGAAATGCATTTGTGGAAAAGTTGGTCAGCTTTCTTGTTGCAGTCAATGTCGAAATGTATTTTATTGTAGCAAGAGATGTCAAGTTGTTGATAGCGATGAGCACGAACAAGTTTGTAGTCAAAGAAGAAAATTATAAATTTGTAAACAAATGGCATTTGTACATCACTATGTATGTTTGGGAATTAAGTTTTTTCTATTTCATCTTTGTCTCTGTTATCTAAAGTCTTTGTTGATACACAGTTGCATGTAAGCATGTTAGCTTCATGAAGTCTCTGGTGAACGAAATATAGACACATAATGATAAGAAAATTTGAATCAAATTGTGTAATATGTATCATTTTTATGAGCAAGTGCCTTAAAAGGCTAGCAAATCAACCATTGGCTTGTAAAGAACAAAACAGGCCACTGAAAACCCACCTCTTTTATTTAATCTCAGTGTCCTAAACAAAATTGAAAAGGCTTTGCTTTCCATGTTGAAGCAATTTGGGAATTTGGGAGTTTGGAATTGAAAACAAGGGCAAAGCATGCTGCTTGGGGAGGGGTACAATGGTTTTCATGGCAGAGAAATAGCACAAGGGTAGTACTCAAAGACATTTCTCAAAGAATTTTGTAAGCAAAAACGACATCCCTCGTTAGAGCTAATTTGCATTTTGCGAAAGATGGCGGGTCTGACAGCAAAGGACACGTAAGTCTCTTATTTCTATGGACATTTGAAGAACCAATTTATTTCAGAGATTTTCTCTGCTCGAACATTTTCGTAGATAAATACACTGATTTCTTTTTGTTAACACTGATATTTCTGATGTCGCTTTTGGCAGTGCTGAACAGTCTTTTGATAGTGTAAAGATTCCTTCTTTCTCGCTGTGACGGAACTCGTAATTCTCTCCGCAATTATCATGATGAAGTTTTTGTCACCGACTAGTTAGTATGCCTGGAAGATAATGGAATTACTATGATTTGAATTATTTACTTTCCAACTCTTCACACAACAGATGCAATGCGCTTGAAATAAATTCTTAAAGGAAATCTGTCTCGTTGTGGATTGGTTAACGAGAACAATAGCTAGAACAATAGCCTAAACACACTTCCAGCGCTCCGCCATATTTTTTACAATAGCTTTCTTTCATTTTGCTCAATACATCTTTATTGCATTTATTTAACAAGCTAGGAGCCCTGACATGTATTTTGGTTTGTAATCAAAGAGAAAATTAAAAAATTTTGATTCTTTTCTGAAGTTATTAGAAAAATTTCATTCTTGACAACCATTCTTGATACACAAGATATCACAAGATAACACTTTGATTTGGGTGGGATGTGCATGGTACGCCCAAACCAAGCTTCTCTGCATTTTATTCGAAAAACCTCTTCGCTTAGAGAAAGGCCCCTCTAATGGAGAAACGTGGCCCCCGGTTATCCCCTTGGATTTTTAAGGCTAGATTCACCACTGCATACCTCGAGTGAAGTATTAGTACTGATAATACTAGTCACTAGTATTAGTATTAGTATATAGTACTAGTCACAGATGAAGTATTAGTACTGATAATACTATTAGTATCAATCAACGCTTATCATTATTCTATTCAAAGGCGATCGTACAATCAGTGACAATGCAGACTTAGGCAGTGACAAATACTAGTTAAAGATCAATAACAGAAGTCTTTAATATGGAATTCAACATAAGGAATAGCGACCAAAAAGGAATTTGGTGTTTTACAGAACTATCTTGTATCGCAAATAAAGCATTTCTAATTGTCTTTCAGTATTATGGGTAATATAGTACTAAAAAAATTCTTTTCATTTGCCTACACATAAACTGAGAAATTGAACTGCCTTTACTTTAATCTTTGGAAATGCTGATCTGTAGCAAAAAACACCCGTAAGCGCCCACAAAGTAGATACCTTTAGGATTGATTATTTAGAAAAAATTATTGCTCTGTCTTTGTGAATATTGGTCGCTCTTATCTTTGCTATGTTTCAATTGCCGACGTAACTCTGTCATGAAATTTTGAAAAGCTTTCCATGATCTTTTTGACGAAATTTTACCTTCTAAGGCTCATAACCTGGATCCCGTTTTTTCATTATTTAGCGTTTACGAAGGAATAATAAAGAATAATAGTGTAAAAGGAATAATTACTTAAATATAAACAAATATTTTTTCTAAGTTTCTGGATCTATGAAAACATATACAATTACACACAATTGATTGGGAGTCAAATTGTATAACATATATAGATACATTTAATTGATAGTCCTTGCAAAGGGATTCCCCCATACTCCCTTCTTCTCTCCCAAAGCGATACTTAACATGGGGTGTGCCTTAGACATTAGCATAGGATAGGCTGGTTGAAGGTAGAGGGTAGGTAAAAAATGAAACTTCATTCGTACCCCTCCAATTTTAGCTTGGATACATTCTTTTTGTAGGAACACACTTTCGAAGAATATCGAGGCTCGATTTGCAACATAAGAATGTGCCCAGTCTCCGATGAATAATTAGAATAGATAAGAATAGAATAGAAAATTTTATCAGTCAATAAACCGTGCTACAAAAACTTTCATGCAAAACTGGTTTTCAGGGTTTGAGAAACATTTTATAATGTGTTGTTGTAGAAAAATCAATTAAGAAAACCTGAGCCTCAAAATATTCAAGAAACAAGAACACGGAGCATCGCTCAAGATATATGGTTCTTCCTAAAAGGAGTTTGTTTAGACTGAAACTTAATAAAAATTCAAGATTGCTAAGCCAACTGCAATATTGAGCAAACATCGCTGAAACAAACAGTAGTTTTTTCCCTTACTTGGCCACCACCATTCGAGGAAAACTACATCATGCATAATGGATGCCCTATCAAAGTGGATGCCCATTTATCGCGCATTATTTATGATGTAACTTCTAACATTTAAACAGTCAGAGTAAAAAAGTTTCTGTCATTGTGTTTCTTAATTAGAAAACTGTTGCGTAGACACAGCCCAGCATTACATGAGGTTCTACAAAACGTTAAAGAAAGAGAAGTCAATAAAATGAGTCAAGTTTGCTAATCATATATTAGTTTCAGGAAAGTTTTTTGAAAAACTCTAGTTATTTCTGCTTGAATTTGCCACAGTATGTTTTGTGAATCCATTTGTGTTTTTCGTAGCAGGCTTTGCGACAATAGAAGGCATTCAAGCATTCACATGCAAAACTAGCTTCAAGATTGCCACATTGCAAGCAGATCTGCGATGGAAATGAAAAACCACAATTAATATAGCTTCAGTAGTGATCTAAAGTAAAAAATTGGAAACAACATGATGACAATTTAATGAAGTCTGGCTGTATGTAAATTTAGCTCTGTCTCAACTTTTCTTCAAAAATTGCCCATTTATTCGGAGTATCTTTCCCAGTCAAATGCTCTAGTTGGTATGTCAACAGTTACTTTTACGTTAAAAAATATGCAATATTCTCAAGTGCGTATGGATTTGAAGGAAGTTTTCAGAGGGGAGAGGGAACCTTAATAGGTTGGAGGTAGAGGACGTTCCATTATTTAGGGGTACCTTTTCTCTGAGAAGTGGGGAATTATCGATGTCAATTTTTAAAATATGTGCAGAGTTATGGGTGTAATTTGTAGAAACACGAGATTTATCAGTGTCATTTAGGGAAATATTGCAAAATTTTAAGGAGGGAAATTTGGCATGAACAAAATGAATGTTTAGTTAGAAATGAAAGTATGAAATAAGCGAAAAATTGAATTTTGGGCCAAGGACATGCATAATTTGATGGATGATTTCGTTGTGTTTTAAGAAATGTTATTTGCTTTGCGGAAATTTGGGTATAGACTTCATCATGTTGGCGTTATTATGAGTCACATTTTTTCAGACATGTGTGGAATTATGGGCCCCAATTTTGGTCAAGAATGGCACGTCCCTGTCCAAAACTACGCTTAGTTACCCTCTCGAGAGGTATTTTGGCATCATCCCCAGCTGAATGTAATATCCTTAAAAAAACAGAAAATCTTCTTATGACCGTTAATGTCAGTAGAGAGAGTTTCTGTGGCGACACTGAGCAACAACTAGGATCCTTCTCAAGAAGAGAAAGGTGTAATGTCCGGAGCAAGCCTAAGCATAGAACTTTCACCAAGCCGATCTTGATAACCTTAGGTTATCAACCGTACTCAACATAGTTACAGTGAGGAATAAGTATAATTCGACTTTTCCCCAAAAGCCTAGATAGTTTCTTAAAAATTGTTGCCAAAAGCAAAGGGTAATTGACAGTGAAATTAAGTATCGATAAGTGAATGACATGACGTTAGAATAGCGTGATTGTGAAATTACGTCTTTGATGTATCGGAAATCACCATTGCTACGGTTGACGGTAATAGAGTCCAAAGGTCAGTTTGCTATCCAGACTTTATCGCGGACGTTACCCGGGAATGGTTTATGATCTCAG
Source organism: Rhopilema esculentum (assembly GCF_057945365.1). Lineage (NCBI taxonomy): Eukaryota > Metazoa > Cnidaria > Scyphozoa > Rhizostomeae > Rhizostomatidae > Rhopilema > Rhopilema esculentum. The sequence continues at coordinate 5,619,265 of NC_142821.1, read as the reverse complement.
GTAGGAAAGTGGTCTGGTCTCTATCTGACTTCAATGGTCTCTTTCTGATTTCAATGGTCTCTTTCTGATTTCAATGGTCTCTTTCTGATTTCAATGGTCTCTTACATTTTAGGTAGAAAATTGAGAGAATGGTATCTATACTATTCCTCAGTTTTCCTACTTAGTTTCCCTGCTCTTTTAAAGAGAGGATCCAAGATTCAAATCGTTCGCTATTAGAAATTGAATTGGCTTATTTTTAAGAAGACCTTTCATCATCATATTTAATTTTAGGCCTATATAGCGGTTCACAGTTTATTTCTCATATTTTACTAATGATAAAACCCCAAGGGTTGTGGTTCTTTTTTGCTATATGATGTTTTTAAGGGTTACGATCTTTGAACTGCTTTTGATATTGATGCAAATCTTTGTTAGTTTCACACGGCCGGAAAATTGCTATGGGGAATTTCGATTAACTGGATCTAAACTTAATGTTCGAAGCAAACCACTCATTGTTATCTCGTTTTGCAAAGCATTGATAAGTTATTCCATGTAAGAGGCACATGAACTTGCTGGACAGAGCCATCTGTTAACTTTCAAATCAACTCATTAACTCGATTTTGTTTAAGGCCAGTTTTTTTGTTCCAGGGCAATCCAGTAGCTACAAACTACTCATCCGTTTAAATTCACCAAAGGTTACAGGATACCGGACTGCTTTTCATACCGTTTAAGCCCCGTTTACACGATACTGGTTTCACTCAAGACCGGATTCGTTTCATGACAGATGGGCATTCTGTTTACACGACGAGGACTCAATGCGATATGGTTCCGCTCAAATTTTACTGCTGAGTAACTTCATTCTGCAAAAGTGTAAATGCAACCTCAATCCAATATGAAAAGTAATTCGATATGTGAAAAGGTACATGTGTATCTCTTTAAGCCAGCATTGTAGCAGTCTTATTTAAACAGTAAAAACGTTAACACTGCAAGATATTAATTAAATGTTTCATCCAAGTGGTCACATTCATTAATGCTTTCCAAATGGAATATGAATTGAACTGCGAACTTGCTCAAAACCATATTTTCATATATTTCGACACATGCTATGTTATTTTCAATTTGGACGCCAATCGAGGTTAATAGTCAAGAAAGAGGCTGCAGCTTATTACGTTTGTTTTACCAATATATTGCATGCTGTCGAGTTAAATTTTGTGTCTTTTGTCAGCCCACTGGCTGCATCTTGAATCACATTTGGGTAGCTGGTTTAAGTAAGGAGCACGCTGCTCAAAGATGAGACTAGCCTTAGATTTCACATTTTTTACTGATGTACTCTTATGCTGGTTTAGAGAGTAACTTCATATTAGAGAGTAATTCAAGTTACAGTTAATGGGTTAATCGAATTACACAACGTGTTTGAAGGCTGCTTTTTGAAAATAACTAGAACATACCGTATGCAACCGTATGTACATGCATTCAGTGGTGTAGTGGAGGGGTAAAGCGGCATAACGCCGTTACGCTCGCTAAAATGTATGAGCTGCAGCGTTTTACTACCTACCCAAGCCTTAAGCTTCTTAAATATCAGTATCATACTAGATATCAGTACGAATAGCCAATTTTTTGATTAGACGGTATGTCAAATTAATTGTTAGAGGCGCTGACTACAGACCCAAGGGTCCGTGGTTCGAGACCCAAGGCATGGCAAAACTTTGGCCAGCTCCTTGCATTTCCAGGCATAGGAATCACGAGGTGTTGTTATTTCGAGAGGAAGGACCAGGGCATTGCTCGATAAGCACAAGCATCTCAGTGTCCTAAAAACTACCTTCGGATGCTAGGTAGAAACAAATACAACAAATAGAACAAATGAATTGTTTAGGCTTTCAATGCTTGTCTCAACCAAGATTCGAATGAGTATGAAAGTGATTAAAGTCACATGTATATATTGCAATTGCATTTTGGACATTGCTTATGTAAATTGGACATGTAAAGTTCGAGGATCTGTTTGTTTGTGATTGTAGCCAGTACCGTAGGAAGGATATTGTTCATTGGTCAAAATAGAAAGAAAGATCATAGAAGTAAATGATTATGGTTACCTAGGTCATTTACTAATACCTGAAAATTAAACAAATACGAAAATTGACAGAAGAATAGATACAGGAGGGCAAAGATTTGGGTAATATGTTGATTAATGAGAAAAAATCAATACTTTGAATTTGTAGAAAAGAGAGTAACGAATGGAGTCATACTACTAGCAAAAACATGTGGTGTGAAAACATGGACACTGGTACGGATTGGATGTGGCACGGAGAAGCATGGAAAAAGCCATGTTTAACATCAAATGCCTGAACAAGTAGAAAAATTAAAGTTTAAGATCAAAAATCAAATAGTTTGACGTTGTAGAACACGCAGAAAAGTGTGAGTTGCAAATGAGCAAGCCATGTAGCCAACTGGACACAAAAGATGGGCAGAGAAGATACCAAATTTAATAAAGAGGGTGCAAAAGACAACAAAATGGGACTTAAAGATGATTTACTGAACATTGTATATATCACTAGGATGAGGTATAACTCAAACAGTTAGATGTTCAATGCGGAGATGTCTTAAAAAGCACAACATACGGTATTCTTCTGAAAAGAGCTAATGAAACGCTAATTTTGTTTTTTAACTTTGGCGTTCATAAGAATTTACGTCAATACATCACTTCATGCATTGTAGATACCGAAGTAAACAATGCTGCTAAAAATCATAATATTTAAAACATCTGTGACTCCTGAGAATTCAATTGGTGAGTAGTATCAGAAAACGCCATAGTTAATTACCAGACGAAATGACACGTCTTAAACTTGAGTACAGCTTGTTTCCAGATTGACAACTGCTCGATAAATTAGAAAAAAGCTTATCTTGATAAAGATAATTCTAGGCGCCGGTTTTTTGATAACTGCGGAGATATAAGGTGAAAATAAATCTCAGAAGCATTCCAACAGATTCAGGCATACTGAATTTCAACAAAATGTATTATTGTGGAAATTCGTGTCCAACTTGAAGAATTATTCTAATTAATGATTATTTGGTTCTTCAAGAACCATTTAAATCATGGATCGTAATGTTTTTCATAATAAGCCAAATATTTTCAACGATGTGAAAATTTGAATTTGATGGACGTTATAGAAAAACTTGAATTCTTCTTGTTTGGAAATAGATTGTTGTAAAAATTGTTCCCTTTTTTGTATTTGTGTAAGACAATCATTTTTTTTTGTCTGGAAGGATTTTTAGCTATAAAACCTTGCTCAGCCATAAGTTTCGTGTCCTTTAATGTCCCTAAGTGTAAAGGCTGTGAAGTGAAACAGACAAATTCTTTCCCCTCTAACATCAATTTTTTTACACGTCCACTGCTTGGCATCTTTGCTACTTAAAACACTCTCGAGAAAACATTTTTAAATTCTCAAAGCTGTTCCGTGGCTATATCTAAGTTGCTCGACAATTTTTTCGAAAATTAAAGTCCTCTTTTTCATAAATATCGTATAGCGACTCGCCTCTCATTTGACATTTTTTCTCCTTTAGGCATTAGGCATGTTCTATACTTCTACAAACAAGATCTTTTCTGCGTAATTTTTAAGATTTGGTCTTCTATGGCATTAGCAAGGTTTTTAAGATTTTCCCGCCAAAATTTGCTACAAAGTACGCCTATTTCACCGAACTTATGCATTCAAATTTGTTTGGTATGGTTGAAAAGTTGACAAGAAGTTCCGCCATTTTGAACATAGTGGTGCAATTCTTTTGCAAGGGAAGTGTAATAACTGGCTATGCACCGATTTTAACCCATAAGCCGCCCGCGCCATCTTTGACCCATATAGCCGTCCGCGCCGCCTTAAGCCAATTTAGCCGTCCGCGCCGCCTTTAACCAGTCTAGCCACCTGGCAATCTTTAACTTATCTAGCCGTCCATAAAAAGTCTAGCAGTCCGCGTTACCTTGAACTTCAAGCAACAAGCAAATATGGTTTGTTAAAAAGAAAGCCAGAAGATATATGCTTTTGCGAGAGCCTCAGCATATATCCCCAAGAAAAAGTTAAGAGCGTCACAGGAAGGGTATTAATTTTAGCGTGTTTACTGTCAAGACAGAACCATGACTATTGAAATTATGAAAGAAATCTATAGTTGCTAGGCACTAAAATTTAACAAACAAGGATGCATTTAGATCCTTACTTTATGAAAGATAGTGGTATATTACAACTTGAGAGTTACTGACAACATCAATGCACGAAAACCTAAAAGTACAGCCGTTGGATTAGAAAACGTAAGCTTCCCATAACAAAATCCCTGGCGAGAATATCAAAATTTAAACAACGCAAAGAAAGTTCTTAAAGTGATAGTGAGCATGCAACTGAAGATAATGCAGAACTTTAATTGCAATTTAGAGTATTGTTTTATTTCAATTATTGTATTTGTTTCAACAATCGTTTGCATTGATTAGTAAAATGCTTCACAATGCCAACCTTAAACAGCCCGTCCTCTACTCTACCCGTTGGCATCGCACTTAAACCTATCAATACATTACGCTTTAAGCTTCCATGCAATCACAATAAGACATGCTTCAGCTTCGATTTGCAAGCTGGTACCAGAAATTATCAAGGATTTTCAAAACATTTAATCTACTTTAAGTATAGATGTGTTGTATTCTTGATTCAAATAGCTTTGAAGTCATTGGTATCAGATTCATAATATTGTTTGTTCAATTGTGCAAGTATCTTTCTGTTTTACCCGACGTTCTTCTTTGCGCATTTATAATTCATCAAAAACGCATACACATTGCAGCTGTGGTTCCACGATAAATAAAATCGTAACAATTTATTGCAATTTTATCCTTATGTAGATGAAAAGAATTGTAGTTTACTTTCTTCACAAGATGCAACAGCTGTGCTAAGCAGATGTGATTTGCGGTTTCGTCAGAGAGAAACACGCCTAATTGAACAAAAATGTAACATTGTCAGTCAATTTTTACCATCATCATTGAACATATCTATTTTTGCATAAATTTCCGGTTGCAAACGTTAGGTTTTTCTCATTAATTTTCATGCCGAACACAAAATTGATGCAATTTGGTAAAAGATGCAGAATTTTACGGGGATAACGGCCCTGGACACTGGACCATTTGGATTGTGTTCAGTGTCAAGTGGTCCTAAGATTTAAATCTCTACTGAACATTTCGCTGAGCATTCGAATGAATTACCTGAGAAGTTCTAGATCCTTTACAAGCCATTTTCGTTACCAATCTGTGCAGAGTCTCGGACTTATTTCTGCTTTACGTTTGTTGTTGATTGGCTCATAGATTGGCCTAATGACTCATAGCAAACATTTTCTAAGAAATGCTCAGTGGTTGAGCAAGTTGGGCAGATGAATGGGATTTTTCACTGTACTTTCTTGTTGGCTATTGTTCAGTGAAATGTTAAGTTCAATTTTCCAAGACCTTAGAAACATCAAAGAAAGAATTTTTAGAATCAACGTTGCATACCTTGCTTCCCTCTAATTTTGCTTTGATTATTTCACATTTGATCTTTGCATATGCTTTTTTGCACTCAAAATCCTTTCGCCTTTCAGCATATTTCATTTCCCTGTTGATGGACTTTTTTATTTCATCCTCCATAATTTGTTCTAGATCCAATTCAATTTTTCTCTTATTATCTTCAAATTGTCTCTCAAACGAATCATTTAACCTGTTAATAAGTACTTGCTTTTCTTGTTCAACTGCTTCTTGCAATTGGGCTTTTATGTCCACCAGTTCTTCATTTTTGAGCTCCTTGTGTTCGTTAGGGTATTCGGCAAGCAGCTGCTTGTTGATTGCTTCTATTTCAGTCATTCTGTCTGAATCCTCTCCCCATATCCACAGCATGCTGTCAATCTCACCTAAAGATGAAAGCACTCTTACTTAACCGAGTGGTTGAGTATCAAGTTGATTTTTGTATCATATTTTTATCAAAATTCATAGTATTTTACCAAATATTGTGGAAAATAAACACACGCGCTGTGTAAGAAAAGCATACTTGTATACTTGTATACTTCTTGTGTTTGTTTAGAAAGTAATAAATCGAAAAGAAAATTTTGACAGAAATACTCACAGTTTTCTTCTTTTTTCGGTGCCTTCTTTGCAGGGACATATTCGGTAATACTAAAATCTTTGCTTTCCATTTTTAACCTGTGATGTTTATGAAAGCGTTTCACCTGCCCAGCTTCCATCATTTTTAAAAGAAAGAAACGAACTGGGAATTCTAACAATTGTCCTGAAATTCGACTGAAAAATTCGAACCTTCTGCCAGATTACTGCGTGGCTGTAATCTCAAAAAAATTTGCATGGAAATCGCTCAAACGTTTTTTATAAAATTTATTATAACGCTAAAATAATTCAACCACATTTTTATCCACAAAAATTGAGCGCAAATTCAGATATCATAACTTCGTTAAGATATCAAAAGCACGAAAAGAGAAATCATAACATAATTAGGAGCTTTTCGTCCAACAAGCCTAAGAACATAAACTTCAGATACTAAAAAAAGCAGATACGTATCGAAAGTAAATATTGCGGAGGAATGGTGCGTTTGGCTGGTTCCATCAGCAACCGCTAACCTCTTACCCAGTTGAAGAATCCGAATTCTTTCAGTCTACACAAGTTAGGATCCTTTGTTCTGCTGTAGATGGACTCCAAATTGCCTAAATGCAAATAGGATCTTGCTTGTGCAATATGATTTTATGATTCTCGTCACTATAATTTAATCTGGTAAATCCGGATTTTTGAGCAATTGTGAACATATGATATATTTTGTGGCATATAGTACAAAGTATATAGCATAAATAGTGTATGATATACAGTACATAGTTTTTAGCATAAACCATGTAAGACTTGTTTTGCAATGCAATGCAATGATAATGTTTTTGTGAGGTACAACATACCACGGTGTGCAGATTAAATCAGGGCAAAACGGGGCTGAACCTTTCATCGCTTTTCTTTTGTTTATGACCAAATTTCAAAAACGGGGCGAAAAAGTTTTAGATCTACTCATTGACTAGGCGCAATTGCATCAACCTCTTTGAAAATGAAAATGTTTCCATTCAGCGTTAACTTTTTGTGGCAGCGGTTTTTCCCCACACCTTTATATAGAAGATTCGAGCGTTACTGTTGCGTCTTATCAGATGCTATTTTCTCTTCAGGTTTCCATTGTCTTTTACGCATTACCATTGACTGTTTGAAAATGTAAACAAACAATTTGATTGGCTTAAAACATTTTTCATCCTTGTTGTATGTAATACATAGCATATGGTACATAGCATATAGCATATAGTTTATAGTATTTAAAATATAGTATACAGTATATAGTATAAAGTATATAGTATATAGTATATAGTATAAAGTATATAGTATATAGTATATAGTATATAGTATATAGTATATAGTATATAGTATATAGTAATATAGTATATAGTATATAGTATATAGTATATAGTATATAGTATAAAGTATATAGTATATAGTATATAGTATATAGTATATAGTATATAGTATATAGTATATAGTATATAGTAATATAGTATATAGTATATAGTATATAGTATATAGTATATAGTATAAAGTATATAGTATATAGTATATAGTATATAGTATATAGTATAAAGTATATAGTATATAGTATATAGTATATAGTATATAGTATATAGTATATAGTATATAGTATATAGTATATAGTATATAGTATATAGTATATAGTATATAGTATATAGTATATAGTATATAGTATATAGTATATAGTATATAGTTTATAGTATATAGTATATAGTATATAATATATAGTATATAGTTTATAACATATAGTATATAGTATATATTATATAGTATAAAGTATATAGTATTTAGTATCTAGTATATAGTATATAGTATATAGTAGATAGTATAAAGTATATAGTATATAGTATATAGTAAAGAATATATAGTATATAGAATAGAGTATATAGTACATAGTTTATAGTATATAATATTAAGTATATGGTTTATTGTGTTATTGTGTATTACATAATATTGACATCATCGACTGCTTTTACTTTCTGATTGTGTGGAACGGCTAGGAACGGCAAGTGCAACGAGCCTTGCACAAAAAGTGATCAAATCCTCCTGTTCTGGTAAAGCTTATTCGATTGTGAATGGCTACATACATTCCTTATGTACGTACATTCTTCAGATCCTTATTAATGGATTCAGCTGTGATTAAAACATTTCAATATTAGCATACGTTTAAGAGGGTTTTGGAACAATTTGTTGAGGGTCGTTAGCTCTGGTGCTGAAATACTTTCGCATACTCTCAAATGATGAAATGATCTTTTTGCCTGAGAAACTTGGCCCAAAATATAGCCAATTCTAGGCTCAAAGAAGATCTACAAAGAAATAGTCTTACTCCATCTAGCTACTTTTATTTTAATCTGCTGATGCTAACAAGCTTCACAATGCTATTTACAAAAAGCTATATGCTATATATATAATGAATGCTATATACAAGGAATTGTACCGACACCTTTATGTATACACCATTAAGATAACAGTACCATCTAAAAAACACTGTGACATCAGTGTTCGAGACTATAGGGAGCTGAGAGGGGAGGAAGGGTGGTTGGCTTGTCCAATTTGAGACTCCAGCCCAGAAATACAAATCAAAGCCACATAGGCTGGGGTAGACTACCTAGAACTTCAAAATCCTTCTTGCGATTTTATTGTTGTTTAAGCAAATGGAAAGCTATGAAATATATGTGAGCAGTGGCCTTTAAATGCTAGTTGTAAGTATAATATCTTCAGATTCTGTAGGTTGAAGCTTATACTGTTAACTGGAATAATTGCTGCTATATAGTAAGTAATTAAGTACTCTATCATCAATGCATACAATTTTTTTTAAAATACCGTCACCCATCCCACAAGTTTTTTAAAGTTCTTTCATGCAGCGTCAAGACAAATTTGATATTTTCATCTAAAGGCTTGTTCTTTTGTTCTGAAATTTTAGCACAGTAATTTACAGATCAACATTGCAAGGAAATGAAACAACAGCACACCGTACGTGCCTTTGCTATAACATTTTAGTTTTTCTACAAGTACCGTTTAGTTCCAAAGCCGTAACCATGTGATTAAACCACTTAAAAACTGCTATGTTTCCCAGTTATATTTACTAAAGCGTGCTTAAATATCTACAGTCTAATGCCATTGACATGGTGGTCTACGTGTTTCCATTTTAGTCATTGGTTAGTCTAAAAGCTTTCCTGGGTTGCTCCGTTGATTGCTCGCATTCTAACAGCCTCTGGTTGTGTAGGCTTGTAGTTGAATAGCATCTTGACATCGTCTCTGAAACTCCTGTCCATGATGCTGTAGATGACAGGGTTGACGGCAGTGTGGAGATAAACGAATGCGGCAAAGATCTCTAAGATCGCTAGGTTGTAGTTTTGTTTCTCCGATCTATCACTGAACTCATACCATAAATACCAAATGTGATTGGGAAGCGTGAGCAAGGCAAAGAGGGTGACAATGACAACAAGGATCTTTACCATCTTCCTCTTCTTCTGGTTAGCTCTGCTTGGTTGTTTATTGCATTGGTTTTGTGTCGAAGGCGTGTGGTATGTGCTTCGTTTGATTGTTCTTCGATGACTGATAACTTTGATCACCATTCCAAAATGGAAGACAATGATGAAGATAAGTGGCACCAACCAATTAGAGAAAAACTGAAAAAGGGTGTACCACTTGACAAACTGGGGACTAGGATAATGATTATCCGAACATCTTTCTTCCTCTACATCCAGAGCTCTAGCATATGGGATGAAGTTGGCATAGCTGTAAATCCATATGACTATGGCAAGGACGGTGACCTACAAAAATGATCTCATACGGTCAACTTTAAAGTAAATATAAGCTGACACTACTCCAGGCTCGTTATTAAATCAACATTAAAATCAACAAGTGTAGTCTAAGTGTCAAAGAGGAAAATTTCTTTTTAATGTCGCCACTGTTGGTCAGCCCAAGCTCTTCTTGGTCAAATTTTAAGTATTAACTTCATGGGGTTGTACAATTATTTTGTCATCAATTTGAGTTATACTACAATTATCAATTATACTTTGGCAGAACTTCTATGTATGGTTAGCCCACTTGTTAATACCATATGAAGTAAGATGGTGGTCAGCTTCTACTGAAATATGTGAATACACAGAACATTACTTTGACAAAATTGTAAAATGTGATCATCTTTAACAATTTATATGTAGACAGATTTTGTTACGAAAAACAAGAAATTTGTGCTAAATGCGATCATCAAAAAATTCTTAATGACTAAAAATAGATATTAAATGTTTAAAAATTTAAAATAAACATCAAAGGTTAACAACTACCTTCTTTGTTGACCAGTGATGTGCCAAAGGGTTGGATATGCCTTGATACCTTTCAAATGCCATGGCTGTCAGGATGCATATTGATGCTGTCAATGACGCTGACAGTGATGTCTGGATGAATTTACATGTATGACTGTGCTGAAGCCAATCCTTCTTGTTGATCTTCAAATAAATGTCAAGAGGTATTGCCATTGCGCAGACTATATCTGCCACTGAGAGATGACATATCAGTTGTTTATATGCTGATAGGCCATGGCTTTTAAACTTCCTTACCCTAACTAGAATGACAAGCAAATTGCCAAATGCTGCCACGAGTAGGAAAGGAATATACATTGTGATAAGAACAACCTCAACGTGGCTTAATCCACTCTCGCTACTCATTGTTTCATTCGGCTTCGGTGTTCCAATTGTATGTTCAACATAGCTGCCATTAAGAGACATTTCTTCTTTGGTCATGTTATATGTATTGGTCATTGTCTTTTTCAGAACTGTAAGCAATCTGCCGGTGATATTCTTTTAGCCATGGAGCATCGACCAAATATGTATGGCGTTCCTGGAAAATAGATTTATAAATTAATCAACTGATGATTGACCAAATTACGCAGGCTTTTAACTCGATATGTAAATACAACTATACAACTGCAAAAAGATTGGATGCTTTTTCAATCGTTAAACATGCTGTTTAATCAGCCAACAAAATTTTACTTGACGTAAATGTTAATTCGCCAAGTCATCACCAAAATGTAAATATTCTTATTCAGTATAATTAAAATGATTTTATTGCCTTTTGCAGCTAATCAACTAAATTTGCAATCTGATCATGTTACACATTTGGATGGCTTGCCTTGGAATCCTAAATCAATTTAGTTTCTCACTATAGTGAAATCGACGTTTGTAAAATGTTTCCCTAACTCTATGCAAAGTCTCATTGATTTCTTTATAACACAGTCAATTAAACAAAGCAAAAATAGCATGGACCTTGGCGAGCTGCACCACATTTATCATTTTCATCGAACAAGTCTTGGCAAAATGAGCTGCAGCGCCATGGCATATACTATCATTTTTAACTATTTCAAAGGTTGCTTTGTCTACACAGATAAAAACTTTACCAAATATGAATTAAAAACTGTTAACCAACACTGTTAAGAGAACAAGTGGGATTGGGGGGAGGTGTGCGGTGTTAATAGTTGGGTGGGCCAGAGAAGTAAACTGAGCACTGTAATGCGTATTTTCCAGAGATTATGGCAACGATTCGAGACACATAACGGTTAATGATTTAAAACATACAATCAAAACAATTGTTTGGGCATGTCAAAATTGTTTCCTTTTGATGAGCCAAAACGAGCCACTTCTCCGTAATGTATTAAATATCAAATTCACTTTTTGACCAATATAGCTTTGGCTCAATTTGCGTTAGTTGTAAATTCGTCGTAACCAAAATTTTGCGACATCATCGCATCAATGTAGCGTAGTGTCATTTTTTAATTCTAATCATACTTTATTCATCCGCATTATACTTATACTCAGGCTCCACTCGAGTTACAAGGGGGTCCTTTGCCAGAATAGGCACGACGGACAATCCTTCATTTGATGTTGTAATCTGGCCTGACAAAAAGCTTAAGAATGTAACTAGTGAGAGCAAAATAAAACAAACCAACACTAGTAAATACATATTTTCTTTGTCCTACACAAAATTGTTGATTTTAAATCAAGCAGATGTAGGATAAGTCCTTTTTACATTTGTATAAACCCATTGATGGCTCTACTCGGATGGGCCCTACAGTTTTAAGACCTTTTTAGAACAGGTAGAATGACAAAAGATGAATACAAAATCAGTTTTCACAATGCTTAGTGCTCTAAAACTGGTGATAAAAATCAAAACGGTATTCATGAAGGGCTTTTTATCTATAATATTTCAACTAACAGTAAAATTTCAAATTTGCTATGTTAAAACTTTTTGCAACTAATCGTCGACATAAGTGTCAAATAAAAAGATCATCGACGTAAAACGGAAAGCTCTACCGGTGATTATGTTAGGTTCTTATCAGGTTTCATAAATTTGATTGCGGCTATACCATTGAGTTCAAAATGGAGCTATTCTTGAAATTTATGTCTTGAAAAACAACTTACGTCATGAGCCAATGAATTCATAAGCAATTTCCAGCACTTGTCTTTTAGTCTTGAATATCAAATAACATAAGAACCGAGTTGCACGGTGATCGTGTTGCATGAACTAGTTGCAGACTTTGAATGTTGATCTTACTAATTTTCTTGAATTCATTAACCTTTGCATCTCACCTAAATACTTAATCAAATCAATCAACTAATGGGATGAACATCCATCAATTTCTTGAATATCCATTGAATAGCTAGATCATTTATTTTCACAAAGATTCGGTCACTGCATGCAATGCGTAATCATTTCAGCTTTGCCACCATCAATTGAAATTTCAATGTTGATTGTTTTGGTATTCGGATATCTTTTTGCATGAATGTTATTCACTTTAGCTTGTCTGAATCTAGTAAAATATGTCGCCTTCTGCAAAGACCGTCAGAACTTTTGCATGAGATCAACAATAATTCTTTTGAAATGTCCTGTTGTGTTTGATTTGAGATTTCATTCCATTCAGAGGAAAATCAACATTGTTTGTTTTCTTAAAAGAAATATTTGATTTGAAGTTTCAAAGCTAGATGCCAATAAGCTGAACTCGAAAGTAAAGTAAGTGTCAACATGGCATTCCTGCATCAGCCAAGCAAATTGATGATCTTTCCATCTGTTCATCCTCTTTGCATTAAACCAGCGACAAATCTTGGCATACAATGCATAGTTGGGATATCGGCAATGTGATAGCAATTGATATAAACTTCAGCAGAAAATTATGTCTTTTGTCTGACATCGAAAGCGACAATAGAAGCGACACGCCAAAATAGTATTTTTCTGAACAAGAAAACCATTCATACACTTGAAATATCGTATTCTTAAAATGTTGTTATCTACAAAGCTTTCAATCTTCGACGTCCGAAAGCCATTTATGAACTTTCCGCTAAGTCTAAAATCGGTTTTAATATAGACAAGTAACAAAAATGCAATAATTTTCTACGTCAATACTCAACTTTTTTTGTAATTCTTTGAATGGTTTTTCTTTACCAACCGAGCGAATACGCTGAGTTTAGACACCTATAAATCTATTAACGGTGAAAAGACTGATGAGAGTATTTTTATACAAGAGATAGTTTGCCGCATCAAAAAAAGTTCTATTACGTTTGGAATGAATAACTCAGTTTCCACACCGTTACACGGATTTGTTTAGTCTCGTTGTACTTTCTTCGCCGAAACAGAAAAAAGTTCTGAACTACCTCCATTGTCAACATGTGACTTTGGCCTAATATAAGTAAGAATTGCGACAATAACAAAAAATTAAGGGTTTCAAAAAATGATTTTCGATAAAATGAAGTAGGATTTGTCATAGCTTTTAACAGTTGAAATGTAATTGGAATAAAGAACGATTTTCTCCACAACTAGATATATATTTTTATGCTTGATATTTCAACCCTGATTCTGACGTTTATTCTCTGAGTAGTGCCATACGAAAACTTTAAGTATCTTTTAAAATATTTGATTTTTCAAAGCCATTTCAAACTCAGTAAATGTAACTTGCTGTCTATCTAACACTTAGGCTTATAATTGTGCAAGCAATCAAAGCATTTTAGCGATTCACAACTGAAAGTTTTGCTTTACGAAAGCCTGTCATTGGGGATGTTTCGCTATATCAACCTAGGAGAATGAAACTTAGAAGTGACACTCAACTGCCTTCCATTTTTTTTGTTGAGTGTTAAAAAGCACGAAAGTCTAAATTTGGATATTTTAGGCAAATGTTACTTTTAAAGTAGGTGTTTCCTCTACGTAAATTCCTTCAGTTCAAAACATTAGACAATATAATAAAAAATTTTCCGGAAAATTTGATAGCTTGGAATCTCACAATGTCATGAGTTTAAAAACTAATTTTGCATATTTTTTCCTTAGCAACCCACTTTGGTAAATAATAATATAGTGAGCAAATGAATTGAGTACCAGAATGAAATCATTTAGTTTCGATAGATAAAAACACAAAAAATGTCGTTTCGAGAATGTACTTGTTATCAAGTGACTAGAAAAGAAAAGAGCCAAGCAAAGAGAAGGCAAGATTCGAGAAATAGGAAAGAATACGAGAAGCGACGTAACCAAAACAAGACTAGTTAAACTTTTTAAACATTTTAATTTCCTACAATAGGTTCCTTTCCTATCTATTTTCTACTATGTATATTCATATATTCCTTCTTCATATTCCCTATCCTGGTTTCGGTTACGTAGCATCTCGCATTCTTCCCTATTCGTCGAATCTCGCCTTCTCTTTGCTCGGAACGTTTCTTTTCTAGCTGCTTGATAATGAGTACATGCTCGAAACGCCGTGTTTTCAACTATCAAAACAAATTTATTTCATTCTGGTGCTCAATTTATTTGCTAACTATATTATCGTTTCTAGGATAAAATACCATACGCACCATGTATATTTAATTGCATTCTTGAGAATCATTAGATATAAAATCTTGGCATGATGTTAAGCAACTTTCTGTATTGCTAGTTTTATTAACATTCAGGGAAATTGTAGTATCTTGCAACACTGGTTGAATAGACTGAGCCCTTTTAAGAATTTTTGTATTTTTTAAATACTGTAATCTTGCGGCATAAACTCTTTCTCACGGAACGGAGAGATATCCAAGAATGGTTGATGCAGGAAGCAACGGCTGTGTAATGAAAGCAGCTGCAAATGTTTTGAACGAAAAACCACTTTAAGTTTCAAGAAAAGCCTATTAAAGTAATTCTCGTTTTTAAAACTCGATTCTCTAATATTTTAAAAAAAAATCCCATGCCTGCTGTCCGTTGACCGGTCACTGGGAATCAGAATAATCTATTAATGAATATCTTCTATGAAAAATCTGCTCTAAGTTGTTGTTTTCCTTTACGATTCTAAAAATGGATGCTTAAGACTGTTTTGAATTGGAGGTGAAAACAAAAAGCCATGTATTGATAAGTACAATAATCAAAGTCAATCTTGTGTACTGTTATATATAACTGTAAGCTCTTGTTGTCGCTATGTAGCCAACACCAGCATTTAGATTTACTTAGCCAGCAAACTGTAACATAAGTGCAGCTGGCTCGATTCACACATTTGCTTATGGAAGGCGATTAACTGTTCCTAGAAAATTTATAAGGAAAATTAGAAGACACATCGTTAAGTTCTGAAATGATGTCTCAAAAGAAAGCTTTAAAATGCAGCTAAGAAGCGTAATTTTTAACAAGATCCAGCCCAGCGTAAACTGGACAATAACCTTTACTGACATGCAGGTTTCTTCTAATGAAAAGAATGTTGAGGAAACTTTTCAATATTGAGCTTATCCTGGCTAATAGTAACAATATTTTAGGCTAGAAGATAGCATTTTTCTTAAAAATTCCTTTTCTGAAGACCTATTCAATGCTACGCTGTTTCAAAATCGCTCCAAGTAGACATTGTTGATGTCATAAAATGTCCCACTCTTAAAAAAGTCCCAAGGTTTTATTATTACTCACTTTTACTTCTTTGAATTCTCTACAGCAACTTTATATACGAACATGAAAGCAGGCTTGACTTTATTGTCTTTATTACCCTTTGAGCTACATGTATGAACTCCATACAATCACCAATCCAATGCATAAAGTCTTTGCTAGTGCATTATACCCGGTAGAAAGCTTTGCTGATCTTGTTTATTCTAAATTATGAATTTTTATTTTAATAATTTTGACGAAGATTGACAGCGCTTTTCAGCAAGTATAAACAAAACGGAATCAAGTTATCAAATGGAATATTTTCAATTTTTCAAAATCGCAATGTTGAACAATAACTGAAAACAATGACAGCTTTCCGGTGAAGAAGGCTGATTAAAATTTTCAAACCGCAGTATCTTGCGGAAAAGAACTTTCGGTTTTGACACTTTGAATGTATTCGCCGGCCATACATTCTAGGTAAGCCATCGTAGTACTGAAGTGACTGATACAAGACAAAATTCACGGAAATCATTGACCAAGAATATAAAACTCAATAAAACATAAGCACAATGATGAACAACAAAATACAAAGATAAAATGCCTCCTCACCTTTCCTCTATATAGATCTTTGAAACGTTTCTTGGGTGAGAAACATCTGCAAAGCAGAAACCTTAAACTGCGCTTTAGTATATACTGCATAAATAATTGATTGGAATACTCTAATCTCCAATCATTGGGTGTTGTCTTTCTATTTGAATTTGCTGGTTACATGTACTAGAAACGACTTCGTCTTTTATGAAGGTTAAGGTAAAAGATTGTAACGACCCTGGCAGTGGAATTTTTCTAAACAGAACTTAGATCAGTTAGAGCTTTAGTCATCCAGAGTTGTGAGAAAATAGGTACAGCCATTTTGTTCATGTAGACATTTCTCTGTCTCTTATTCTTGAAAATGTCTTTAAAGAAAGCAAACATTCTATAACATATTGGCTAAAAGCTTTTTCGTCTGACACTCATCTGAGTATAAAACTTCAGAATAAAATTCCGCAAGAAAACGATGAAAAATATATACCCAGTTGTGGATCGAAATAGACCAATCAGAAAAACGCAAGCACAAGACCGGCATAGTTGACCAATCAGTGGCGCGTGCCTAAAGAAAAATTACCACTGGAGCCCAAGAGAGAAAACGAACTCCTTCTGTCTACACAATGGTGGCTTTTTCGTTAACTGAAACCATCATTTCTCTATATTTTACTTTTCAGCTCTCCTCCTAATCTACTTATTAGGATTACAGCATAGAAACGAAGATTATAAGATAAAGAAAATAATGTAGTGTATCAGTAATTAGGACCTTTAGTGATCAAAGAACACGGTGAAATTAAACAGGTCAAGGCACCTTGTCTCTGCAGAACGCCATTAGATTCTATCCTGTTCAGTTTTGCAGATCGTATGGGCGAAAGAGAAGTAAAATATCTAAATATTCAGATTTTACACACCTGGCAAGTCTTAACTTATCATATGCAATGGAAATTCTCAACTTTGACTTTGGGCGCACCAAACAAGATTAAACAAATACTTATTTTTCAGTGCGGCCACCCAAATTGCAACTGAAGCAAATTCACTAACCCCTCAAAGGTTCCGTCGTCATGCCCCAGAGTAGGACGAGCTCTGTAAAACGGAAATAATTAGCAATTAACTCATTTTTTCTGGCACCATACAATCGGCTTATCTTTTTCAAACTTGAAAAAGTATTCTCGATTTTCCATTTTGACAAAGATTAATGAGTTTTATTTCAAAAATCTTTCCTTCAGGGCCTTAAAGTTTGAAGTTGAATTTTTTGAAGTATCAAAATATTTAGGTCAGGAGCACAGTATAAATATGAAATCTAAAAGAAAGGTTTAGAGAATAAAATCCTGTCCTAGTTAAGAGGATAAAGACACGTTTGATTAAAGTTTTAATGATATCATCTGTAGCAACAGCCTTTTAAGCATTGCGCACATAAACGATTGTAAGCCCAATACTGTGAAGCATGAATGAAGATATCACATGCTTATAATCCCTCTAGATAGGTCATCTGGATGTCTTAAATCACACTTTTCCCAAAAGAGTGTGTGCAATGTCCTAAATATGTCGTTCGCCTAACAAGAATGTTCGAATACCTGATGCAAAAATGACGTCAAAAAAGTCATTTTTTGGCATTTTGCTTTTGACCATAAAAACTTGAAGCATATCATGAAATGCTTCTAATTATGCAAAACCAATTAATTTTTCTAAAGCTTGAGTGCAATATGGCCAATGAATGATTTGAATTTCATTAACAAATCACTGTTATCTAGATTTGTTCATTATTGGAAGTCATTCTAATGTTTTCCAATATTTTATGTTTAGATACATGATAAAAAACAATTCTCAAACATAACCAATCCTGACATAACTCCATACAGAATAATTCTTATAGAAAAGTATTTGGTACTGTTATTTACAATTAGAGTGACTTCATTCGAGTGATTTACGGTAACAAAATTACAGAGATCCGTTGGGGAAAGTTCCTGTGCCCTCTTGGCCATATCAGCCAGTTTTTGCAATGTCAAAGGTTTTTCAATTATTGTGAAGAGAGAAGAAGAATTATGCCAATTCATTCATTTTCTACATTGTGAGAACTCAGATGCAACATTTTCCAACTTGAATTGCATTGATATTATTGGTTACATTGGTTGCATGATATTTTTGGTTATAGATTATCAATCTTAAAAATTGAAGTCTTATTAACATATTTGTTAATATTACCTAATTCATTAGTGTTCCCTTTAATGCTGGTATAACTCAAGCACCTATTCTAATCGCAACAAATTTCCCGATAAAAATATTTAGAGGATCGACCCCCCTCAACCCCTCATAAGTCTACTTACAGCATTTCACAGGATAAACTACTGCTGACGTTACACTTTGAGCAATTTTAAAACCCTGAACGGAAAAAAAATCTGAGCAATGGCTTGGAGGGCAGATGGTTTGATTGATTACATTGATAAAATCATGCAGCAAAAAAACAACAGCGTGAACAATCTATTTTGCCTTGCTAAAGCTGCTAGCTTTTATGGCAAATAATTGAATTCTGCGATACATGCAAAATACAGATGTTGAAGGAAGTCTTTGACTGGCAGATAATCGATGTAAGGCGTCCTAAAAAAAGATGCAAAGGAAAAAGATTTGTTTTGGATTTGAGTATGATGCTGGCAAAACACGTGTTGTTTAATACGAATTCCTGCATGGTGTTTCCTGGTTCTTAGACCTGTTGGTGTGCTTTTTTCTGTACTATACATTCCCTGAATATTTTATCAACATAAATAAAATGTATCTGATTTTGATACATCGAAGATGCACTTAGTTGTCATTGGGCCTTAGTTGTCAATGGCTGCATTGAATAATAAGGTACCCTTATCCAGGAGTACCTCTAACTTTGATATGATAAATTTTCGACTTGGTGGCAATGTCTTGCAATACAATACTTCTAGATTGGTTGAATAATAGTTTTGTTTCATGACTGACCCATCGCGAGGATTGCTCATATCAGACCATCCTTAATTCAATTTCCAATGTGTAAAGGCACGTTTACACCATGATATCTGAATCATATTTTTTTATTTTGATCATACTTCTTGGGTCATCATATTTCCACTTTAAAAATATATCATGGAAACGCTCTTAAATTTATTGGATTGTGATTAAAAAAGCTTTATCATATTTCCACCATATAAATGTTTTTCTTGCTGTGAGTCAGAAAAATTGCACAGCCATCCAGGATCCTCAAAGGTGAGTTTTTCGAACCAGTCGTTTGATACGATAAATTTTTCATTGAGTATTGGTAGTGCACAGGTAAATTAAATACTAAGTCGTTGATTCGTTTGCTTTTGTACTTGTTACAGTATCCAGCGAAATTCGTATCAAATACTTTTGGTGAGTTAGCTACATTGTTTGACAAGAAACAATTTTATACGAACATACTTTGAGAGAATCTTTCTCAATCCTGACCGTTCAGAAAAGGCTCTTGGATATTGTCATCACTTCTCAGTTCTGCAAATTTGTGCTTTTTAGGTTGGACAGGAACTGTATCAAAACTGTCAACAATGGCCACGCCAGAGATTTAGCCACCACGGGTATTTTCAACATACTTCACTCATTGAAGTATTAACCAATCATTTTGAAATTCTTACATCCAGCTATTAGAGATATCTGTATTTCAAAAGTAAATTCGACAAACTTGTCATTAGAAGAAGAAGCAACCTCTTTTTACACACCAAAAGTAACATGTTTGGCTCGGTAATAGAACAAAAGAAGCTAATCTAGAGGGAGCCTCAACCCCCCCTTTTTCGGCGACACCCCTCCTAGCGATAGTCACAAGACGCAGCCATTCCATTTGACATCAATGTTAGGGGTTTTTTTGTCTTTCC
Organism: Rhopilema esculentum; assembly: GCF_057945365.1. NCBI lineage: Eukaryota > Metazoa > Cnidaria > Scyphozoa > Rhizostomeae > Rhizostomatidae > Rhopilema > Rhopilema esculentum. Next base: position 5,598,883 of record NC_142821.1, on the reverse strand, counting down.
GAGGCTAATATTACTATTCTCTAAATAGGCGTGATGTTTTAGGGTGCTCGCGCAGCGCGCTTTACTTGGGCTATTCTCTTCTATTTTATGACGATAAAAATGATTTATAAAACCAAGAGCGAGAATTTTGAAATTAAGTATGTTTGGGATTCCCATAGACATGCCACAAATGGTCAGGGATGTAGGAGATTTGAAGCGCTTTCATCAGCACTGCTAACAGACACGGCACATAAAGTAAAGGAATATAGTTAACAATAATCAAAGCAGACATTACCAAAATTGCAATTTTGTTAATAATGAATCACAAATCTGAGATCGAGCGGACTGCGGATGTCCATTGAAAAAGGTTTTGTCAGTTGATTTTTTATCGGATGGTCTTTATCGTGTTGTTTTCACTATAAAAATTCCGGAAAGGTCGACTTTAATCAGACGCACTGATCTAATCTTTCACTAAGTCGGAGAAAGAAGCTTTTAAAAATCAGGCTGTCCATCTACAAATGTACTTTGTTAAATATATAAATTCCGTAAAAAACTAAAACAAGATTGCTCTTTTTAATCTAATACCAGAAATTTTCTGGAAAGACTGGGATTTCTGGAAAGCCTTGCCCAAGTGTAGAACAAACTAAGCATACATTTCAAAATGGGTCTTTTGCTTTGGTTTTTGAAGTTACCTTAAACCAGTACATCCAAAATACTTGGATAATGACAAAATGAGTCATTTTTAGAAACCTCATTTAACCAAGTAGGATACTTTCTATCTTAGCCAGATTTGCCATAACAGCAGTCCCCCTCAGCATCCTCGCTGACAAGAGAAAACTTCGTACGTCTTTGTAAACTGACACTTACAGGTTTGATATCTTAAACCAAAATTAAACAAAATAAAAAATTTGTGCACCAATGAGCCAAACAAAGGGTGACAGCATATCGCAGCCCAGTCCTGGAGCCTGTCGTCGGAGTAACTCTGATCGATTCAAGTCTTGCTGGGTGACACCATTTTGGGTGTCACTATTATAGGTGCCACCATTTTGGGTGTCACTATTATGGGTGCCATGAATATGGGTGCCAATGTAATGGGTGCCACCATAATTGGTGCCACTATTTCTGGTGCCACCATTAGGAGTGCCACCATTATGGGTGTCACCATTTTGAATATCACCATTATCCGTACTACTAACACTCTTGCCAAGATCATAAGATCGTTCCATGTCTTTTTGGTCAACTGCTTGAATAGATATCACAAGCTATTAAACGTAGCTATTATAAGTCGTACTTATGGATCTATTTACCTTATCGCTGTGCAAAGAAAGAAGAAAGCTCACAATAAAAACATAGTTCCTATGTTTTGTTGACTTAAGTTCATCGTGAAAGACAAAAGGGGCAAATACTTCTCACTGGATACAAATCTTCTAGGTTCGTTTGGCTTAAAAAGTGAATTTATGGTTAACAATCAATTTCATGCTAAAGACCTTTCATAATAAACACCCAGGTTTGCTCAATTTCTAGCCATTTTTGTTGTGATTTTGACAACAACCTGCTTGATTTTAAGAATATTTGTAACAGCAGGAGAATACTGGAACATAACTGTTATGAATCTCTCATCAACTGTAAAAACCATCAAATAATGAAATGTCCAACTGAGGATTGATAAGATCCTCAAAAGCCATGCACAATGATTTAATTTTAGTGCATTTATCAATAAAGCATCTGGTGATGAATTAGCATTATCAAAGTTTCATTTTTCTTTCTTTATTTTAAGTTGGTACAATTTCTAGCTATGCATACCCAAGCTAGTAAAAACCAACTAATTTGAATTACCAACGCTAAATATAATGTAAATCAAAAATAACCGATGTTGCTAACGTATTCCTTGCAAAGATTACCAGTACAATTAAACGATGTAAATTTTGTAACTGTTATGTTAATGGCTAGTATTATTTTGAAAATGAAAAATCAAGGATTATGTTTCTTGAAAAGAGTATTTTACCTGGCTGTTTTGATAAAAATGTCTTTACCACCATGTATACACTTGCAGTAGTCAAAATGATCCAGCCAATGTTTAATTTTCAAACGAGGTGTCCAAACTAGAACAGTTTAGGTTGTATACTATTCTTGATATTTCTTTTGATAAATTCAACTAAGTTTATATTTTTCAGAATCTTCTGCAAACATTTTTACCTTGGACTATAATCAATTTTATATCAAGATTAATAATTTAGTTTCTGCTATTTGTTCAGTTGTGTAAATATCGTAGCATGGCTTTGTGTAAGGACTGGTTGCTGTACTCAACTATTCAATAAGAGATCAAGTTACTCATAAACTCTTGAACGTAACAAACAAAGATATAATTGAATTTGCTTTTTATAGAAACTTTCAATTGTATCTGAATTTAAAAAGAAGCCGACGAGAATTTCTTGTGACATTTACCCGGTCGTTTTGCAATGTTAATTCTTTTTCTCGACCTTAACGTTGATGGATAGGATAAGCAATGCGACCCTTTTTATCGTCATTAATTTTTTCCGCTCTACCATTAGCATCATATCATTATTTGCATCTGCAAAATTTAAGGTTTCAGTCTAGATGTCGAATGTTTCCCTTTTCCTTACGTTTGAGTTCAAATGTCATTAAACTTTTATGCTTCTAGAAAGAAAGAATGCTGTTATAATGCATTTCTGAGGATGATATGCCATGTTGGTATATATATCTTCGATGCATTTTGAGACCTTTCATCTACCGAAAAAGTTACAAAAATATTTCTTAGTATGATTGTATTCTTAGATATGTACTGCACAAGTTTAAAAGGCTTTTGATGCCTTTAACTCTATTACTTAACAATGGAGTCATCTAAATACAAACTCTTGTACCAATATCTTTCTAAGTTGCATTTTATAAACAAAGTCACTCGTTAGCAAAAGATGGCGTCTTCAGAAAGCGGACAGGCAACAAATGGTTTACACACTTCTTTAGACAGGCTTCAATTTAGCATGTCTACAGAAGTGTGTAAACTGTTATACATAGAGACTTTAATACTTTAAAGGAAAGAGGCCTGCAAAAGTAGTTTAATATTGGTGAACAAAGACTTGTCTTTTGCCAGTAGATTATACGATAAAGATCTGAATAGAAACGTTTTGCAAGTAAAAAGTTATGAAAATTAAAATAATGTATCATTCCATCTAGCTAATTCATCAAGCATAAGTATGTATCAACAAATATCAAACTATCCAATGTCATCAAACCAAAGTGATACTTTTTGACTAAAAAACAGTTAATTTTTTCAGAGATGTTAGTTTATTCAGTTTGCCTTTTGAGAGCTTCACGGTAGTTTTATCACAAGAACTTAGAACACCTGCCATACAATCCCTTAGTTTCATTAGGATTCCGTTAAAAATTAGCGTACTCTTTGATTGTCGGTATTTTAAAGGAACGTGTCAGTTATTGCTGTATACTTAACATCCATGGCAACTAGTCTTCCTTTAAATGCTCTTAAAATTTTTGCTGTCGACTCAAAAAGCTTCATTCAACAATTTCACCAAACATTTTTACAAGCACTCATGAATGGCTTGATGGACGTAAGATTCACCTAGCATTCGGACAATTAAGTAAAGCTTGAAATATGCTTATGAATATCTTTTTTGCTTATATTCCCAAAGAATAATGCTTTCAAAGCAACAGTAAGGCATTATTTATGCAATATTGTTGTTGCTTAGGAAAGCTGGCCAAACCCGTCCCGACAGGAGAGTTTTAGTGGCCCTTGCACCAGAATGGAATTGTACCCTGATATCGATCAGCTTTAGTGTGAGCTCAAACTATTATGATCCGTGCTGACCCGCCAGGACACCAAATATCTTAAGTTTGGCTCCGGTTTTAGTATACCGTTTGGTCATCAGCAATTAAATGCTTTTTTCAGTATTGCTCTTCCAATACTTTGATTCAACCATTTTTTGGAAGGGGTTTGGGGCGGTGGTTTCTTTCGAGACAATATAATTGTACTTTAGATCTGCTACGCAAAACGAGTAAGTTTTGATAAATCTTCGTGCAAACTCAAGGGGAAGGAGAAGAAGAAGGGGAAGAAGGGGAAGAAGGGGAAGAAGGGGAAGAAGGGGAAGAAGGGGAAGAAGGGGAAGAAGGGGAAGGAGAAGCAAATCGAGAATATAAAGCTATATGAAAAGAGGATGAAGGGAGAAGAGAAGAAGAAGTGAAACTAAAGGAAGGGCAGGAAGACGAAGGATAAGCAGAAGAGGAAGAAGAAAAAAGGTTGAAAGGCAGAAAAAGGAAAGAAAATGGAAAAAGAAGGATAAAGAGTAGATGATGGAGATTATAAAGCACAACGAGGAGAAGAGCAGCGAGAAAAAGACTAATTAGATGCTGAAGGATAGAGTAAGGCTAGATAAGCAAAGGAGGAAGCAACTGGAGATGAAAAGAGAAAAGAAGAACAAGGAAAGGAAGGAGCAGAATGCCAGGAAGAAAAGGAAAAAAGAAGCAGACAAAGCAGAAAAAGGCAAAAGAAGAGAAGAAAAACAACATGAGGAAGCTGAGCAAGAGGAAGGAGGATGAAGAGAGAGAAGGAGAGAGAGAAGGACAAAAACGAGAAGGAGCAGAATATGAGAAGGAAGAGGAAGTAAAAGAAGCAGTTGAAAGAAAGTTTGCCTTAGGAGAAAAAGAAGGAATAGGATAGAAAAATAAAAAATCAAAGCAAGATGAAGAAGGATGAAAAAAAGGAAAGAAGAAGAGCAGGAAGTTTGTTTTTATGACACCTGATGCCTGTTTTTGCATTGATTAAAAGTTGAGAGCTTGAATCCATCGAAACCGTTATTGCGAAAACCTTGATCGATTTTCTTCACAACTTTTCTTTATTTCGCGCTTATCTAATTCATTCGCTAGAAAATTTTGAATAGGATTGCAAAATTCACTAGAATTACTCTGTTTACAGTATTCACAATGCGGCAAATACTCTAAATTTTCGACTAGTCTAGCTTTACTACATTGGCTGTAGCACTATACAGAAGCAAGGCACGGCTATAGTGCACTTGGCCCAATAACTGCCACCCTACGTTGATGTGAAAACAGGAAAAGCACGTCCTGGAAACTGATAACTTTATGCTTTTTGTTTATTGAGTGGGAGTTGAGTTGTTTCTTCCATGCATGCATATACGTTTCAATGAATGAAGACTTCTCTTACACCAGCCTGTCATAAAGTGATCGATAATGTGTACAAAACACAAACTTCAGGAAGATATTGTCGCATCTAATTGCACTTTTATGACAGCAGAATTGCACTAATTGCACTTCTAATCCCTGCGGCAGAAATGCGGCGTATGAACTGGGCCTATTCTGCTCTTGTTTCTTTATTGTTACAGCTTTGATTAAGATTGCCATGAAAGTTTTCTATAGAACGCTGATTGGAGGAACAGCTAGACAAAGAACTATTAGCTTTGATTAATCTTGTGTGAATATAGCCTTAGTTCTCTTCTTCTTAGTTCGCCGATGTTTGCTGATAATGAAATTGTCTTCACAGTATCCTTGTTGCTTTACGGAAGACTTTGTACTCCAGAAGCAGATGTTTCTACTGTAGATTATTTCCTGCCGATTTGCAGAAGAATTAATAGCATTTGAGCGCAAAAATCATGTAAACGCTTGTTGCCAATTGCCCTTTTAGGCAGATACAAATCTGATAAAAACAGTGTTTTTTACAAAATACTTTTTCGATGGTAGCCGCTCGAAACATTTGAAATGTATTTGTTTGAAAACAGAGAGGCGACATTTGCTTTTCATCTCTAAAGACAAGTATCTTAATATAGATGCACATTTAGAGGAATGAAGATTAGTCTAGTGAAAGAATTCAATTTAACTTATGTTAATTAAATTTGTAGCCGTAGTTAGAAAAGGAGAAAAACTGGTTCCTTGCAGCAGTTTAGCCGTTTGTTTGAAAATGGGACTGTTTCAGGAGTGTTTAATCATTTCTGTAACACGACTAAAGATCCAATCTCCCTTAAGTATTTATAAAGGCATATTTCAGAAATCTAGCCTTTCCTTGCTCAATTCACTTTTATCAACCTTAAAAATAATAAGATAGACAGTGTTCAGTGTTGATATCACTGCCGAATTTGCTTAGCAGAGTGAAATTTTCCCTACATTTGCAATTACGTTGTTATTGTGTTCAAGGTTGCAGATTTTGGACTTCTACGTAATGTGCCTGCAGATGGTCCTAACCTTTTGACAATTACTACATATTTGGGTTTAAAATGCATGCAATTAGTCGATAATGCATATAGAAAGGAGGAGGGGCGATCGCCTACTCATTGAGTAGGAGCAAGAAAAAAACGGGAATGTATGGGAGATTCAAAAATCGATCCTCACCATTGTCTTCAACACATGACACTCTATGTTGAAATCTGACATATCTTCACTTCAGTTTTGAGGTAATTTAGACAATGTTGATGATGATAATTTGATGATGATAAATAAAAAAAAATCAAGATATTTTCTATAACTAAGATATCTTTCGAGAATAGGGAAAGGTAGAAGAAGAAGAGCAAGTAATATCACAATTCGATTTATCTGTCCTTGGTTAAACTAGTTTTGTCGATCTGGCATACGATAATTTTCTTCAAGGTAAATAAGATAGCAATTAATTGTTGCAAAATAAAAGAGTAATTCGACTCATCAATAATTGTAACCACACGACGTCTTATCAACCTCGATCTCTAAATTTATATATACTTTACAACGGACATTGCTCTCAGAAGATCATAGATATTGTCCCCAGTCCCCCTGAGACATGTTCTTACTACCAGATACTCTTCCAGTCCTCACCCTTTCCAAGTCTAGGCAAAAATCATAAACTCTGTCCCAAAACTCATCTTTCCTTCTTAGATCTTGTAAACTTTAAAACAACCTACCCACTTTCAGTTTGCCACACTCTTATAATGTGCCTTTATTCAAAACTAAAATTAAAAAGCTCGATCTTTTCTCCCTTTCTTCCAAACCTTTCTCTCCTTTCCTTTGCCAGGGCTATAGACACCCGGGCCTTTCCTTAACATCACCAGTTAAAAGAATTGTAGATACCTGTCTTCAAATTGATAATGTTTACGGGCTTTGGAGTTTGACGATGTAAATCTTGAGCTTATCAATAAGTAACATAATGTATCACAGCAGAAGTAAAATCTTACCTTTTCGTAAAACTGAAGTCGGATGCGAATGTTTTCCGTTGGGATGTTTGCTTCTGTTTAAACCACGTTTGCTCATTTTTTGCCTTATCATAACTTTGAAATGCAAATTAGTCTACTAAATCTTTATTCAAATTTCATAGAACGCCAGCTGCATAAATCTTTGATACGCAGAAGGAGGCTTTATGCAATAACACGGAGAAACAGTGGCGTCGCCAGCTCAAAAAACCTTGGGTGGACAAAACAACCTTTTTCGGCCACGCCTTTATCTTTTGTAATTGATTGAACAACTTTTGACCATCTGTTAAAAACAGTTTTATCTCCTTATCGGTTCGCTGTATCTCTTCGATTTGTCCTTTGCCAGTTGCAAACGAGAGCGTAGCATGGAGGCTTTGGTTTAAGGGTAGAGACTTAATAGCCAAACCATACATATTACTCGATGGATTTTGATATGCTCCTCCCAGCAACACGTTACAACCGTGACCGATCTTCTTCTTCTCCTTTGTCTCCGTTTCTTATATCACGAAAGGCAGAGAGTAATTTTTAGCCTAAAAGAACTATTAAACAAGACGGAATTGGCGGGGAGTACCACTTTTGAGTGGGGAAATTTTGATTACCATTTTCGAGTTCTATATCAACTGGGGATAATGAATTGTGATGGTAAATGGGGATTTGCCGCTGTTTTGGGGTAACATGGGGGTTAAATCAGGAGAAATTCCTTTTTATCCTCTGCGAAGAAGGAACATGGCTGGAATGACGTTTTGAACAAAATAGATCTGATCTAGGCAGTGAAACATGAAGAATAATTTACCTTTCTCGGTAGAAGTACGTTTAAAGTAGTAAAATGAGCTTTAATTAGTCGCGTGACGTCAACTAACCCGAATGTCCTTGTATGGATATCTTATTGAAAATGGGCAAAGTCAAATCATCTTTTTATATCAGAAATTCAGCTTCGCATGCAATGGACTATTAAAACTTATGTATTACTATGGTCATACATTTAAGATGAACGTGGAATATAACTGAGGTGATCAAGGGCAAGAGCTGCAAGCATGAATGATAGATAGGAACTGGACAAACAACGAGAAGCAATCCAATACAAATGAATACAATATGACAAACCAAAATTTACGAATAACTCATAATTTTGCTAGGACTTAATTTAATAATTGTCTTTCTTGACACGTAAGGAAAATAAATTTGTTTTTTGAAGTCAACAACTGAAATAGCTTGCGCTATTTATTTAGCATACAGGGGAAGGATCATTGTACAATGAAACTCAACTGCAACATGGTTACAAAATATATTTTACAGAAAGAATTGACAGATTCGTGTTCAAACTCATGGAAACCCTGAAAGTAATACTAGAAACAAGAACAAGCCCCATACATATTCATTATCTAAAGGACGTAAAAATTTGATGACACTTAGGCCTTGTTTTAGGCTTAGACTATATTTAAACTTAGCTCGCATTTCATATATATATATATATATATATATATTTCATAACTTATACATATTTATACAGGGTGCAAATTCAATAAAGTTTACTGTTTTACAATATGGCCCTGTTAACATTAAAGTTGCTAATAAAGTAAATACAAATAAATAAACAAATAAATTTACAAATATAAAACATTAGTTACAAATAGAAACTGAAGGATATGGAAAAAGACCAAACCCTAGAGAAGAAGACACTGTGCGATTGCAACCTAGATTCCCTGCCAGTCCGCCATTGATTGTAAGCTAACAATCTTTTGGTTGTACAAAACTTAAAAATTGCTTTTCAAAAACGCAAACATTTGATTATACTAAAGCTTTTCGTTTGGCACTCTTCAGAGTATAAAACGTCAGAACATTCATAGATCGAAAACTCCACGCTAGGAAATATATTTACCCAGTTGTGGATCGAAATAGGCCAATCAGAAACACGAGCACATGACTGTTAGCAATGGAGTCCTAAGGTGAAAACGGACTCCTTTTGTCTACACAATAGTGGTTTTTTGTCCTTATGTAGATAGATTCCAAAACTACTAAATTATTCCAAAAGTAAGGCAGGATACAATTGGTAAATATAAAATACCGGTGCAATACTTTTCGAACTTAAGTGTATTTTCAACTAGAGCAATACTGTTCTACATACTGAAGTGTAAGTGAACAGGTGGTATACAGTAGTTTTCAAAATGTTTAAAGCACTATAGGCTTTCCGTTCTGTAGTGTAAGCTGCAATGGGTTCTGTACTATATAAAGCAACCAGAGACGATGCAATAATAATAGGATGTCTCTCTACCTGATGAAAGCTTGATTAAATAACCAACCAACAGAGAATGTTCTGCAGGTTAAACTAGATTGTGAACATACGAGGGATATTGTTTGAAAAGTGCACGAGAAATGCAAAATGTTACCAGTAAAATTGATAGGAAATGTCCACAACAGAAATGACAAGTCATCCTATGTTTGTTATTGTTTGAAGTCAGTTGATGTTGTTGGATGATGGAAGTATACAGATTACAGCCCACTTTCCGCGAAACAGCTGCTTGGCGATCTCGGAAAATTTAACCATATTAATTTTTGGATAGACCTATGCTTTCAAAATAACGGTTTTCAAATCTCTAAATTGATTGACCACTAATAGTTTGCAAAAAGTTTATAGTTAGTTAATATGCCTTTGACCTCAATTGGAAAGGGCCTAATTTGAAGTGGTTTTCACCATTAATACTGGCCTCAAGAACTCATCAAGCGGTTTTTAATGCAAAGTTAGTTGAATCAAATGCTTTGATGCAAAATCCATGTTGTTAAAGTTTAACCAATAGTTCTAAAGATTTATGATTAGCCTAGAACGGAGCTCGAGAAGTGTCAATAGAATATTTCTGGAATATCTAAGTAGCCGTAACAGTGTATGCTGGAAGTGTTCAGTGCTCCCACTCAACGTTTGCTATTTTCCGCTACGGCGCATGCGTTTTTCCCCTACATTTCCCTACGGCTAATTCCTTGTTTTCCCCTACTTTTCCCTACACGTTTACTTTTCCCCCTACAATCCCTACAAAAATATATACAGAAAATATTTGAAAAAAACGCATCATGTAGACAAATTTTGCTATAAACATTGAAATATTAGATAGTACTTCTCAAATACTATATCAATTTCAATATGATCAAGCTCCTTCTTAGTACACCTTTGTACTACTGCAGAGTGGGAGGGTAATGAGCTTGGCCTGTGAGACAACGCCTTTTTGCCTCATTTCAGTGCTTTGTACCAAGTTAATTTTTTGACAAAAGTAATTACCCCTCCCCATACCGCCCTTGGCACCGCCCCTGCTTTGCACTATGAATTTATAGCATTTCCATTGTAAACGAACATGATGCTCATCAATGTCAAAATTGGCTGTAAATTTTTCACTGACTTTTACAATTGACTGACTTTAATGTTTTACAGCAAGACATTTTCGTTTTGTTTATATTCATGTACAAAATTGTTCTTTCGATCGCTGCCGTAATTTGTGGTAGTCCAGATCTGTTCAGCATGAAAAGTGCCAGACTTTCGTATTCTTGAAGCTGTTTCATAGCCTCAAGAATTCATTAAGGCTTTGGTTTTCCCACCCACCATTCTTTACAGCACTTTTTTTCTATCGGGACAGGTGAGTAACAAGGGCTTCTACTGCTGTCTGTGTAGCTTTACAGACCCTTCGTAACGTGTAATGTCTTTCATGGCAACGAAAATATCGAAAAAGCTCATTTGCCCTACAAAAAACGAAATTTCCCCTACATCTGCCCATTTTCCCCGTAGGTTTTCCCTACTCCCTACACAGTTCAATTTTCCCCTACTGTAGGGAAATTTCCCTACGTGTGGGAGCTCTGGAAGTGTTGCGGTGTTGCTAAGTAAAAAGACCATTTCATTGTTCTTGACATTTGGTTGTCGAAAAAAGGCAGAAACCGCGGAAGCGGATGGGGGGCTACGGAGGCTTTAGCCTCCTAATAATTTCCGAAATGTACTAAAAACTTTACAAAAATTGCCTTCTCTTGGCTTTTAGCATAAAATGTTTTAGCCCTTTCAACCTCTGTAATTTGCCCCACAGTCCTTGGAAAGCGGATTAAATATGTACGTTGCGTGTGGTGCTTCATCCAGAATAACGATAATACAGTTAGCAAATAAATTTAGTACCAGAATGAAAATATAATAGTTTGATTCTTAAAAACACGACGTTTGGAGCATGTACTTGTTATCAAGTCAAACGAGTACATGCTCGTTTATCAGTATCTTGATAACGAGTACATGCTGGAAACGTCGTGTTTTTAACAATCAAACTATTATATTTTCATTCTGGTACTAAATTTATTTGCTAACTGTATTATCGTCATTCTTGAAAAGTGGATATGTTATAAACGTATCAGGGATGGAATGGCAGGATTCAGCGTTAACCTCTAATTTGAAATTAGTTGTACAAGGAAAGAAAAAACGAAGAAATATATCGTAGCAGGAGCAAGAAAAAGAATGGTGTTGAGGGGAAAGGAGGGGGAGAGGGGCAAATCGCAACCTTAACTTGGTTTCTAAGGTAGGGTGTGACTGTTGGCAATAACACGTGGTCAAAATGCTTCCCCCGCACCCACTTTTAGCTACGCCCCTTTCTCGTTATGAAAATCTAGAATAGGTTCAAGTTAAGAAAAGCCAGGACACCTATTTGTAGCTGCAAAGATACTGGAGAAATAAGCCATAGCGGTACTTACGCAGCTAGCTGAATGATGACCTAATACATTCAAAGAAACTTGAGATCATCCGAGTTCGGAATACTCTTTAAATAAAGATAAGCAGATCGGTACATTTCTTAGTTTTTTTGAAAGGAGAAAATTATGCTGTAATTTATCTTTCTCCAAAGATCTTTTCTGCGTAAAACAGCTGCCAAGAATGGGCGTGTTCCTGTTCAAAATTCCCCAGGTAGGTCCAAGCCAATAGCTATCGAAACTCGAATGTTTATAACCTTGAATGAAACAAAAGAAAAAGGCCACTCATACTTGAAAAATTCCCTGAACTTGCTCGACCAAGCAAACAGCTTTGCTGACGCAATGCGCTCTTTTTAGTGGAAGTTTAACCCTTTCAGGAATCCTACTAGAGCCCGAAAAGGGCCTACGAGTTGCTAAAAAAGATCCTTTGAAGAAGTTTGGATGATATCTGTAGCGTCTCTTTACGCGATGCACACTTGCTTCAATAATGTATGTTCCCGAAAATTCGAAGCACCAAAGCATAAAAAAAATGGTTCGAGTAATAAGGGGTTCGAGCATGCCTGGGGACGGTTTAAAGGGAATGCAAACATAGATGGAATGAAGTGAGCCCTTGGAATCCGATCTGTTTGGAACTGAGAAGAAGCGGAATTTCATTAAAAAACAACGTTTTCAGTACAATCAACACAATTTCAGCAAACACAACGATAAAAAAATAGTTGATAGATACAAAGGGCAAGATTTACGATAATCGTAACTGCAATGGTTCAAAAGATTATCTACAAAATCATGTCCAAAGTTTCATCAAAATAGGGAAGAAAACAACTGGTTAGTAATAAGAACAAAAAATGTGTGATGTAGAAACAATTTATTATAAAGAACCCAAAGTATCTCTGAGTGATTGGTATACATTTTAAAAACATACATTTGCATTATCATTTAGAGAAGAACTCAATTTTAAAAAATTATCATATACTTTTTTAAAAAGATTCAGTAAGGAGTCATATACATTCATTGTTGATGACATTTGCAAATTTTCAAATCCTTTCCCTCTTGTCCACAGTACGAAGTTTAAAAAACATTTCATCTCCATAAGATGCTATTACTGTATGAAAAAGGATTATTTTGCCTGGCCATTACTTATCATACATACAAACTACTGGACAATCAATGAGCTGGCTAGTAAAGATTTCAAATACTCTACCAAAAACTGTTATACAGATTTCCTCATTTTGTATAAAATCTGGTAATACTAAAAGGGGGTAGAGAAATTTTGGGGACCAAAATCACTTGCTACTTTGAAAATATAGGGCCATACTAAAGTCATTGAGAAAGGTAAAACATTACTTTAATCATACTTTCAGTCAGGGGTGCAGTGGCTGGGGGTAAGGGATACAGTTCCTTGGCACCAAAACTGTTGGAAGTTTGCTTTGTGGTCTGGTCATTTTAAAAATATTATGGATTATCTAGAGGACCCCTGGCTGACAATGTACAACATGCAAATATAAAACAGCCCTTTGCTAAAATTATGGCATTTGTTGCATAGAAGACAAGCTTTCAGATTGACAATGTATGGTTGCCATTCCATCAGTATATAATAAAGTATATATATATTTGTTCTAAAATCATCCAAGTGTATATATTTTCATTTTGGGGGAAACAGTACTTTAAATGTTACATCATTTGATGTTACATCTCACAAAAAAGCCAATGAGCTGATACATGGACAGTTTTAAGGGTGGCAAGGATTACTTGTCAAGGATCCTACACACATTTTGAACATACCAATTCAAACACATACATTCCTTAGAATAAAAATTTTTTGTCAATGGAGTCAACCATTATGTGTTGCAAAGTCTACTAATTATAGAGCAAAGTCTTTGCAACTATCAAGCATTCATACTTTGTTCTCAGATAAAAGTTGTGCTGATATTTGTTGCTCTTCATTGGCAGGCTGGTCCTCATCTTCATTTTTCCTGTCTTTCAAGTTCCCAAGTTTTCCGTGCTTCTTTCTTTCAAGAATATGCAAGATCATGAAAACTGTCCACACACCACAAATTATGGCATACCCTCTGAAAAGTTTGCGACCACCAAAATGCTTATACAGGATCCCACCAATTAAGCTTGAGGATCCACCAGCAATACCAAAGAAAATGCCATTCATGATTCCTAAGAGGGTTGCTTTCATTCCCTTAGGAGCTAGATCAGAAGTATGATACACTGTTGCATTCCAAAAGAGAGCAAAACAGATACTGTGAAGAAGCTGTAAGAGAAGAATGTACCAGGCATTCTGGAGAACAGAGAACCCTAAAAAGCGTACAGTATACATCGCAAAGGACAGAGCAATAGCAATTAAGTTTCCTCTAAGAAGTTTAATAACAGAATTTGAAATTGGAAACATTATGACTTCTGTTGAGCAAGCTACCAAAATACTCAGGCCCATGATGATCTTTGATCCTTTGAGGTCCTGAATATACAGAAACATAAAGCCATATAACAAACCATTAGCAATACCCATGATTAAAACAGTAAGGAAGAAGAATGACACATTGAACTTTTTGAAGGTCTTGATCAAGCCCTTTGTGAGGTTTGGCTTCTTCTCTCTCTCCTTGTTGAGCAAATTGCTTTTATGCTGGTGACCACTCATGTCCAAAAAACAGCAACTTATAAACAATGAAACATTGCTACCCAAGAAAATGTAAAACATTGTAAAATAGTTTGGTCCTTTGCTTCCTGAAAGTTCAATGCCGACTCCAGAGGCAAAAGCTGCCAATCCAAATCCAACAGCTCCCCAAAGCCTTTGCTTACCAAAATCTGACGACTTCACTTTCTCAATAGTGTCTATAACAGAATTGTCAATGAGTATAGGGATGCCACCATCAAAAGCACCAATCAAGGCAAACCATATGATCATAAGTGTAAACAACTTATCTGTACTTGCTTTGCAGCGGGAATCGGAGCCCCCGCCATCGTTAACTTTGTTTGTTTTTATCTTTGTTTGTTGTTGGGATGATAAAGAGATATTCGGGTACTCCGTGGTCATCGAGTTGTTGGTGAGATCTATTCCTCTGGGAACCGCATCTGTCGTCTTTACCGCTTCTGCATTACGGTCTTCGGTCATCGGCACTGACAGATTACCAAATTTCGTAGTAGGTTGTATGAATAATGGAGTCGTTACCACCAAAGAAGGCATTGTTGCAATTACCGTGCTGTTGTCATGTGCTTTTGAAATTACACCACAAGAGGTCTTTGGAATAGCCATGGGCACAAATGGCGCCGTAAAAGTTAGAATACTACTGATAACAATCTGGAGAAGTAGCACTAACTTGTATTTGCGAGTCTTGTCGGCAATAGCTCCCCACAACGGTCCGCTGATGAACTGAGAAAATAAACGTGCGCCTAGAACGAAGCCTGCTTGTTCAGCGTTCAGGCCATAGGCTGTTATAAATACGGGTATGTATGGCGTGACGCTGGAGTAAGAAAAATAAAAGAAGAAGTAGGCTGCTTTTGCTGGCAACAAGGCCTTGTTGATCGGTATCCTCTTCATTTTTCTCTTTGGTTGCTGCACAGTACAAATAGGCGAGAAGAACCAACCAACAACTGCAGTGCCTGACTTTGCAACCTGCAAAATTTTCAGGGTTCCTTTATATCAACGTCACGTGGAAAACGAATGGCAGTTGTGGGCAAAGTCCAGGAGGGGCATGAAAGGACACCGCCACGTATCATTCAGAAACTGACCCCCTGAAGGCTACTGTTACTTTCATAAGCCATGTGATTTGTTCTCCTTTTCACTCTATTATATTAGAACTTAAAACCAGTATTTTATGTTCAGACAGGCTGTCCTCTATGATTCTAAAATTTATAATGCTGAATTTTTCGCACTCTAAATTAATTCGTAAAATTTCGTAAAATCTCGTAAAATTTCCAACTTGTAAAACTTTTAAGCTTAATGCAAAGAGTGTTAATTTTTATATTTATACTTCAACAGATCCCAGAGTGATCACACCATTATGACCGGAATCTGATGCCCTGTACAAATAAGGTACTGTTATTATTTTTTGTGGTGTAAATAAAAACAAGTATAGTACCCTCACGAGATGAAGGGAAATCATTTCATTTTTCCATATATAACTTGAACAAATACAGTAAATCCTCGAATTGCCCCCCCCCCCTTGAAAAAGCCCTCCCTCGAATAAGCCCCAACCCTAGAACTACAAATTGTCAATAAGCCCCCACCCTCAAATAAGCCCCCGCTGCTACCGTAAATTCTCGAATTGGACCCCTCAATTTGATGATTTTTGCCATCTGATGTTGCCTATGGCGTTTTAATGAATTACCAAAACAAATTCATACTTTTGGTATTAATTGATTAAATGCTCATAAAGAAATTCCTACTTAAATAAACGAGGTCTTTTAATTTTGTCTTCTTAATGTCTACAATAATTTTATAAGCCCCCACACTCGTATAATCACCTTCCCCCTCGAATAAGCCCTATCCAAAAATATAAAAAATAAGCACCCAGGGGGATAATTCGAGGATTTACGGTATTCGTATTCATCACTTCATTAAGACTCCAAAATCCGACAAAACATCAAGTACCAGTTCAAGACATTTCTATGATTGCTGCTCATGGAGTAAAATTTGTTCAATATGTCCCCTGATTCCCAAATTACGTTTTAACCCGGTTTCTTGGCTAAAATTTGCCAATTGCCGATTCAAAAAAATGATGATTCCTGTTTCCCCGAAAAAATATTGGGTACCCTCAGAATAGGGGGCCAGGAAGTACGTGGTGCTTTCACATTTTTGGTGAATGGTTCCCCTTCACCATGTTGGAACATGCGCCCACGCCCTGCGTACTGGCTGCTGGTAGAACCTTATTCATACGCCGACTTACGTACAATGCTGTTGTAGCTTATTGTATGCTTTAACACAGGGCCTATTTTAAGGATTTTTTTAATACTGCACAATTATAACTACATTTTTTATAGGAAATTTTGTTGTTGCAATTTTTGGAAATTTCTAGTCATTTCGTTTTGTTTCTTTTCATAAGAGAGTCTTTCCGATGGTCATACGAGATTTGCATTACATAACCTCTATATCGAACTGACGCGGAAAATTCACATTTTTGAACAAAGCAGGAATCTGGGATAGCGGCAATTAGACATTTTCACAAATCCCAAAATTCAATACTGCACATTTTCGAAATCAATACTGCACATTTTTAAATTAATACTGCACATTTTCAAATCAATACCGCACAAAGTGTGTAATACTGCACACTAAAACAGGCCCTGCTGTAACATAATGTTTTTTGAGGCTTCTTATATGTTAATGCGTAGATTAAACGCCAAATATCTCGACTGAAATTTTTACAGTCTGATTTTTTGTTACTGTCCAAAATTTTTTTACAGGCCGAAATTTTTTGCGCTATAGAAAAGGTACAGCTATGATTCTTGCTAATAGAAAATAGTATGTCTTGCTCACAAACATTTAGCATATAAAATTGTATTTCACTCGAAGCTGAAGATTTCTCAATATTTCTGTCTTATGAAGGCCTATATCTCAACCTTACAAAGGGAACTTGTTGTCAAAGCTGGCTATCAAGTGAAATTTCATCAAAAAACCTCCTCATCGTCCTCAGCAAGTGTTAAATAGTCCCCTTTCATACTTCTATTCTTGTATATTTTTAAATAGACAGAACTTCAGTTTAAAACGTTGGAAGCTTTCTGTTCGAAAACGTTTTGTCCCAAATTTATTCGTCCAAAATTTTTGACGTTTAATGTATGTTTGAAAGTGACTAGGATCACTACATGTCGAGTCATGAATGGAAATTTCCTTTTTTGGGATTGGTTATTCAGCGTTGACATAGGACCTTTAGTGATCACATGAAAACAGAGTCTCGGCCGATCCAATACACGTTTAAAGTGATCACATGATAAGTCACGCTTTTACCTTATTGCCATTTGACCCACTGGGTACAATCATACAAAGTGTTGAAAAATGATTCAGACAGGGCCATATTTGTGTTGTTTCCGCCACAGGGGGTTGCCCTCAAAGAGGGGGAGCGCAGCTTGCAAATTTTCCAACAACGGATTTAAATAAAGATTGTGACGTCATCAAGCGCATGCGCAGTTTTTTCAATGCAGAAGGACATGGTAAACAGTAAGCATTTTTGTAGTATCACTTTTACTAATTTCAATAAATAGGTCAGAGAAAAACCATCACCCGTTTTCGAAAATTGGATGATTATAATCATCCGTATCAGTGTCTTGAACAATCTAAAGAAACGAACTGAACGATTTTCGGTACATGAGAAGTCTCCTTAACAATGGTGTGTCAGCAAACCTTCCGATTGCTTCACAATAACTGAATGTCAAATAAGTCAAGCTCAACATTTATTTAACCTCTCTTGTCCTGTTTTTTAACACTTGAGCTTTAAAAAAGTGCACTCATATATAGTGGTACCAGTTGGAAAGCTTGCTATTTCCCATACAAATATACAGATTTGGATGGGCAGACTGTAGAATAAATAGCAACGAGTTTTATCTTCCTTCTTAAACTGATTAGTTCCTTTGAACTGAGAACTACAAATACTTTTTTGTCGAACAGATACGAAACTGCCCCCCTCCTGCGCGTGCCCCCTACCATTCCCCCAACTACAAAGCCCCTAAACCAATTCTGATCATTTCAGTATATGACATTGTCGAAATAACCCTTCTAACACTTGAGTTCACAAGAAATTTCGCTTGCAAACCTATTACGGACATTTTCCAGAATTGACCCCCGAGTAAAATAGTTTTGGGAAAGGTTCAAGAAAACCACATTTGGAAATCACATGAAATTAGAATGAGGCAAAAAATGGACCATCTGCAAGAATCCCAGCCTTAAGATGACCAAAATTAAAAAACCATAGAATTTATCGTCCTCCATCTTAAGGAGTTTAAAATCCGAATTTAAGTATAGGATGCAAATGATTCACCTATTTCCTGACATAGATAGATAATAGGAAGCAGGACACCTTGCGACTGATTAGGTGTTCTGTTTCATGTTATCAGGTGTTATGTCTTCGCATTTTTAAAAGGTGTGCGCAGTGCGCTCAGAGCATAAGTTACTTTCAGCACTAAATTCAACACAAAATTAAGATGCAGTGTACTTATCCAAACCTAGGCTAAGTTTCTCATTAAAATTGCGTATAATATAAACGAATTCAGAAAGACTTTGTCAGGGCCAAAGCTACGAAATTGAAACTTGGGGGCCAAGGCAAAAAAGTAGGGGGCATGCTCGGCCCCCGGTGGCATGGGCCTGTTCCCAGTCAAGAAGAGCTGCTACTACATAGGATCCTGAGGACTAAACTCTCTAAAAATGTTCCAACCCATTATTGTAAAGGGGAAGGGGGGAGGGTCTACAGCCTCTGCTGGCCCAATAGCTGCGCAGTGCCTGAATTAATAAGGATTCTATTATGGGTACCAGATGTGAAAGTGAATTCAAGTACTTCTGCTACCCTGTTGCCTTTCCCCATACGTGTCTTTGCTACGAAGGGGAACACTTCAAACAATATTTTTGAGAGGTTAATTGCAGATCTGAAGCGCAAAAAGGGGCTATATACCTTTGTAATTTTACAACTAAAAAGACAAAAAAGTGTTAAAATGAAATAATGAAATTACTTTAAGCTTAAAAAAATATTTTTGGAAATTTTAATAACCACTTTGTTTTTACCTTAGTTTTAAAAGCAATTTTTCTTAATAAATTGATGAAAAATAATTCAAATTTCCACTTTTTCAATGAAGGTATCTGCAGTGAAGCACAGTTGACACTTAATTGAGCAAGTCAAAAACAAGGATTGCCGATCTAAAATGACGACATGCAAGACAAATGTTCAAACAAACAATTAATTACTTATTTTACCCTTAAATACCATAAATTACAGAAAGGTACGTAATTTGAATTTGAATAAGAGCCAACCTATGCATCCACTACGACCTTTTTCGAAAGTAGCAATAAGAATCATTTTTAGCTGCAGGCTACTGCCATTAATTTACTTACTGCTAGATTCACGTCTATCCAATTAACTATTTAAGGGTTATAGCGTAAATTAGTAAGATTAAATTGTGGGTCACATCGGCCTATATCAAGTGATAAATGCCAAGGAAACATAGCTGGGAATAAGATGCTTCCAGACACATTTTTCTAACCAAAAGAATCATTTTGGACAAACTAAGTGGCAGTTTTCAGCAAAGAGCTCTATTCATTCGACGGCACTATAGTTTTAGCATTGTGGAAAAGGGGTAGGGAGCAAATGCAAGAGTGACGCTAAAAAAGTTTCTTTTAGGGGAATATCCTGTGCATGGCCGTTGCGAGGCAAGCCTTGTTGGGAGGTGGGGGGGGGGGGGGTGTGTAGACTTCAAATTTACCCGATTAAACACACATAGCCTGAAATTCTTTAGTTGCTGTCACAAACCACTGCAATACATTTTGTCAATCTTACTCTGTATATAATTCGCAACTTGGATTTTCATAAAATAATAACGGGCTTTCTTAATAGTTTTGTCAAACGTGTATATCGGGACGGGCAACCATGGTTGCCCCCGAAGAAATAGAAACTTTCGAATTTTGATGCTTCCAGCTCCCTGGAAAATGCACTCTTTTAAGCAAACTTCACTAAAGCAATCTTTTTGCGGTACAGAATTTGGAAATGGCTTTGAAAAAAGCAAACATTTTACAACATACTAAAAGCTTTTTCGTCTGACACTTCTCAGAGCATAAAACGTCAGAATAAGGGTCCGAAAGAACAAGATGAAAAAAATTTACCCAGTTGTGGATCGAAATAGGCCAATCAGAAAAACGCAAGCACAAGACCGGTATAGTTGACCAATCAGGGCCGCGAGCCTGAAGAAAAATTACCACTGGAGTCCAAGAGAGAAAACGAACTCCTTATGTCTACACAATGGCGGCTTTTTCGTTTTTATAAAGATCGACTCCAAAACTGCTCGATGGAAGGACGACCGGGCTCTGCCAATTATCCGAAACATTTGGTTATTATAGAGTTTTGCACAAGCTGGGTTTTTCTAAAAGATGTTGACCGATGGAAAAAGCTTTTAGTATGTTGTAGAATGTTTGCTTTTTTCAAAGCACTTTTTAATGCAATCTTCCTAATCCTATTGAAAATCCTACAAGGCACAATTTTACCTAAAGAGGGCCTGGATTTTTTGATCGCGATATCAACCTGGCACGATTTTTGTGTGTCAGGTTGATATCTCAACTCATGGTGACTACTAATATGGACGGATTGAGGGAGGGGCAACTGTGTACGCAAATAGATTGATCTCCCAACTGCGTACTTATTGCACTGCGTATTTGAAAGGATAGACCGCCACCGATTGGCGGCAAAAAATTTATAATTATGGTATCTTAGGAATGGTCAGACACTGTATCCAAAATGGATTTTGACTGAAGGAAGGAAAACCCAAGGCAATATGTCTAAGCTTTTTGAATTAACATGTCTCGTCTATTGTAATTTTGACTTAAAATAGAAAAGGTCTTGCAAAGTTTCAGAATATCCTTAATATAACATAACTCGTAATTAAACTCCTTGATAGATTTTAAAAGTACCCAAAAAAGATGGAGGAGAAAAATAAATAAAACATGGTTAACATAAAAACATTAACATTGAAACATCAAAAGAAGATATATCAACTAAAGATAAAAGATTAAGCAATTTTGTACAGTTGGGGTATCATTTTGTAACATTCGATCTTAAATTTGTCGAAAGTTAGGTGCTTTAGCAAAAAATACGTATGGCCATGAGCCTGTCTTTCGATAAACTTTTATTTTCATATTACAAGAGCAACCTTTATACATCATTTTGCCAAACTCAACTATTGTCATTTGCCATGGGTAAATGATGAAAATAAGACCCACCCGTATTAATTATACTTTGCATTCTTTTTAGATCTGCAATTTGAGATAACATTTCTTTATTTTGCAAAAATTAGCATTGTTCTTCAAAGATACTTTCCAAGAAAGAAAGAATTGGACTAGCTTTACAGAAAACAGAATAAAATAAAAATGCGTCATTGAAAAGTACCTAACAATATCAATTGCATTATGTACATGTGACAAGCCTTTTAGACTGAAAAGCTATTTACATCTGCAAATTTACAACAATGGTTTTAACTCTAATACTATAAAACAAGTCTGGGTGTAAAATGATGTTAAATAAGTAACACAAAATGCTTATTACTGTTAATGTAGGATAATATGAGAAACGAGAAGAAAACTCTATCTTGGGGCTTTTTTGACCAGTATACACCTAGTGTTCACAAAACAGGAAAAAAAGATTAAAACACTAGTTTGGGCTGGAGCTAGATATGTTGCTATTTTTGGCAGGGATCTGAATACTGTAAGTCATACTTCGCTGTAGGTTTAAAACGAACTGCAAATGGGTACAAAATGCATTCCTGGATATCTAATGACACTGTTTCAAAAGACTTCCTTATTGAACTTAGAACCGAAAAAGTAGCCTGCACATTTGTGGCCTGGGGCACAGGCAGTGGCGGACACTTGGGGGGCGAGGGGGGCGATCGCCCCCCCAATACTTTAGAGAACAATGGTCTTTTGTTCTAAAACAATGGGAAATGTGACGTCATCTTATTAAAACAATAGGCTTGCCCCCCCAATATTTGACCAAGTGTCCGCCCCTGGGCACAGGCTAGAAAGGAGAGATTACTTAGAAGATTACAGGGTGAAAAAATGGAAATGTCTTCGAGTCTTTAAACAGTTTGCTTGGTTTAAAGCAAATAGGAGCATTTAACATTGTTATGGTTAGATACTCTTAGGCTTAATTTGCATCTCATATCTCACTTTTACTTGTAGCTAGTGAGAAAAACAACACAGCCAATGGGATTGCATAGCCTTCCTACAACACTAATATATCTTTTAATATTAACACTGATATACAATTTCAGGAAATATCATACATACCAGGAACAGTTAATCTAGAAAATGTTATATCATACAGATAAATCTAAGAAGCATATTGGACCTAAACAAAAACAGCTCTATCCCCAGGCATAAAACCTGCCTACAACCTATAAAGTGTTATGAACAATTGAAAAAGTCTGTGAAGATATCAACTACATAATGAATTTTCCCTCATCGGCTTGAGCCTGCACAATCAATTTTAAAACAGATGCAATTAATGGTCTCTGGAGTTTCACATTGGCACTGGCAATCACAGAGTTGTCCAAACTAAAAAAAATAATGAACTTTTGCTTAAAAGCTCAAAGCTGTACTGACAAATGGGTTGACTTGAAATCATCCTGTCCACATATTAAAAATATTCACACAGCTTGAATAAAGTAAACAAGATTGATCTTGATTAAACCGCATATATATTATGATTTTGCATAATTTAGATGATAAATGTGATTTGCATAATTTTGAGGTATATTTGGTGTTTAATCTAATGGCTCTTTTTTCATTTACACCCCATGATTTCATACAATTTTGATTCCAAGGGAGGGACCTCCCTTGCCAAAATCAAACTTTACATGCATGCTGAGCAGCCTTTACATTAAAACTGAGTAAAGACAGCATAATTAACTTGAAATCAATAGACATCAGTGAACATATTTTTAATTTTGTCATAAAAACATCAAACTATCCTCCAATAAAGAAAAATGCAGACTCACCCCACACTCTGGACCTTGACAATCTTCACAGCATTTTCCACCTGGTTGTGCACTCATGCAGCAACAAAATGTTTGATCACACCATTCTTTGGATGGGCAAACACTTTCCAAGACAACCTTTCTGTTAGGACAATTGAAGTTACAAGTCTCTGCACAACTTTGCAAAATTCCTCCTTCATTACTTCCACAACTACAGCTGCATGCGCAACATTCAGTCATCCATGGTGGAAAAATGCTCACACTTTTAGCCTTCAGGGAGACAAAGCCAAATGTGATAATGAAGTAAAGAATTTATGCTTTAGGTTTAATGAAGCATGACAAGCATAATAATAACATAAGGTAAAAATTAATGAATCTGAATTTTTCACAAGGAAATGAAGGCAGAAAAAATACAAAACCTGTTATTTTTCTTCTGAAAATAAGGTACATTATAGGCACAGAATATTTTTAATAAGGCTACCCAGTGACAAGAAACTAGTTATTGAATGACGGAATTTAAATTTGCCTTTTTTGTAGATAGAGCATGATTCACCATGAACTACTGGTTAAAGTATTATATTTTTGCCAGTTGTCAAGAAATAGATGATAAAGAGATGATAAGCAATTACAAAGTTACATTTTATACCATTAAGTATATCAACATCATGTGGTGCATACATACCAGAAGGCACTGCCTGACAAGAATCACTATGCAAAAGATTAAGAGATAGCCCCCAATACAAATGGCCACAATTGCAACAACTGGAAATGATTCATTTGCTGTAACTATTGCACCTGTTGTTGGCTGAAATATAAGAGAGGAATTTTACAGAAAAGCAAAAATGCTAAGGCATAACAAAGGGCATTCTGCTATGCAGGTTTCAGCTAGGCAGGCCATCCTGGTCAAGTAGGCTTGCTTAATGTGCAAGTGTTGCATAAAACACCCCTTCATTAAATAGAAAAGAAAAAAGCTAGGCAAGCAAGGAATTAAGCATGCGAGAAGGAACAGACAACCAAACAGGCATACACATCAGAAAGAAACAGGCAAGCAGGCAAGCAGGCAAGCAGGCAAGCAAACAAGTGGGAAGCGAACAAGTGGGAAGTGAACAAGTGGAGAGCAAGCAAGTAGACAAACAGGCACGCAAAAAAAAGCAAACAAGAGCTTATGGCTCTAATAGACCTTCAACTTGTGCCCTCTCCTTCTCTAGATGAATATTCTAAAGCAATTACCCTGGGTACTAACCACTAAAGGATGGACAGCTAGATGGCAGTAGGTCAGACTTTCAAGTTTGGTCTTTGCTGAGAACATGTTCCCCATGTAACAACTTTCCTCTTCATTTTGCCTGTGCATTGTTAAGAATTTGCATGAAGTCTGTGCATAATAATTGTTTTCTGGTTATGTTACCTAAGATCATCCTACCATTTAACACTTTTTGCTTCTGATAAAAAGAAAAAACCAAGAACAAGATTATTTCCAATGTATTTGCTACAACATCTGCACACAATCTTTCATGGAACTTTCATTATATGAAAATTTGAATTTTATGGTTCTGGCATTCTCTGTGCAGAAAAAATAGCTTTACAGTCTGGGCAGCGGGCATGATGAATATAATAACTTAGTAGGGCACTTAAAAATGCACACAGTACTATGAGTCTAGTTTGCATCCCTTTATTTTCCTTGGTAGTATATTCAAAAGTGTTTGAGGCGCACTAGTCCAAAGAAAAAATACTTGAACAAAGAAAATGCTGAGTGCTACACCCCTTGGCAACACTTGCAGAATCTGCTAAAAATTAGTTTCTGCTAAAAATCTCAGTTTATATCTGAAATAAACTAAGATTTTTAGCAGAAACTAATAAGGCTGCATGCTGTACCTTAGAGATTATTTAGTTAGACATGCTGGTTTAAGCAGGGCTCGTAGTTCGTTTAAATCGGTTTTGATGAATTGGTTCTAGGCCAGCCTTGAATTTAGTCGCGGAGGCTTTGACCTGAACCACTCTTAAAGCATATGAACAGCTCTTACGATAAAAAATTGTCATAATTTTATGACACAAGTATAGTTTAGCAATCATGTTTCATATTGTAAGCAACACTCGATCGATTGCGCTTCACAAAGCAGTTCATTTGTTGACTGTGGTGTTTGATGAACACTTACAATTAATGTTGGCGCCATGATGAAAATTTACATTCGCACGGTCCATAACACTTTGAATAAATATAACATCCCGCTGGACAAAAACTTGTTCTGCAGCAAATCAACGATATTCTTGGCTTTTAAATTCCAGTACCCTGATGCCAAAAACAACTCAAACTTGATGCATTGCAGCATTGTGGAGCCATAGCAATAGCAATAGCTACTTGCAATTCGAAGTCTCCTTCTGAGATCGAGTTTGAAAGACGATCTCAAGAAAAGATGGCGGCAACAACAAATTTGACAACAACGCTTTGCAAGTCCTTCAAATACCCGATTATTGTAATTCTTGGAAGTACTGGAGTAGGAAAAACAAAGCTAAGTATAGAACTTGCTAAGAAAGTTGATGGGGAGATAATAAGTGCAGATTCCATGCAGGTTTACAAAGGTTTAGACGTTGTCACTGCTAAAGCTACCCAGGCAGAGAGAGCAGAAATCAAACACCATATGATCGATATGGTAAACCCACTAGACAGTTTTAGTGTTGTAGAGTTTCGAAATATGGCCTTGCCAATCATCAGTGACATATCGTCAAAAGGAAAAGTGCCAATCATTGTTGGTGGAACAAACTATTACATCGAATCTCTTTTATGGAACATTTTGGTTACGGAGGATTCAGGGAATCAAAAATCATTAGCCAGTGATTTGGAAGACACTAGTCCAAATCTCTCCAAAATTGACTTTGAAGTTTTGAAAGACCAGTCAATTTACAAGTTTCTTCAAAGTATTGATCCTGTTGCTGCATCCAAAGTTCATCCAAATGACAGTAGGAAAGTGAAAAGAAAACTGGAAATATGGAAGGCAACTGGAAAAAAGCCAAGTGATATAATTGTTGAACAACAGTCTTTAGATGGAGGCGACCATCTTGGAGGGCCTTTGAGGTTCACAAATTCACTTGTTTTCTGGCTATCATGCGAACAAACAGCCCTTGACAAAAGAATATGTGACAGAGTTGAAAGCATGCTAGCCAATGGTCTAGTTGAGGAAATTTCAGGATTCTATGATGATTATAATTCAAAATTTTTAACCAAGACACCAGGCTTTATTCCATACAAAGAAGGTATTTTTCAAGCCATAGGTTTTAAAGAATTTCATAACTTTTTGACAAGTAAATTTGATAATGACAACAAGAAAGAGGAATTGTTTAAAGAAAGCATTGAAACTTTGAAGAGGGTAACTATAAGATATTCCAAAAAACAAAATACTTGGATAAGGAACAGGTTTTTAAAGCGTCCAAGCCATTCATCACCCAACGTCTACAAGCTTGATGCTAGTGTAATTGAACAATGGAATGAAACAGCATTGCAACCAGCCTTGGAAGCAGCAACTTTGTTTTTATCAGGAAAGAAAATCCAGCTGTCACCAATGCCACGGCTATTTAAAGACCAAGCAGAAGATCAACATAAGCAGTATTTTTGTGAAACTTGTAATGGAAAGCTTATTGTTGGAGACAGTGTATGGAAACAGCACTGTCAATCAAGAAAACACAAGAAGAGATCTGCTAAGAGGAAAAAGCTTGAAGCCTTAGATGTAAAAACTGTTTAATTTCACCATTGGTGATTAATTTCTTGTTTGATACTGCACTCAAGTCTCTTAATGATGTTCGAATAAGGGTACTCATGAAGTCCCAATATCAAATAAAAAGAGATTCCAATATTGACAAATCATTATATAGGCAGAGCCCTTTTTACACTACGAAAAATATTTATAGGTTCGCCCAGAGTAAGTTTACTATTGTTAAAACCACCATAGAAAAGGAAACTGGGAGCTCCACTGGCATGTGGCTTCCAATGTTCAGAAACAGAGGTTAAGTGACCTATTTGTTGCAGCTTGAGAAGTACCCCTTTTTGGCCTCCACCAGCCCCTACTTTTATAACGCTACCTAAATTGTTCATTTAACACAGTGGCCCTTACCCTACACAAATTCCAAGAGGGGTGTAAATGAGAAAGTGGGTAACATTCGCTTTTTCACTGAAACCAGTTAAGATAAAGAAGAATTCATCATCAGTAAACCAGGCTCAGACCATTTTAACATTTACATTACAATTAACAATCTTATGCATGTTCCACCCTCTTTCAGAAATAGGTTATCTTAACCTGTGTCCAACTAGGATAGGTTGTGTATACAAAAGTTCTTCTGGGTAGGCTAATTAGCGCAGTGTGCACAGGGCTTAGAAAGTCATTGTTTGTAGGGTTTTGACAATGATATTTTCCAAATGCTGATGGTCCTTCTTAATTGGCCTTCAATAGTGAAATTCTTCTGAAACACCACTACCATCATCAGTTTCAGTTATGCTTTATTTTCTAGTCTACCAACAATAGCCCATGTCTGAATGTTAAACTGTTTTCAATCTTGTATGATTTTCTGAACGATTTCCCTTATCAGACATTGTCTAAAAACAAAGACATCCCCACTCTTTTGCATCTCAAAAGCTCAGAAGCAGAAATTTTTCTCCTCTTTTTCCTGTTCTTGTATCTTTGTTAATTGCCAAGTTATTATTTTTAGCAGAAGAGAGGTTGTGTATCAAATAAAAAATCAAAATTTTAGATGGTTGCTTCATCGTCAGTTTGAGTTCAGCAAGTTCTTTGTCTCCTCCCCCTCGTCACATTTTCATCGACATCATCTCTTTCTAAAAATGTCCTTTTAAGGCAGGAGTTCTGGGGTAATAACTTTGGCATTTACAGGTATTATGTTTTTTAGACAAAGTCAAAGAGAAGAAAAGCGTCTTGATACAATTTTCATTCATGAATCAAGTCTAAAAGATCATGAATTCAACAGCCCCAATACCCGTTAATTGCTATTTACCCCCTGCGACACTTTTCGTCACGCAATAGCTTCAGGGCTTCGAAGATTGAAGATGAGAACGCTAGATAGATTCTTTCTGAAATGAATTATAAAGCCACAAATGCGTTGCATTGTTTCTAGTGCAACTGCAACGAAGCATGCAAGAATGGAAGCAAATAAAAACGATAATTCAGTTTCTCTTCTTTTTCGATGTTCCCCTAATCAACTTTATAACCTCTTCTACTTCCTATGAAACCTATATCTCTGCTCTCTAATTACACCAACAATGACTCTCGTTCCAGTCCCTCATTACTCACTTCCTCACACAACCAAAGCTTGTCGTCTTTCTTCAATCAATGAGTTATAGGTTTATTTGAACAAGCTTTGCTTCTGGTCTTGTTAAGCCTGATTTACACGAGACGAATTTTTTCGTGCGAAGCGAATTTTTCGCCGCGAATGCGCGAAAAATATGCGCAGAAGTGGAGATTAGAAAATTCGCAGCGAATTCGCAGCGAATTCGCAGCGAATAATTCGCTGCGAAAAAGTAGAAACCATTCCTACTTTTTCGCTGCGAATTTTTTCGCCATGTAAAATAAACCAATCAGAACAGCAATTGAAGACATCTGACACGAACCCAAAGGAAGGGCTAGGCCGAATGGTGCTACGCAATGTAAACATATCTAAATCGAAAGTAAGCAAAACGACAGAAAACTACGCAATGGTTCAAACAACAACATGGGTAAAGAATGAGTAACCTATGACTAGGCCTAAACAATGCTGGGAAAATCCCGCACCTATAACATAAACAATGGAATAGGACGTTTCTAGCAACAGGCGTCTTTGGTGCAATAAACGATAAAAGCTCCTCATATGTAGTTGGCGACATTCGAAAGTAATTATTCCTGACAATGTAAGCGTAAGTCACTTACCAAAAGATGAAACTCCCCCTTCTGCAGACGTTCTGAATAAATTTTCCGAACCAAGTACCCATTTATTTGCTTTTTTGCTCGCTTTTTTACAATAACAACAATCTTCGAACAGACGCCATTTTCTTTGGCATTATTCGCGGCGAATTCGCAAAAGAAATCCTGCCATTGGAAATTAAACTTCGAATTCGCAGCGAATTCGCAGGAGAAAAATTCGTGGCGAAAAATTCGCTTCGCGCGAAAAATTCGTCTCGTGTAAATCAGGCTTTAGACCTGGACCTTCGGGGAGGTTTTAATTCTGAACAACATTTTTGACTGAATTTACAAATCGCAACAGCACGGTTTATGTAGTCAGTGGAGCGTTTGAAACAACCCGCAGTTAAAACATTGCAGGTAGGTAGCAGGCAGATTTATCATTATTATTGATTGCTGGGCATACAATAAAGCTTGTAAGCCGCCTGGATTTGCTATTTTTGGGGTTATCATGGAATTAAACCGCCAAATAAGAACTTCTAAGCATGCAAGCAGCCCTTCAAAATACGTCACAGCAAGTTCAACATTTTGGTTACTGTGGGTGCTTTTGAAGATTATCTTTATACTGGTTTTTTATGAATAATTCATGTTAAAGCTCAACTAACGAAGCCTTTTGGACTCTTTTGAACATAACCAGTTTTTGACCTTGAATGATCTAGCAGCCTATTAAAATAGCTTAATCTTTGTATTTAATTTTTTTTCCTTTGGTTGAGATTCTCAACGACTTCTTAGCACTTTGTGGTGCTCTGATTATCTTCATTCGTAAGCCGTTTTTTGACAAAGATGTGTAGGTTTGGATAGAATCTGCTTTGTTAGGATATTTGCAGAGGGCTCGGCCTACTTACCAGTTATTTAGTTCGTATGAGTTGATTGAATTGAAAAAACGTTTCAATAGATTAGAAATCACAAATTGTTGAAATCGTACGCCTGTGGTCTGTTCGTATAAGAAAGGATCGTACCTAAAAGAGTTTCTTGCCTTGCTAAGCCAAAAGCTATAAGGTATTAAACAGGAAAGCTTGGCACCAGTGATGAAGGCCCTTTGTTAGCAGTTGAATGAACTTGCCATTTCTGTCTTTTTGAAAGTTGCTACATTAGTTACATAACCCTCTTTTTGAAATTTGCCAAACAACCACAGATTTCTGAATTATTGTTCGTATCATTTTGCTAAGAAAAATTTACCTTTCTAATCGACGATTCATTATTTCCATACATAACTAATTTTTTTCCTCGACAGTGAACTATCAGACAATCGTAGTAAATCTTAGTAAGTAGCAATATGAAGCCATCGTTTTAAATCTCGCCATTAATTAAAGATGGGCTTTTGACAAGAATATTCTTCCTCTTTTCGCAGCTCAGCAGTGAAGACATTACGTTTTACTCTTTCTACTGATCTTATGATAATAATATTACTTGGATTGGCAATGCAACAGTTTATGCAAGCATCAACCACAACAGCAAATATCGAAAAACGAGATGTTACTGCGGATGATGCGGAGATATACGAACACGCCGCTGTGGCAGCTGATACAGTAACCTGCTCAGAAATAGGTCAGGATTAGTCCGTTTAATTTGGTCTCGCTCTTGAGGCGTCATGAGTCAGAATGATTGTATGACAAAGCGACCTGAATCCCGCGATAGAAACTTTTAAAGATAATACCAAAAAGACACATGATATATGCAGCTTTCTTTCTCATCAATCCTCTTCTTCTTGACTATTTAGCTCTGAAGAATCTTTTATACAAGCACTACTTCTTAATACATCTCTGTCTCCATTGCTGTTACTTTCTCTCGTGTTTTTTACCATCTCTATCAACATGTGATTACGTAACTATGTTCCAGCTCTCTCACATCTCCACAATTGCTCAGTTAACTATGGGAATCGAAGGCAACCAACGCACAAAATGGCAGTGGTTGATAAAACCTCTAAATACTGATGAATTGTCCACTGAACCAATGATTAAAACTTTCCAGTTCTGTGACTGAACAATGTGCCTGTTGCTTCTTCTCTTTGCCGTCCTTTTGCTGACTGTCTCCACAAAAACTACCATCAAACCAATGAATCTGAAGGAAAATTACGATATTGTTACTGAAAGACTGCATAGGATTTTAAAAACGTAATGATTACATTAAAAGCCAAAAACGTTTACCGTTCGAAACATTTTGGACCTTAGAAAAGACACAGAAAATTTTTTCAAAGACAGCAAAATGCTCGCAAACATTTAGCATATAAAGGGAGCGTGTTGTTAATACTAGCTCTAAATTGAAACAGTATCTTGACAAACAAATTTATTCAACAAAAACAAAACATCTTCTTCGTCATCAACAATTATCATATCGTCATCTTTCATACTTTCATGGTAGTCAACATCGACATCTTTTCTTTGCTCATTTTCTCCATTCGTTCGCTTGTTATTCCCTAGAATGAGTGTTGCAGGATGGGCAAGCTAGATTAATTCCGATTTATCAGATGGTATTGGCTTTGGCCCGTTTATCAAGTTTAATATTTACCTTATTTGAATCTATTGTTAATCGGATGAGCCTCAAACCCAGAGATATCGTTGCTTGTATGTCCAACGAATCGAGATTGCAAGGCTTAACTTGATTCTATTGTTTTCTTTGAAGGAGTGGAAATCCTTCAACGCAATGGTTCAGTAGTGGATTCGGCAGTGGCATCCTGTTTCTGTTTAAGCGTTATCAATATGCATTCATCAGGACCGGGTGGTGGAGGTGTAATGCTTGTGTACATAAGAGAAAATAAAACTTTTGAGACTTTCAGTTACAGAGAACGTGCACCGCTTTCAGCTACTGAAGAACTCCTAAAATCAAGGTCAAACGAAACACTTAGAGGTAAAATAAAATGGTCTGATATTTCCTCAAATCATTGCTAGAGTATTTGCTTACTTTTCCATACTCTCTTCTCCTTTCCTCATCTAGTTGCTTGCTTTTCATTTATCTTCTTTCTACAGTGGCGGCCTGGCAGGGGGCAGGGGGCAGGGGGGCCAGGGCTCCCTTAGCTGACTTTTTTGTAGGGGCGCCAAAGCTTGTATAGGGCGCTGAAAACTTGATAGACGTTTGATACGAGCGACTGGTTTGGTTATCAGGTCTCTAGTAGGTCAGCAGAGACAAATAAGATGCCTTAAAATTCTAAACTTTCTTGGGGTGCATGCCCCCATAGCCCCTCGAACACTCTCACTTCAGGACACGTCTTTGAGCCCCTTAAATACTGTATTATCCAGACAAAACATTTGTACTGTTCGCATCGGCGCAAAAATTAATCAACTTTTTAGAGGAGTGTCAGGAAACTTACTGTTAAATTCTTTTGTGTAGAAGGCACAACACTCATGGGGCATACAGACATACTCCGAAGACAGTCTGTGTTTAGGGTGTCCGGACTCATGCCCCACCCCATTCTAGGAAAATTTTTAATTCCAATGAGTCTCTTTGGCTCTGCTGTCCTTCAGAGACCAAATTAACAGACAATTCGGGCGTCGCTGATGTTGCTAACGAGTAGGTACTTGAGGTTTCTTTTTCAAGGGCCATGCATTGTTTTTGACAAGAAAGTTGGGTCTGGCCGAATTTTCTTAGTAGTTGCGTTTTGTTTGGTCTTTAATAATATTTCTTTAAAGTTCGATGAAATATTTACTTCATTTTGTATCAAATGATTAAATGATTTCAAAGATGTGTTAGAAATCGCATTTTCTAGCCTTATGAGTAACTGGAATAGAGCCGACTCTTTCCATTATTTGTTACCCCGACACCTCCCTAATTTGCCCCCTGACTGTAAGTTGTGTTATATGTATGTTTTGATCTTGTTTAGGTGCCCCCAAAGTACGGGTTTAGCAATACAAATGTAACCATTCTATCTGGCGCTTTAAATTCCTCTCCAAGGTGCCAAATGAACACAACAGTTACAAAGAGAACAAAACCCTCATTTTACCACATCGTAGAGGTAACTCTTGGAATTTCCCCAAACATGTTCTTGACACATTTTCATTTAGTTTTATCTACTTGGATTGGTTTTCCTTCGAAGAGACAGTCAATTTCGTACGTGAGTCGGTCCAACTTGTCCTGACAGCCCCATGAAAACACTTTTTTTAGGACCCTGTGCTCACGTGGGGGTCAGTCTATCCTTGACATACAAGATTAAAAAATATAAGAGCATTACCAGACGGCCAATCTTTTCAGGAAAAGACAACAATGTTAGTTATGAATGGCGCCATTTTGCTGCTGGCCCCTCCTGGCGAAAAATGCCAGGCCGCCACTGATTTTCTACTTCCCTTGTTATGTGTATTTTTACTTCCCTTTTTCCTTATTATTTTGCTAACAAACTTGCTTTCTCTTACACTCTGCAGGTGCCCTTTCAGTTGCTGTACCTGGAGAAATTCGCGGGTTACACGCTGCATGGAAAAAGTATGGAAAACTACCATGGCGTGATCTCATTCAACCGACCATTGATATGACAGAAAATGGCTTTAGAATTCAACTTAGGCTTTATGAAGCAGCCAATACATTTAGAGAGATAATTGAAGCAGACGAAGGATTCAGGTTATTTTCAGTATTAGTTGAAGTTAGATTTGCTTTTAATGTTGCTCGTTTAAAATCTATTTTGATTGCATCTTCATGTCGCTACTTAACTTTTCTTGTCTCAGAGTAGTTCTTTTATTTTTTGAGTGAATCTCAAAGAAAATGTCTATAATTTTGTTCGTGTTCTTTTTTCGTAGTAAATTGATGATACGGAATGGAACATTGAAGAACCTTGGAGAAAAACTGACAATGCCAGACTATACGAAGATGTTGAGAAAAATCCAAGAAGACCCTGAAGATTTCTATCAAGGTTCTATTGCACGTGAGGTTGTTGAAGATGTTCAAAGTCATGGTGGGATTATCACTTTAGAAGACTTGAAAAATTACAAAGTTCAGACCCCAGACGTTCTATCACATCGAATAGGAAACTATACCTTCAACACAGCCACGTCTCCCTTTGGGGGACCTATAGTCATTCATGTCCTTAACATTCTGAGTGGTAAGCATGTGTGTTTTCCATACAGATTCTGAATTTTTGCTTTCAGAAAGTTCTTCTGAGAAGTACATCGTGTCAAGTGTCGTAATGAATTGAATGTCGACTAGAGCGAAAGTTTAATTTCGCTCGAATCGAAGACGATTGTCCTGGTCCTGAGAAATCAGACGTTTCTTTGCTGTTTTTCTTCGCTTAAAGGTAAGCCCCTCCGTAACCCAATAAAAGTGATGGAAAAAGAATTGAGTGAAAAAAAAACAAATTAATGACGTAGTCAAGCCATTCATTTTTTTCAGCGTTTTAGTATTATTCAAAGACAATAGATACCCGCCAGCTTGTCCCATACTTGCCCCACACACCATGCATTAATAAATACTCTTATACCAATCCAGTTCAAATATCAATTTTATCATTAGATTATTATTGTGCTTTCTTTTTGCTAGGATATAATTTCACCAAGGATGACTTTTCGAGTGACGAGAAATCACTCCAAACATACCAGCGAATTGCAGAGGCCTTTAAGTTTGCGTACGCGCAAAGAACACAGGAAGGCGACCCTGATTTTCTAGAGGCAGAGCTCGTAAAAAAGGTAGCATGACCAAATGATTAACCTGAAAACATTTATTTATGTATTGTAAGATATTTGCAGGTACGACCATTTGTGAAAATTGAATTATTCTGTCTTTTATTATGCTATCAATTGTTTTGGAAAAAGGCCAGTTTAAAAAAAACTGCGAGAATATTGCAATTATTAATGTACGATATAATACCTGTGCATCCAGTGATCCTATTTTTTCTACAAGCAATCTTTTGTGAAAGTTAAAGGCATTTGCTTTACAGTTTCTTCAAAACGTTACCTCAGATGAAATAAGCAAATATGTGAGGAGCATGATTACTGAAAATTCGACTCACCCTGTTGATTACTACGGCCCAGTAATGGCACAGCCTTTGGAAGAAGGAACAACTCACGTAAGCATCATAGGCCCCAATGGAGATGCTGTTTCAGTAACTGGAACTATAAACGAGTGGTATGTTTCTTTAATGCACTCGTTACATTTGATAAAACGAGGGCATCGATACCATTTTTTCACTTTTTTATTCACTTTTTCACGCATTTTTCTACGGCTCAGTTGTTTTGATATCGAGAATTTTCTTCAAGTTCTGATATGACCATAGGCTATTTTTGATGAACTGAACATATTTGAAAATTTACTATTTCTTGATTTTTGTAATCCTGTTCTATTTTCCAAACTGCCACCCTAATCATAGCTACAAATAATGGTAATTTTTGTCTGAGGCTTTCTCCAAACTGATTTTTAATGGAAAGTAAAAAGAACTCACAGATAATAACCAAAAATTCGCTTCAGCATGAAGCACAATGATTCCCGAACAATGAATAAATATAGTACACTTACGTGACAAAAGTATTTGCACGATCGCCTTAAAGAAAACATGGTTAACCCTATGAACATAACGAGATTGCTGGTTTAGATTTTCGATTGTAATTTTACTCAATTGTAAAAACAAGCATAAATTTAATAAATTGTAAAAATAAACATTTCAAACAAGTACAATTTGCTTTGTTTTATATTTTGTCGGGTGACTTACAGGGATCTAGGCAACCACTATTTGCACTGGAACTTGCTGAAATAATTTTGCAACAAAATATCTCCGGATACTGGAAGAAATCTCAAGAAAATTTTAAAAGAACCCATTTTTGGTCTTAGAAGATTCCATTTCTTGGATTTTTTTATGAAAGCCAGTTGTTTTCAATAATTATTTCATTTAAAATTTCAATAAGGCTTTGACTTTGACGGGGCTATTGAAAGACCATGATGTTAATAACTTGGAAATTTTTGTCTCAATTCCAACATAAATAGATTTGTCTTACTTAATAATAAATGTTCTTTACAAAGCATCATTTATTGTTTCTGTACCTGCCTGGGGGCTTTCCACAAATAATTGGACAAAATATTCAGCGTTGATTGACATCGCACACAATGCAAGCCTGCCGACGTCATTAGGACCAACCTATAGTCAGCCTGCCCTGGCCTACCATTCTTTGAAATTTAGTCGGCCTTGTTAACTTATTGTTCCTGTAAATAACATGTTTTATAGACTTGCTGCAAACAATTTTTCTTACAGTTTCAGCAAACGAATGACACGCTAGACCAAAATTTTTATTGTTTCTCACTCTCTTTCTGGTCGTTTCTATGTTTTCAGGATTGAAACTAAAACATTGATATTTTCCATTTCCCCTATGCCATTTTCTTACCTTTCTATCATAGAAAAGTAGGAAATAAATTGAATCTGCTAAGGATTGCATTTTTGCTAATGCACTTCTAGAATCCCGCGAAAACAGCAAGATTTGTTCAATCAATGTTAGAGTGCTAGTTTTGGAGCCACCATTTTGTTATTCATCGTCCTTATACTTATGTCACGTTGTCTCTCAAGTGAAGTACAATTTTATCTTGCTTGGTAACCTTTTGTATATTATTGTTTTTCAAACTTTGCACCTTTGCAGTACCTCCTTTTATCTTTATTTCTTGAAGACCGAAAGGTGTAAGAATTAGGCAGGCCCCTCTTTCCGGGCGTTTGAAGGTCATTAATCTGTTGCCTTTGTCTGTTGACTTCTTCTAAACAAACTGTGGAATAATTTTCAACCTTTTCTTCGGATTTACAAAATTTTAACCTTTTTACTTGTTGGTTAGGTTTGGAGGTGGTTTTAGATCGAAAACAAATGGAATAATTTACAATAATGAAATGGCTGATTTTGGCCTGCCTGGACACAGCGGGCATGAATTCCCAGCAGCCCCTGCAAACGCCCTGAAACCAGGAAAAATACCTTTGTCTGCTAGTACTCCAATGATCGTGACAGATGACAATGGAGATGTGAAAATGGTCCTTGGTGCGTCTGGTGGTCCGAGAATCATCACAGCTGTTACTTGGGTGAGTTATGCTGTTTTGTTGAAATTTGCTTGCTGTTTCAGCATTTAACTTCCTCGTAGTTTCTTTAGGTTTTTGGGCCATTCATTGTGCTGAACGTCAATTTTATCCACAAGCAGCTGTTTTTAGGGAAACAAAAAAAGTTAATTCTGTTTGGCAAAAAGCACCTGTAACAGATCCGAGATAGACTAAGATAGATTAAGGATTATCATTGCATCAGTTTCCGAATTTACAGAGCATCATATGAATGGAAATCTTAATTATGAATTCTATTATCAATTTTGCGTAAGAAACTAAATTTTTGATGTATCATGGTGGCTCGATATGAATTGACTAATCCAAAATTCATGTTTTAAATCACGATATTGAAAAAAAGCGACTCAAAAAAGTGCAAAAATGCTGCTTTCCCAACCACTCAAAACACATATTTCACCATCGTCTCTGTTTTGAAAACCTTTTTCGAATGGAATTTATAACCTAAAGGATAACGGCAATGAAGTAAGCAGCTCTTTAGGTAGAGATATATCTATTTTTTAAAGTAATTTTCCTACATCCAGATACATATCTTTCTTAACGTTATACCGCATTTTGGCAGAAATGTATTCTAGTAATTCTCTTACACGAAAACCTGATTTGTCACTCCCAGTCATGATAAAGCTTCATTTAGCATTTTGTGAATCGACAGGTAAAGAAAACTACAACATTTGTGGCAGGAACAAATGAATTAGAACTAGTGATAGAAATAAAATTAGAAAATAAATTATAATAGCAAAATTAAAATAAAAAAATGTTTCCGCTTGATTTGCAAAAGTTTATAAATGATCTTTGAAAAATAGACTGTTTTCATCTTCCCTATTTTTGGCACACAACGGAAGTTACAATATTAATAGTCAAAATTAACATCAAAAGTTTAACTGTTTTTCAGTTATTTTGCCTAGAAAGATATTGTATTAAATTTTGTTAAATTAAGAATTTTGGCCTAGATTTTTTTACAGAGGGTACCCCATATAAAACAATTCAGATATTTAGCATTAGAATTAACAATAACCTTAACTCTTATTGTTTTTGAATTGTTACTTTTGCAAATATCTCAATTTTTCATCCTTTTGGATTTGATGGAAAGCATTGAAAAGCATCATGTAAACAAAGCAGTGTGGAGGGAGTCTTGTATTGATCTTTTCTGTTAGGTAATATTGAACAAATTATGGTTTGGTGACGAGCTAGGACATGCTGTGAGTAAGCCAAGGTTTTATCATCAATTGATTCCAAATCACGTAACGATGGAGGAGAAAATACCAATGTCACAGAAAGTGATTGATGGACTCAGGAGGCTTGGACACGAGATTGACTTCAACGATCGTCCTGAATTTTCTTCAGTGCAGGCTATTTATGTGGAAAATAAAACGCGAATTTTCGCAAAATCCGACCCAAGGAAGTATGGGCATACAGCGGGATTTTAGTTCGTTAATTTGGTAAAATGTCTGAATAGAATATGAAGTAATATGACACCCTTCCCTGATCCATCCACGGTATATAAAGTTTCTATTCTGTGGAAAAAAGAAAGTTTGGAGCAGAATCTAAGGAGAAAAGAAGGAGGGAAATGAGTCCGTAAAGTCAGCACGCATACTCAGGGTATGGGGATCGTACGTGAAAAGGCATACATCATGGGCCACCAAGGATACTACACGATGTTAAATCGTATGGCTGAATGAACGCGTTGATATCACCTGACAGTTGATGCAAACAAAAGCTTTATTGCTATAGATATTAACTGAAAAAAGTATGGAATATTAGTTGATTAATCACATTAAAAAGATCTAGTCAACAAAGCCACTCTTTTAAAATTATCAGTTTATGGTAGTATTTTTTAATACTTAGGCGGTTTATTAAAGTTTTCATATATAACCCTTTTAATTAAAATGATATCAATATCTTTGAATTATATGATATATACCCTTGTTGTTTGCAGATTATGACACACATATCAATCTATGATAAATATTAATCTGTTTTCTTTCAAATTTTCAATTTAAGACCTAAATGTATTCTTAAACCATTCTAATCCACGCAATTGGCAAGTTGTCTTAGGGAAATGGAAAAGAGAATGTAAGACCAGAGTCCTCGTTTTAGTGTGGTTAAGACACATTCAAATATAAAATTTATGGTGTTGAATTACTGTAATTTTCTTATATCATTGACGTTCAAAACATGTAAGAACAACACAAATGAAAACATTTCATTAAGTTTTCTCATTAAGAATTCTTGATCTTATCTGAATTTTTGCAAGATTTGAGCTTCAGTATACGTAAGAAATGTGTTAATTCGCTATAAGATTATAAATTGTTTACAAGATTATTAGATCATTGTATCACATGGTATCACATACCAGTTAGTTTGGTATACCAAAATACTAAGTATTTATTATGGAGCAATCAAAATGGAAATGTTTTTCTCCGTCTACCTTCGTTTATGATTATTTGTTTTCGTACAATAATTTGCTGGCTGAAATGGCTAAGGATCCTGTGTGACTGTTCATCTAAATTTTGTTCTAAATGTGAAAACGCAGTGAAGCTTGACAGACTTGGTTAAAGAGGTTTTACAATGCCATTCTAAATGAATCTAATTTTCTAATGAGCTGGCTAAGTCTTATCTCAAATAGTCACTCGGGGGAATAGCCACCAAACCATCAACGGACTGGCAAAGAAATTTTTCAAACATTACAATCTTTGCTATTAAGCGCGGACTTCTTCGGGACCTTTAACATCGCGAGCGGTGGCCTCTCTTGTTACTAGAGTTAATGCAGCTCAGCCAGTATTTCCTAGATAGAACAGTTACTCAAGTTCTTTCCTAAATACAGTAGCCCTCGACGTGAAGTATGAACAGCTTTGATCTTTCAGAATGATTAAAGCCAGTATCTTTGTCATCTTATAAGTTGCATCCCACGAAATTCTTCAAGTATGCAGTTCTCAGGTGGAAGAATGCAAATATTCCTGCGCGATTCCAAGAGGGACCGAAGTGCATGCTGGGTGGAGATTGTCCTTTTAAAGTCATTCATGCTCATAATTTTGAACTGTCAAACTGCATCAGCGTCAAGTTTTTCAATTGAAATACCTGCTACCGTTGCCCCGCAAAAGCCGGGTTGGAAGAACTGGATGCGAATAAGAAAGGTTTTCACTTAATTTCATATTTTCCTAAACAGTTACTGTTTTTCCTTGAACAGTAAAACATTTATAGTGGAGAAAGCGGGAAATCGAAAGCTCTGTCTTTGGTAAGTGTTTGGTATTTGCTTTTGTTCTTCATAAAAATTGCAATATTCCTTATGCCTAAGCGCCTATCCAGAAATCTCTTTACATAGAACAAGGAAAACAAGATAGCAAATCGATTTGATTTTTGATAGTTATCTTCGACATGTGATTGCTTTTTCCAGAAGACCTTTAGCGAACCCTAATAAATCAGACATTGATGAGTGCTTTCGTGAAGCATGTAGGATGATCTTTTGATCACTAGATAATAAGAACATGTAATATTGCTTGTTTTATGCTCATCGCAAGACACATTTCTTTCTTGAAAGGAAATCAAAATATCATGCTTCCTTATGCCTTGTTCTTTTGAATTTTTAAGAATCCCGAAAATGAGACCTCGAACGTCAAAGTTTAGAAGCAATTGCAGTTATTTGAAACGAAAATATAATCTTGCCTTATTTTCAAGTGTATTCCAATTGTCTACCTATACAAGTGACAATTGATTTAATTTTTGTATGCAAACTTCTTCTTTCAGCCTTCAAAGGTAGAAAAAACTCATCGTTGAAAATGACAGTATAAGGGAATGCAAAAGATTAATTCGTAAAAATGAAGCCGGGGGATGATGGCATGAAAAAAATTTCAGATCAATATGAAAGTAAAAAGGCGAAGAGAAAAGTAGTGTGAGTTTTGAAATGTTATGAAAGCATAATAACTCTTTACCAGATTGTTCTTTATTAGGTTCTTTGGTATGCTTTTTCCCGGTAGAATAATATTTCTTAAAACAACATTGAATCTTTTCTGCCTTAAGTCCTATTTGAAAAATATTTAAAAAAATAACTATCTATTTCAAATAACAGATTTATCTGGAAATTATACTAAATATTTCATCAAAAGATCAGGCGTATAGCACAATTAAAGTTTGTATTACAGCTTTGCTTGACAAGGTTTTGATTTTGAATTCATCATAAACATGAAGCATTTTTCTTGCAACTTCAAACGCTCTTTTGCTCTAGCAAGATCAAAGGAATGTATAAAGAATTTACGTAACAGTACTCTTGTTTTATGGACACTAGCTATAACTGAATCTGAGCAGTTCTCTTATATTTTGTAGCGTCAGCAAAAAGCAGTTCGTGCTTATTTCACTGACAACTTTGACTGTTCTCGCTGCCATTGCTGTAGCTGTTGCAATTACGCTCTACTGCTTTGGACACAAAAGGCATCACCATGGTGTGCCGCGGTCTCCTGATGCAGCTGAGCTGTACCACAATGGTGCAGTTGCTGCGGATTCCGTTACCTGCTCCGAGATAGGTAAGGCGCGATAAATTATTTTACTCACTGAAAGTAACACATTTTAAAAGCAGTTGTGTTCATATCGCTGTCTGTAACTAATGATAAAGACAGCGTGTTTATGAAAATTTCGAGACGAATCGCGCTTCTCAAGGTTTTAAGAACTATTGCGTTCCTCCGTTTAATACTTCTTCAAAAATTTGGACGAATAATAGGCCCTGCATAGCCAAAGGCCTGGGGATGCGCGGTGCTTATTCCTCTGTACGAGTGTAGCATTGTGACTTGATAAAAATTGGAAGTGATAAAATTATAGGAAATGATAAAAATGGCAGAAGCAGAACGCTTATAACTAAAGTCATTTTTTTCGGACAACACATATCTCAGCCTATTGAACGTTGGGTGATGAAACAAAATAAACGGAAATT
The DNA here is from genome assembly GCF_057945365.1 of Rhopilema esculentum. Taxonomy (NCBI): domain Eukaryota; kingdom Metazoa; phylum Cnidaria; class Scyphozoa; order Rhizostomeae; family Rhizostomatidae; genus Rhopilema; species Rhopilema esculentum. Next base: position 5,556,487 of record NC_142821.1, on the reverse strand, counting down.
TAAGGCTTATTTTAAATAATTTCTTTATCTTTAGGTCGCGATATATTGAAACAAAATGGCAGTGCAGTTGACTCAGCCGTGGCGACATTATTCTGCCTGGGTTTGTACAGTATGCATTCAACTGGCATTGGCGGGGGTGGCTTTATGCTTGTGTACACACGAAAAGGTAGAACTGTTGAAGCATTTGATTACAAACCAACAGCTCCAGGAAAGGCTCGAGAAGATATGTTTATGAATGAAGGGAACAGATCTTCTGTGGGTAAGATCAAGGCTTGTTTTTTCTCTTGATTTAGAAATCAGCAAAACATTGCAAGGTTGCCAAGTCTCGCAGTTTGGCCGTGAGACTCACAGACATTCACCTCTTCTCACAGTCTTACGACGGGAGTTACTTTTCTCACGGATTTCTTCCTGGGCTTCATTCTTCTTTCAATTCAGATCATACGCCTCAGTGGTTGCTGAACACATCCCATTCCACTAACTTGTTTATGACAGTCACTTGCCCAGATATGTTGCATGAATGATTGTCAAACACGTAAATGTATCAGTATTACACATTATTATTGTTCATTGCTTCAATTGTATATTCTTACGTTTAAAAGCCTCTGTGTTTTTCTGGAATGTTTTTAATGTGAAATAAACAAATGTTTAGGCACTCCATTCGAGCACTCCAGAATCTACAGAGCACCCTAACTCTGGACCCCAGGTCCATTATTTTCCAAAACTTGGCAACCTTGCATTGTAACAATCCAAACTTGTTTGTTTTGTTCTAGTCAACCATCATCTTAAAACACAGCATTTAACATCCTATTTGCAAACTGATAAATGTTACGACATTGCTTAAATATTCAATTTAGACATATGTAAAGCGTCTTAATAGATCTTAAGGCAAGCAATTGTTCAGGAAAGTGGAAAACGATAGTCATATTTTCGAAAATGCTGATAGAGGTTTATGCTGTTGCAAATACAGTTGCAGTTATCACTGTTTCTGCTATAATTTACCTCAGCATCTCATGCAAAATAAAAAATTTAATGGAAATATTTTAACACGACTACTGCGCTCTTAACTGAAGATGTCTTAGTTTAATTTTTTTTAGCCTTATCGGGAAGGTTTTTGAATGAATTTTTTAAGCTCAATCAACATTAGCAAATATTCGCATAATCTGCCTGTGTCAACAAATTTACCTGCAATGGGCTACTAATCTATTAGTCCCCACTTTTTTAAACCATATAGCAGATGATTATTACCATTTGCCTACATTTTGTGAGGCTGAAAGTACAAAATCATACAAAGGCTCTGTCTTTTAAAAATACATCCCGTGATTTAGCAAATATCTCATTTTAGCTCACAATGTAAGTTTGAATGAGCTCTTGTCATTGGAGATTTGTCTGAATCCAGCTTCTGTGTAACAAAGCTTTGGAACATACACAAATATCCTTATGCAGCTAGCAGATAACTGACCACTAGAAGCACTGGTCTAGTGACATAGCCAGAATCTGCTGGAAGATATGTAAAAGTTGAATTGAAATAGTGTTGAGAAACAGCAAAGGAGGCTTTGGTGTTGCAATGCTATAAGGCTCATAATGTAGCCAGAGGGCATGACCGGTAATGTTTATCATAGAATTAGAAGAGAGAGGTTGAGATGGTGTGCAGAGCTTTTCTCGCCAGAAAATCATTCCATTATGCTTATGCATTAGCAGATTACAATTTCAAGGTGGTTTTTCACACCCAGGCTTCTCGCTGCCAATACCACTATACCAAGATTAGACATTGCTTGCTAATTTTTCAATGCTAGTATTGAAATTGATGAATTATCAATGTTGATCTAAGGTGGTTTAGCAATAGCTGTACCTGGGGAAGTTCGTGGTATGTACGAGGCTTGGAAAAAGCATGGGAAACTGCCATGGAAAGACTTGGTACAGCCAACTATCAACATGACCCAGCGAGGGTTCCAGGTGCCTCAAAGAATGCACCAGGCAGCTCATATTTTACGATACCATGTTGAGTCAGACCCTGGTTTGAGGTAGGGACACGTTCTTAACCACGCTGTACAATTTTTTGTAATAGCTTTAAAAAGCAAAAGTAAACCTTAAGACAGTAGACCCTCTTTTAGTCATTTCAAGATTTTTATAGAACATTAAGCCTTTTATATCTATGGGAGCAAAAATTTCTAGAATTTCAAAATATCACATTAATCTTACAGACTTACAAAATCTTGCTTGACGGTTTAGGTTTAAGTCAAGCTTGACTGTTTACGACGTAGTCGAGTATATAAGATTGCCCTCATTGTATTTCATTTACCATATGAAGCAGACGTGTATGTACTGTTAACGAAAACACTAAATCAAAACAAGCATAGATTCTCTTTTAGCTTTTATACTTGTATTGTATTATTTTATATACAGAAAACTGCTTTTCAAAAATGGCAAAATTGTTGAACTGGGTGCAATCATAAAGGATCCTGCTCTTGAAAAGACTTTAGAGAGAATAAGGGACAATCCTGAAGATTTCTATACTGGAGCTCTGGCAGAGGACATTGTTAAAGATATCCAAGACGCAGGGGGCATTATAACATTAGATGACTTAGCAAATTACAAAGTTATAAACAGAAAGGCTCTTACTGATGAGATCGGAGATTTGACACTATACACTGTTCCTACTCCATCGGGCGGACCAGCTGTTACTTATATTCTTAATATTTTGAAAGGTAAGAGTAATGATGTCTTTATTTGCTAGAAATACATCTGACCTGGGTGGAAAAGGGATAGAACACCCTCCTTAATTATTGTGTGTTGGTCTTAGAATCCACAAATCAGTTAAGTCAAATTGGAACAAAAATATTCTTTATCCATGTTCTTGTAGATGAATTTTACTTTTCAAGATCCCCCGAAAGTCTTACAAATCAAGGTACTGTCTGTGTGCAGAGACGCCTTCAAGAGGAGCGGGTAGGCCTCTCATGAAAGTTTGACGTTGGCCTTCTTAAATTTCACGAACAGAGTTTGCGACTGTAGTGCCATATTTAATCAGTAAGGGTTGTTTTCATAACGACAATGTTTATGACAATTTTTTCCATATGCCAAAGGCTGGCCCATTCTAATATAACAAAAAAACCCAATAACATGCGCCAGAATGTTTTCTATCTGGTTCGTGGTAGTTTTAGTCATTGGTGAGAAATTTGACCATAAAGAGGTATTTTCAATAGAAACAGTAAACAGAATGGTTCTTCTTATTCAAGACGATCAAGAATACTTGTGAAACATCAAAAATTTATTTGAATCAGCAAAGGCATGATATATTACATGTAAACCTAGATGCAATATGTTTGAAAATCATATATGTGTTTTTGTTTAAATTCTTGGTAATGTGAATGTTCATAGCTTTTATTTGCTCTCTATTTCAGGATATGGTTTTTCCCAAGAAGACCTCAAGGAAAACAAAAAAGCTATTCTGTTATATCACCGTCTTGTCGAGGCAATGAAGTTTGGATTCGCACAATATTCAAAACTTGGGGATCCAGATTTTATGGAAGAGGAAGCTGTCAATAAGGTAAGGTTAGAACTTAGCTACCGCCGTAAAAATCTCCTAGTAGAGTGATCTAGATTCTAGCACATGATACTTCAAATTAGTATCTTCAATCTTCAGGATTTGAAGTATGAACTGGTTTCTATCATTTAACTTAATTTTTAAGTCATTTATTTTCATTTAATTTTAAAATTGAGGAGTTATACAAAAGCAAATCATGGCAATAAAACTCCCAAGACTGATTTAAATCCGTTTCTTTATATCAAGCGATGTATGTTAATCTAATATTTCACACTGGAGTGATGTCATTGCTTAAAGAAGGAAATTTCACTTCATTTTCAAACTGTCAGAAGCGTTACGGTAGAAGATTATTACCTTGAAACAATGAATGACCAGTGCGTCCATTGAATGTTAAGAAGCTCCACTGTTTAGTATCTGATCGTCACACTATTTAAATCAAATCTCACCATCCTAAGGTGTTGGAGACTGTTGATATTGTGTATTTATTACATTTTTTATTTGCTTTCAGCTAATGGATGATATGACAAGCCCGAAAGTAGGTCACACAATAAGAGAAAAAATAACCGACGAGTCTACACACGATGCGTCTTATTATGGCATTGACGTAGCTCTTTCGACAGATAAGGGTACAACACATGTTTCGATTTTGGCAGAAAACGGGGACGCGGTCTCAGCAACACACAGTATCAATTCGTGGTATGACAAATCAGTCTTAAGCTCCCTGTTTATGAGAAATTTGAAAGCGTGGTGAATTTGATCATATGTTTAGCCTATTTCCCCAGAAAACCACTCTCCTTCGTACAATCGTCTACATGGGAAATCTTAAAGTGTTCAACCTGCTTTTGGAAATTAGATCCAGAATTGAAAAGAACAGAAATCTAAATGTTAATGGTAATTTTTTCAACCTGCAACAAATCTAGGAATTCACAATGGTTTAAAAAGGAGAAGCAAGGGCTCTGAGACCGAAAATCAGGAAAGCGGAAACACTGTCCTGCTTGAAATCTAAGTTAGCCGTGAAACTCAACCTGGTTGATTCATCTCATGGAATGATCACTTTTGAAAATTGATTTTGTATGCCAATCTATACCATGTGTCTAAGAAGTAATGGTATCATGGTGCTTAATATTAATCATTGTGTTGATAGAACCATAAAACCTTTTTAGTGTTTCAATTGCAGAATGGGTTGATTTAAGTTGGGATAAATCGAGTTTTTGCTTGCACGATTGAATTGTTAGCTGACTAATTTTGCATTTTATCTACACAATGGTCTCCTCCTTTGTCTGGGAAACATCAGTAAGACCACTAATTGATATGAATTTAGCGCTATCTATTGTTACTATCCTGCTTGGCAGGTGAAGCTAAGCCAGTTTAGATCCACAACTTGTTTACAAATCTTTACATGTCTTTTACTTATCACTTTGATTCTGATTTTTTCGATGTATTTCTTTGTCTGACTGCTTTTGAGAGTAACGATTTCAAACTTTTAATTTTTAATGACATATCAAAGTTACTTTTTCTAGGTATGGTTCCTTCTTCAAATCGCCAACGACAGGAATCCTGTATAACAATGACATGGATGACTTTAGTACACAGGATACCCCCAGTAGGTTTGGGTTCCCTCCATCACCAACGAACTATATAAAGCCTGGCAAAAGACCAATATCTGCTATGGCACCATTTATACTCGTTGATAAGTACGGTCGAGTTAAAATGGTCTTGGGCTGCTCTGGGGGGCCTAGAATCATCACTGCTTCTGTCTCGGTAAGTCAGTCTCTTGTATTCACACACCTTGTTACTTTGGTATCAAGTATACAGGTCACCATGATTGCTGCGTCATTATCAGCCTAGCAGTTCAGTTTTCTTCAAACGGTGTTTGCCAATCAACTCATTTTCAACATTATACCTGCAACATTGTCACATTAGAAGATTTCTCGATATTTCTTGATGACGTCATGAATTGAATTTAGATAAGAGTGCAAGAAAATACTACTAAATGGATTTTTTTTCGAAAAAGAAGGACTGCTTATCAAACTTCTATCTCATATCTTTTCTACAAGATATCTATAACAAAGAAAGGCTGTTTCATAGCGTATAAGACGTTTTTAACCGTTGTCGATTTTATATCCCATTCCTCATAATTGTTTTAGTGTCCATTTGATGTCTTGGGAATATAAACAAAGGGTGAAAAGTATGACCATCCCTTAAATAAAAAGCATATTGCTGCAATATTTAAATCTGCTAGAAAGTTTTGCTTGCATGGCATTGATGTACTTTTATGCATTCAGTTGCAATAAATCACAACTAAGAGAAATGGTAAACAAGACTGATTTCAAAAATTTGTTCTCAGGTTTTGATGCATAAATTCTGGTTTGGAGAAGAGCTAGGTCATGCAATTACAAAACCGAGAATTCACCATCAATTGTTGCCAAACACAGTATGGGTGGAAACACACAGAGAAATACCAGAGTATATAGAAGAAGGACTGAAAAAGAAAGGACATAATTTTACACATCTCGAAAAAGAGGAAATGTCTGCATGTCAAGCGGTGTACTTTGAGGCAACGGGAGAAGTTTATTCTAAATCTGACCCTAGGAAATTTGGCCATTCGGCTGGTTATTAACTCGTTAACTATTTTCTAACAGTATAAGCGTCTTGCTTATCAGCATTATCTACTAAAATGCTGCATTTTTGTCACTAAATACTGCTGATCTAGAACGTTTTACGTAAGAACACTTTTGAAAGTAATTTTGAATTCTGCATAACAAAATGGCTGATGTTGCAAAGATGTAGATAGCATTTGATTTCACCTTTAGATAACGACAGAGTATTGATTATTCACATCTTATAGAGAGACCTATAGAAAATGTTCGATACATCGAGGATTAAATATTAAATGAACCAAAACACAAACTGGGATGTTTTGAAAATATTTTCTCTTAAAACGTCATGCACCGAGTCGCACTGTTATAAATCTTTATACTACATTATAAACAGAACGACTTTTAAAATGCCACAATGTTAAAGAAAATGCTTAATTTAAAATGTAATAGCAAGTTTATCAGGAGATAGAAGCTCCTGTTAAATTCGTGTTATCTACAAAAAAACCTACCCATTAAACTCCTGTTAACGTATTTTTTAAGTAAAAGCATGCTAAATAACAAACCTTCACACATTTACTTACTTTCATAGATAATCTTTATAAGCTTTTTTCAATATTTACCTTCTGTTTGATTGCATCGGCTGCCTGAGATTTACTTTTTACCAGGCTGCCTTCTTAAGTCATTGTACCATTTATTACCATAATCATTGTACCATAATCACTGTACCATTTATTACTAAATTCTTTGCAAACTGGCAAGATGGAAATCGTTCTTTTTAGATTAAAGTCATCTTAATAATCAAGACTTTTCTACCTCACGACTTTTGAGTTTGTTCAACCTTTTAAAGCACAGATGCAAAGTTCATTATAATATATCAAGAACAGATTAAAAAAGCTATATTAAAGTTGTTTTGTCAGCTTTTCCTTTGAATCCAAGCCCAAGTACTGGGCTGTGAATTTCTGAGTTGTGAATTTGCTTTGTGCTTCATTTCCAAACACGGCTGCTTTATTTGGATTCAGCGTTTTTGCATGAATCATTAGAAGGTTTTGTATCTTACTTGTGGAATTATGAGCTATGCTCTTATATTTGCTGAATGTGCAAAGCCACCTAGAGTGAGGTCGAGCCTCAGGGCAACCAATGAGTGTAGGCCCTTGCTTGACAACGAATACAGATTCCAGAATATGACATTTCGGGTTTCTGGGCACTTGTCCCGCCTACAACCCCCCCCCCCCCTCTGTCGGTGGTCCTGTGAATTTGACTGTGATTATTTTTTTTTGTATCTCTTATTACCAATCACTTGCAAAGGACAATATTTTGTTTTTCGTCGTGTGAAACTCAAATGCATCTAAAAATAACACTTCAGAGCCACGAGGACTGATTAACCATTGAAAAGGTAAAGGTGCTGCCTCCTTTAGACCTCATACTTTCTGCATATTTTCTTGAACTTTAAGTTAAGGAAATTCTGATTTAAGGAATGCTCTGTTCGAAATTGTGTAAGACTATTACAAGCAGCTGGTTTGTCAAGTTACTTCTGGTATCGATGAGTCATTGGACCTCGATACAGAGGCGTCTTGGTTTGGGGCTATCATCGAACATTCGGCGGAAATTTTATATCTGTTCGGCAAAAATATTTGTAGTTCATAGAAATACAAGAAAGTTAAAATGAACTAATCAGTATAAGAAGGAAGGTAAAAACATAAAAAGACAGTAACTCTTCTGGTTATTTATTTGACAGTTTCTCATCCAAATCTGTACATTTGTACAGGAAATGGCAAGCTTGCCAATTAGTTAAAGTGATGCTGCAAAAGATGTATATTGTTTGCCATGTCTTTCTGCATTTAGAAAAATGTACATGCGCTTGGTGATGTCATAATTCTAATTTAAACCCGTTGTCGGAAAATTTGCAGACTGTGCCCCCCTTCCTAAGAGTCACTACCCACGACGCTCCAGAAATTTAGAAATATTCTATAGCTTCTTGTAATGCAACACTAATAATAGGCGAGGCTATAGTTGAAGAGCTTTTGCTTCATATCTTGATTTTGTCGTGCGTGCCTTCCAATTTTTGGGACCTGAATATCATAACAACGGTGCAGGGTTTCTTGTCGGGGTACCAGGTTGAAATCTTTGAAAGATGTGCAGGGGATCTGTTTCATGTTCATGAAAATTGCGTTTTTGCAAAAAGCACAGATAAAGATTTTGTGCGACTGAGACTAATTACCATAAAAATACAGAATGTAACGTTTGGTTATACATTTCAGATAAAAACAGCTGGATGAATCATTGCAGCTGGATGAATCATTTTAATAAAAACTGCGCGGCTGCAACCGTGGCCGATAGTTGATGTGTGTGGAGGATTTATCCCCCACGCAAGGTAAAAATTCCAATCTGGGTGGCATGCAGATGGCTATTTTCTGCCTCCCCTCTTTCCCAGGATATTCATACTAAAATTCAGGCTTTATAAAAATTGAATGATCTAAAAAGAGCTCCTATTTCCAGCAAGTCACTACAGTGATGGCTTTTACCATAGAAATAGCAGCGCTACAATGGCCTCTCTGAACACATCACGTAAGCGAGGCTGATTCATGATGCCAATGTTTTGAAAGAACATAGAGGCAGATGTTCATTATCAGGAGGAGCAGCCAGGTGATAATTGATGACAAATGTGTTTGTAGGTCGTTATCCTTTAAGACCAGGTTAGTATTTCTCAGGATTCTTAACTTTATATTTCATAAGATCTCTGCTGTCTCATAGTTGTAACGTAATCCTTTCTTTTACGCGAATTACTAGCTGAAGCTTGATGTTTACAGCCTTGTCTGTTAAGTAAAATAAAATAAAAAAGAAGAAAAAAATTACGTTTATGTAGGAGAGTCCATTTATTTCCTAAAAAAGAGTTACTTCTAAGGAAAAATTGAAATTTACAATGATAACAACATATTCATGTTTATCTTATTTTATAAGTGTAAGTATCAACGAAAAACTAAACTACATTGTCCAGTTAAGTTTTGTATAATTGTGACGCTTCAGTATTGGTTGTTAAACTTTCCCTCTCTCAGCGCATTTTCTTATGCACTTGCGAAATCCCATTTTTAATAGTTCTTCTGGGTTATATAGTTGACACAGCTAAAACTGGTGCATGGACCCTTAAAACACACCTTTAAATAACTGCATGTGCCTACTTTTTGCTTGCAAAATTTGCCACTTATTTCAATCCACCTCTAATGCATTACCATAAAAGATCAATAGGTATATCGTTGAATATTTAATGATGTTTATTATAAGCTATATGAACATTAAATTTGAAGTATTGATGTTTTGGGTTCAATAATGTGGAATGATCCTCCTGAAGCATATATTTTTGGAAACTTTTCATAAAAGTATATTCAAAGTTCCTTATCACCCAATTTCTGATTCTTGGTAAGGAATAATAACACTGTGATGATAAATAAGTTCATAAAATGCAGCATTATAGCACTCTGTGAAATAACCCATAAAGCCTTCAGCCCCCGGGGTGGTTTCCTCTACTTGTCCTTGCACTACTATGATTGTTCCTCTGTTCCTAAATTCCACAGCATTTTCTGTCACAGCAAAATAATATGCTTATGGTACCTTTTTTCTTTTGAAATGTAATTGTAATAGTAAAATTGTGAAAAAAATGAAAATTACTGTTTTACTTGTCTGTCATGTAGTGCTCTAAGGAGTAGTTTATTTTTGTAAGAATATATTTAAGTTAGAGTTGTATTTGATGTGAAAAAGGGTTTTATTGTAGAGTCATTATTAGATGGAGGACAAGGAAGAAAGATTTGATAAAATTGTTGAGCAATTAGTAAAAAGAATATTTATTGATGCTTACCTGGATATTATAAGCAAAAAATTGGTTCAGAAGATATCAGAAGACTTAGAAAAGCAGTACCTTGAAGATGTTAAGTCGCAAGGCAAGCAGAGTCTTAAAGAACAAAATGATCCCATGAGCAAGCAAGTAGATGAGAGCAACAATAGTATTATGACTAAACAATCACTCAAAGAATTAAAGGAAAACAGTTTAATTTATGAAATACAAAGCCCAGATGTAGATTTTAACAGCACTGCTGAAAATGTAAAGAAAGATGAATTAATATTAGATGGCAAAGTTCAAGACAATGTTAATACAGTGTATGAGAATCAAAATAGGGATGAGCAGACAAGAGCAGAAAAAGAAGAAAAATTCTCTAGTGAAGATGAAAATTTGAAAGAGAAAGGTAATAAATTTGCATTTGATTTCTTCATAATCACATCCTATTATGCCAAGCTTTGGCAGACATTTGTTTTTATGAAATAAGAAATAGTCTCATTGAGTTCTCAGATATCTTCAAAGAAGGGCTAGAAAGAATGGCTACAGATCATTATCCCCCTCACATCTTACAAAAACGGTATGACCCTGTCATCACCATTTGTCAGCTCAATATAAGCTCAAAATAAAATCGTTTTGTTATTTACCTCCCTATTAAAATCAGCCTTCTTCTAAGTTGTTCCAAATTGATTAGAGGCTAGTTTAGGATTTATATTATATACACAGTATATGGCACAGGCGGCGCCAGATGGGGGGCTAGGGGATTCCAGCCCTACCCCCACTTTTTTGCCAAAATGTGTTTTTAAGAGAATAAAAAGAATAGAAAATATAGAAATAGAAGAGAAGAATAGTTTGATAAATCCTTTTACAGCATTCCTTAATTTTCAAGGAATAAGCAGGGGTCTATAGTGCTCATAAAGTAACAAATGCCATTTTAAGACTGGAATTAATTAAACATAAAAACAACGCCTTAGAAATAGCAAAATGTTTGCAAAAAACTTATCGCAAACAATATTCTGTGATGTATTTTTAGCTGATCTAGAGGGCATGGTTGTAAAAATTCTCTGCTTGCTTTGCTTGCAAGGAAGCCTCATCTTTGGACATACCTAAGGACTTTGACAACCTCTCATCCGCTATCCAATGTACCGCTAGCATAGCGAGTGCCCCCATAAATCATAGGCATGAACATTGTGAATGCCTATGATAACATATTGCGTTTTTCAAAAGTTGATTTTTCATGAGTCAAAAGTTCTTGATGCCAGATGACGTATGCTTTGATTTGTAGAACATGAATGCTTTGCCATATTCCTTATGACTGATATGATGTGTCCATTTAGGCTTTGCTATTTGGGACAGGGTGAGATGAAGCTGGAACCATGAGTTTCATTGTTAATGCTGTCACCAGGCAATGATTTATGAAGCTCAGGATTGCAACTTAGAAACCATCCTGTCCTATAAAAAAACATGGAAAGTTCTGTCTGCATGAATTTTAGCACTAACTAGAGGGTAGTCTAACATTCATTGTTATTTGAGACGTTTTGTATATGTTTGTACTTGAAAGCCTTATCACTCAAATACCCTTGTTACAGAGCTTATTCATTTGGAAAATGATGATGATCATCCTAAAGAAATCCACAATAAAGTAAAAGTTGTCTGCTCTACTCCAGTGAAGAAGAGTACGACCAATGTCCAAGAAGTGCAGAAAGATGGGAATACATCCTTGAATCCAAACTTATCATCCAATTTGGCTGTAATGATTGGTGATCTGAGTAGCATTGGCAATGACATATATGCTGAAAGCATTTCACTGCTGAGTCTGCCAAGGCATGACAGAATGGAGGTTGACAAAGACGATGGTTCCAACACACCAAGGCCATCAACACTGTCCCTTTCTGACTTGGATAACGCATCTCTGGATTCTTATAAACGCATTTCTAGTCACCATGATACAGTGTTAGCAAGGTACTTATTGGGAGTAAATTGTATAGATATTTGCTAGAGTTGAATCTGAAAATTTATAGATCAAAACACAGGACAAAATAAATCTCAAAAGTTTGATTGAAGATCTGTTAAAATCCTATATGTCATTTTGATCAAAGTCTGCTTTTTCAAACCTCTATTCGAAAAACTTACTCCTCCTAATTGAATTTTTATATGGCTCCAGAGAATTGGTCCAGAGAATTTTAAAAGGATTGGGTCCAGAGAAAAAATATCTACTTTTGTCACAAGTGTTTTGAGATTTTCAGTTTTTCCCATACGTTAGATTATGTTCTTACGTTTTTTCTCGTGTTTCTCTTATTTTGGTGCCAGATGAAAGAATCCTCTGATAGGTGTTAGATAAAAGAAAGCTTTATGTGTCTATGCAAAAAATCTGCGCTTTGTCATTGGAATAATCTACTTATGCTCTTCATGCAATTCCGCTTTAGCTGCAATCAAACGATATTTTACTAATATTTAGATTACAAATTTTATAGTTTGGTTAACGATCAGACAATCACTAGTGAACACGATGAAGCTGTTAATCAATTACAAAAATGGTATGAAAAAGAAATTCGACGGCTCCAGTTTGAGAAGCAGGAGATTGTTGCGTTAACAAGATCTCCAAAAAGCAGTGTCTCTTTGATGAGGATGAAGTATTTAGAAGAGATTAAGGTTGATTTAGAGGAAAGATGCCACCAGGCGGAGAGACGGAATAAGCAGCTTACATTAGAGGTTGATCGACTAAGCCGATCCTGTTTTGAACTGGAGAGGAAAGTAGAGCTCTTGGAAGCCGACAAAGCTATGCTTCAAGAACGCAGTTTTAAGATAAGCCAGGACAGGCAAAAATCGATTAACGAAATAACGATTCTGCAGGATCGATTGGGGGAATCAATCAGGTTTGTGTGATTGTATTGATAAGTCGTTTAAATGATAGATTTTGTTTGGATATATCTATTCAGATCAGTTAGGCACTATTTATTTCAGACAGGGGGGATCGGTTTTGCTTCGTTTTTGAATTTTTTTTAGTATTTAGAATGTTCAGCCAATATTGAAGGGCCCAAAATTCTTTTTACAAATATGTAGAAATGACTCGTACAGAGGTATTGTACAAACATGTACAAACTAACACAGTCATGGGAAAGAGGCAGCCTGTAATCATTTTCAAACTCCGTACATCTACACACTGCAATTTACATATAACGAATATTTGTTCCTTGATCTGCAAACGTTTTGGTTGGAAGACCCTCTAGAGATTTAAAACCGGGCCCCCCTGCCCCATTTACCTAACTCCTGGTTATATATCTTTGCCAAGTGACATGATAAGAGCTGATAAAGCAACCAGCTTTTTTATTCTATGCCAGTTAATTTTGCAATAAAATGTTCCAGTTACTGTTTTTAGACGAACGTTTTCGATACCCATTCATCATTATACCGAATTTCCTGTCTCCAAGCTTTTCCTCCTCTATAACACTATTATTAAAACTCCTACAGTGCGTGATAACTGTACATGAATCTTTTAAATGGTGAATTGGTGGCAACTATGCCAAGCCAGCATTAGAGATATGCTTTTTTGTTGTAAAAAGCAATTGCTTTTTCAAGTTTCAATGTTAAAAATACTTACCTTATTGACTTGCAGTTCTCGAAGGCTGCTTGAAGATGAGATTATCCGCCTTAAGCAAAAGGAGGTTTGTTGGTGTTACCAGTTTGTTTATCCTTTGGAAAGATTGTTCCCTGTTGTTTCAGATAGTGAATTGTGGATGTTCCTAGAAGAGCAAATTGTGAGCTACTGGTATTTTCCTGGACTTTTTCGAGAAAGAAAGTGATCTTTGTAGTACACACACAGTACACACTAAATCATCCTAAACCAACGCCAAAGGTTCTAATATGAATAAAGCTGTTCTCCTAGAACGTCTGATACATTTGATTAGTTAAAGCAAACGTTTGCTGGTTCATATGTTAGTATAGCTGTAAGAATTGAATCCAAAATATTTTTGCTTATAGTGAGAAATGTTAGTGAACATTTAACTAACATTTAAGAATATAGGGGATATAAAGCTTAGAGAGGCTAGGCCACCAACACATTGGAACAGATCGTCTGAGGAGAGAAGAGACTAGTGAAGGATAATGCGCTATACAGGAAATATGGAGGTGGAGGATCGAGAGGGGGAGCACCGAAGAACACGCTGGCACTAGCTGGTATTCTACTATGAGTAGGCCTTTTAATGTTGATGACGATTAAAGCCTATTCTCAAAAGCTCTCTCGACGCTGTAAAAACAAGCTCAAGCTAGTCCTAGGTTTGCTGGACTTTGGGTTTGATGGTATCTCAGTTTTAATCGTAGTTTGGTCAAGGCTTTTGTCCGCACTCCCAAAAAGGCCTTAAGATTTTGTCTTTTTATTGAATTATTGTTTCTTTTTGCAGTTTTCTGCGAGTTCAAGGCTTGATGACAGTGACACAATGATTAGCGAGCTTCGAGAGGATTTACAAAGCAGCAAGAAGGACTGTGCTGATAAGGAAAAGATTATTCTGAACATATCATCTCAAAAAAAGGAAATCCAGCAGAATTTGAACGAAGCTTTGGAGCAGGTGTGAAGCAGTTTATTACATTAAATACAGGATCTACCTTCCTAATTTCATGGAAAAATGATATTAGCTCGTGTTCTAAACAACAGCTTTAACTGTACATGAAGTGAATCAATGGAGACTATTTTCTAAAAGATTTTTTGGTTTTTACTTGTTTTCTAAAATATTTTCAGTGCTCGAAATGACTATGATTTTCTGTTATTAAATTGACCGGAAAAACGTCTGACAAACGAAATTCCTATTGTTCATAGACATAAGAGATTAAGCTTGTTAGTAAACAAATGCTGAATTTCCAGTGCGCCCACCCAAATTGCTACTGAACCAAACTCACTAATCCCTCAAAGGCTCCAACGAACTCTGGAAAACGGAAATCGTTAGCAATTAACGCATTTTTCTCGCACCAAACAAAACCCAAAGTCAAATCGTTATTTGTTTTAAACCACTTTACATTGGACAAACTGCAAACAACTACTCCACACACGAACGGCAGTGCGCTCTAATTTCCAAGCGGAAATCGGATTATCTTTTCAAACTTGAAAAAGTATTCTCGATTTTCCACTTTGACAAAGATAATGAGAAACCATTGCGCCCAAGGCCTAGTAATAACGTGAAAAAAACACTTTTATAATGCTTAAGTGCCACAAACCCGATTTCGTTGGTAGAAGGCTACTTATGATAGCTGCAGTTTGACTAAGATATGAGGTTTAAAAGGCTATGGCTTTAACTTTATTGCTTTCTTTGTCTGCGAATATGTTTATCCATCAAGCCCCGTTCTACAGTTCTATACCAATCTTGCAATTTTTTACTTACACTTAATCCACCAATCTTCTTTTGCAATGCAATCGTGACATGTGAGCCTTTTCTGTCTTGTAGATCAGCCGACTTGAAGATGCATCATCTCAACGTGCAAGGGAAAAGAATCTTTTTCATAAGGTAAATGGATCTCAATCAAATCTTCATACTTCATTGCGAAATATTTCATTTGAAACTTAAGTTATTTTCTGATGGGTATATCTGACAGCCAGTTTTTGTATTCATGCAGTACTGACTGTGAACTGCATCTTCATTAACTGCATTTTTATTAGTTCCTTTCTTATCATTATGTTTTATAATTTTCAGCTTTTAGAGGAGTACGAAATTCTCTACAACCAGCATCGCAGAATTAGGGTAAGTAATCACAACGTCGTTTATTTTCGACATTTTCTAAGATATCTTTTTCGTTTTGAATACTATTGATAGAGATTCCAAACATACATTTCTCTCAATTTGATATGTTCCAATCTCATTTGCTTAACGTTTTGACTTTTTAGGACTTGTATAATGAGGCGCTGCAGAAGCTGGATGAAAATATTGAAGATGACAATTTCAAGAGAGGGTTAGCAAATTTTCATAGCTCCAATCCGCAATACAGAAGTGTTACAAAGCTTTTAGTTAATTCGTTTTTGAGATACTACAGGAGTAAAAAAATGTTTTGAACTTATTTCATTTTACCTCATTTTTCATAATTGATAATCCAGCCTCGAGGTTTGTTTACAAGAACACTACCACAAAAAACACATCAATGATGAAAAATGTTACCGAAAATAAATACTGAAATTAATGCTAGACTTGAACTAGGTAGCAAAAATATAAGTAGATTCTCAGAAGCAATAAATGCGTACCTCATACCGTCGACATAAGAAACAATTCCTCACTGCAAACTTATCATAAAAATCATGGTTAGGCATTTTACGCCGTTGTGTAATTTTTTGAGCATTTTTGTTTTGCCTTCACGTGTTTCTTGTTTTGCTTATCATTTGTGTTTACAAGTAAGAGGTATTTGAATAAATCATTTAGGCCTAGAGATTTACCAATTTCATCAATACAGGCAACTTTTTGTAAAACATGCCCAACTTCTATAATGCCGAGTAGCTTGACTATGGCTTTGATTCTTTCGATGTTTTATATTTTTTATCTTTAGCACGCCAAAAAGCGGCTTATCGCTTAAAATTCCGTCGCGAAACAGTTCTTTAAGAAAAAAATGGACCATGTCGCCAACATCACCATCAATTAGAGAACAAGATGACAGTCAAAGTTCTCCTAAAAAAAGTAATTTTTGAATTTATTTATGTCTGTGATAGATGTGTGGTTTTTCCCTTTCAGTTGTTAATGATCACTGCATTATTCATTTGCTCATTTTATGCAACTGCTAATTTTGACAATATCAGAAACTATGTGACAGGTACCAGTTATTTTTTAGTTGGTTTCTTCCAATCTCAAAATTGTACCCTGCTTGTGATGAAGATTGCATTTGCTTTTGGAGCTTATTTCTAGTTGCTTAAGATTTTATAGGCTGAAATTCACACCATTTAGACAATAATTATACTTGCATTCAGATACCGATGTGTCAAGAAATCACAGGCATGATAATAGCCTTCTTGAGAACCATCACACGAACCGGCACAGTACTGGAAGCATACTTGCCTGGGAGACAGCTAGTGACTACAACAACAACAATAGTACACTTCAAAATGATAATGGCAGTGAAAGAGATTCTAGACTAGGAAATTCATCACATACGAGATGGTTTGAAAAGCGTCTCTCTTACAATGAAAAGAGCACCGAGCGGCAACACGATGATGAAACAAATCGGATTGTCCATAGCAATGAGACACATGGAAGTTCCAGGAAGCAAAGGGATTGGGTTGTTCAAAATATGAATGGTATTACAAGATTCGATGTGGTATTTTCACCAACTAAATCGCGTTACCAAGAAGCTGAGAGGGAGTATACTCAAGGTAATCTTTCCAAATCTTGCATTTACTTATATAGATCTGATCTTTTATAAGCTGGTATGGAGTCGCTGAATTCTCTCAGTTACCAGTACATAACCATACTGCATGTATTTTCTTCTCAAATATCTTTGGAAAATGTGGACACCTCATTAATACTATTTACTCTGTAGGGCGTGGGTCGTCGAGGAATGAAAGCGAGCAAGCTCATGTCAACAAAGAACACGATCTGGTAAGTTAAAGGTTGCTTTAATCAACAATATTTTCAGAAACCCTGTGCTAAAAGATGAAAAGTCTTTGTTTACTGATTTTTTAGTTTACTACTTTGCAGGGAAAAAGAGATGATAGAGTTGTAGATTCCTCAGCAGAGATATACGACCTTGAAAATGATCTGAAAAAGCTTTCAGCAGAAAAGAACGAGGTTTGTTATGATATGACTTGTGATAATGAACTGAAATATAAGCCAGTTTGTTTTTGTTTTGGTATTTAAATGTTGATTTTGCTGTTAATGTTGCTTTTAAAGCTGTAAACTATAGGTGGATGAAACTGTATAACAGCTATCAACCAAATCCGCTACCGTTTTCACACTGAATCTCTAAATCAATTTATAATGACGATTAAAATTTGAATTAAAAGTTACCTTAAATAATTCATGTTTTCTTTATCTGCTTTTTAAAGCAGGATTAATTTTTCAAATTTTCTTAGTTTTGTAACTATTTTTGCTTCCAAGGTTTTGTTGATTTGTTTGGATATTTCAATTCTTGTTTTATCCAACACTCTTCAAAGAATGATGTTTTGATCAGTGCACGTTTTTTATATAAGAGACAAGCATATAAGAAACATGAGGCTCAGATTGCCGAAAAATTAAGAGGCTTTTGAGAAACATAACCAGGCTTAAATCAAGCACTAAATAGTTTTTGTACCATGCGATAAAACCTTAGATCAAATACAGTGACAAAATAAAATTGATAGTTGTAAAGAACAATTAAGAAACAGATACTGGCATTGGGGATAAGTTTAGAGACACCGAAGCTGAATACGTGGAGCATGTTTCTTTAATGAAATGAAGTAATGGTGTCGTGTAAAAATATTTAAAATGCAACCCTGCAGTTGGAAAGCGTAGTATACATTCAACCAGGTTTGTGCTTAGAGTAAAACTTATTTCCATTGCAGATTGAATCACAATTAAATAGAATGCCAAGAAATGGTTCCGGTAGAGCACGGCGTTCAAATGCAGAGAAGCAGGTTTGCTCCTCTTTCACTGATGTATTTCTTTTTCATATCATTAGCTGTCTAAAGTCTTCTTTTTGTTCAATAGTCATGGCTTTCCATTTTTTTTTATAATTTTGTGAGCGCTGGTAGTGGAAACTTTAGATCCAATGTAGGTCTTGCACACAAGCCTTTATTACCTTGATTATAAACTTTTTGCAGCATGTTATTGTTTGAATGGTTGTTGACCTTGCAATGCCTAGCTCCTATTACAGCTAATGCCCCGTACCTACCAGTGTACGACAAAATTATAGATATCTGAACGGCTTTTTTGCTTTGCATGCTTTTCCTAAAATATTTTTGCTGATGAATTACTTTAAGTGTGTTTAAGGGATTCTCTTCCTTTTATGCTCTAGGAACTTCTTGAGGAAAGGCTAGACGAAGTTAATAAATATATTGGAAATATAAAAATGGCACTAAGGCGACACAAAGCACTCTAGATTCTCAGTTTATATAATCGAGTAAATTATTCTTTATCAATATATTGATGCCATCGTAGCTTAGAGTGTATTTATTATGATGCTATGGCAAAGGAAAAATTTATAAAGAGAGTTTTCTTTGTAGCAGTGATGTATATTAGGTTATGAAAACTTAGTTAACTTTTAGGTTATCAGAATCGAAACTATAATGTTTTTTGCCAAATGTGAACACCTGAAAATGTGAATTGATCTAATTGGCTAACTGACAGTTTGCTGTTTCTGAATAATAATAGAGTGACATCCCTATTGGCTACTAGGGTATTTTATTGATATTTAAACGATATACATTAATTCAATCATGCTAGTTTTCATATTGTAACAATATCTAGTTAAATTTGTGCATTCTTCGCACTACACAGTCTATTTTTCTTTAGATGGCCACACCCTATATCCAATACTTCTGTACGAAAATATACCTTGAAAGGTACTTTATCACACAAGGTACCGAAAATAATCGGTTTCTTATTCATTTCTAATAATACTTACTTTATCGTACAACTGATCATCCAAAAAATTAGTATTAAAGATTTCCATTTAGCTGAGAGTAAATTTTACATTAAAGTTTATCTATAAACTTTGTTTAATATTTTCCGAAATGATACTTTTAATTTCAAGTATTTATTGACCATACTAATTATAAACTTGGTTTTTATATAATTCCAAATGGAAGGTTTTAACTATTCAGCACAATATTTGTTTTGTATATTTTGGTATGGTTACACCAGAGGACGCATCAATAGTTTTAAAGACATAAAGTGAAACGGCTAGAATTATATTTTTATGTTTCTTTAATGCACGCAGTATGTTTTTAAGTATTTTACATTTAAGTATCTTGCCTTGGCACTTTATTGGATTCTTTAATTGAATTCGAGTGTATTGTGGATTTATCAATGAAGATTGGGTCTATTTCCTTACCAATATAACTGTATTTTTTTCGACCATAATAAACTATGTGCAAACAATGGTATCGTTAGCCACTCGTGCATACGCTATTTATAGTCATTTGCAACGATCAAAATGTGTAACATGGTATCACACACGAAGGGGTGGATTGACTTGTGGGTGCCCTACGTAATCCCCGATCTTGGTGCCCGCATTCAACAATGCCCTATTCCTTTAACATTGTTGGCCTGCTGCAGTATTTCAGAAAATATGCACGCCTGTATGTTTTCATATCAAATGTATGTATATTTTCAAAATATGGGTGGTGGAATGAGCTGCAGAAGCTGCAGCACGGTCAACTTTTGACAAAGCAAACACTATCCTATTTCATTGATTAATCAAAATGTCTCAATGGCAGTCCCCCAATCGTAAGTTCCTCCCACGGATACAGTACAAACAAGCCACGATATGGTAAGACTTAGGCCACCAAAATGCATTCCAACATCTAATCTAATAGTTCAAAATTTATGTGTTTCCAATATCCTTGACCTGGAATGCATTTTTCTACACTTCATTCTCGCAAAGTCACCTTTATCGTCCTGGAAATCAATACTTCTCGGAGTGTATGCTTCAACTGCTATTAAACACAATGAGCGGAGCCTTTCTTGAAGTAAAACTGATCTATGTATTTTGGGTTTGCACACGTTCCATTTGCTAAAATGACATCACAGTCGTGCAGTTGATGATAATTTATGCGTTAAAAATGTTCTCATGACCATTTCAAAATTTTGAAAAGCAATTTCTAGTTTCTCTTCTGTAGTTGTATTATATACTCCAATGTGAGTATTATATACTCCAATGTGTTATTAGTTTTTTTAAATCTATGAAAGACATGGTGGATCTTAAGATATTGACAGATGCAATCGAAAGCATAACGTTGCATTCAAGAAATATCACACAAGTAGTATTATGAAGATAAAATGAATAACTTTATCTAACCAAGTTCTTTATTCTATCTTGGTATTATGAAGCACAATAAACGTCAAATTTTATTTAGCAAGGGCTTAGGCCAAAGTGAATAAAGTTGAGGCAAGGTCAAATTAAATACTCCAATCAAATGATTTCACAAAAAACTTTATGATATTGCAAAAATAGAGACCATGCCCATTGGAACTTCTTTCAACTCCCTTATCTGAGGACCTGTGTAGTAACCCAATCTTTTTCACTTTGAGAGAATTTGTCATCAGACAAGTTTGCCTTAGGCTGCAAAAGAAGTAAGTCTATAAACAATTGAGTTATCATCTAACGGCAGAGCAAATCGATAGAGCTTTCTCATGATTAGTCTGTACTTGTTTGATCTTTTTGCACAAGTCTTCATTTTTTCCATGTTTCTAAACTTTGTAGTGCCCCATTTTGACCGTGATGGCAATTGTATTAGAATTCTTCTATTTTGTAAAGTCTGCACGAAGGCTAGTTGAATTTATTTTGTCCTTTTAGTGGTGCAATTAAATCCGCGCACAAAAACCTGGATTTTAAAAACCAGTTAGGCTAAAATTTCAAATTTAGGTTTCCTCTACCTAAGAACCTATCCAGGCTCAAATTTCAAGTTAGGTTCTTACCAGTGAAGCTGCTGTAAAGTGTGGTTTCTAGGTGAAAAATGTTCAACAAAGTATCTGCGTATATCTAAATATAAATGGCAAGACAATTTTTCTTTGAAGCCAAGAGACAAAAATGTGTCTATTGTTTCCATCATTTCAAAAAGTTCTCTTTTTGCAATGAACAAAATTTAACATTTCCAAAGAACAAAATTTCAATTTTCATTTATTCCAGGTTTTCCACATGCATAAACCTTGTCTTTTAACTGACATTTTTACGAGTTTGTTTGAGTATATATTTGTTTTGTTAGATCTGTGCTTTCTTTAAGTATTATCAGAGATAATTTTAAGGAATTTTTATCACTGCACATATTCAAAATTTTTGAAAATTTGGGTGTCACCTTTAGAAAATTTCATGACCACACCCATCAAACTAACTTGATTATGAAAAATCTCGATAGGTTTTAGATAATGAACAAATTTCAAAGAGAATTCATAGATTATGATCACTGTTACTGTTATGTTCTCGTTTTTGATATTGTAATGCTCTTTTATTAGCTATATGTGTCTACTGGCAGTTGCTTCAATTTTGCTTTTTCAATGCCAAATCTCTTTTTTTTAGATTTATCACTGCACAATAATGATTCATCACTGCACCAATTGGGTATCACTGCACGTTAAAATAAACCCTGGGTATTATATTTCTGCATGATATGGAAAGTATGATTTGCCACAGTAATAAAAGAACCTATTTTAAAAGCCTTGGTAGCCTAAATTAACTGTAAGTCTAAGTACCATTCATATAAGAATCTTTCTAGTTTTATTGAAAAAAACTAGGATCTTATAAGCGGGTTTTTACTGCATTTAACAGCGGCGTCCCATCAACTTAGAAGGCTAAAATTAAAATAATCTATAACTTCCAAAAAAATCCCTAGAAAAAATTATTGGAATTTTCAAAATCGATAAATGTATTATCACGTTTTTCACATTTACTCTCAACCTCCCAAAGAATAACTCACTTATCCGTGTTGGAATCGAGGTGTCTTCAGAAGCTATTTTGGAAATGAGGCTAATCAACTTCGCGGGAAAGAAAATTGTAGAGAATGGTGAAAGAACATATTTTTGGAATATTTCCTTGTCTAGGAGCTCTCCAAGCAAACAAGCGGAAGATATACAAATTGATAACGAAAGATGCGTTTCTAAAAAAGTCAATTTTGTCAAAGTAAGCTAGCTAAGCACAATTTTTTTTCTAACATTCTTTTTTTATTTGATAAGCTAGGCGGTCAAAATCTCTTATACGATTTGAGTTGAATGAAGTAAAATTAAGTTGTTAGAATTTAAACTGAGAACTGTTGCCCCGTCCTGATCTACTATCATTTTTCTGCAGAACTCCACAATTCTTCAGAAGCTGATATTTGTTCCACTCTATTGCCACCCATTTTCATCAACAGAATTAGGCTAATGAGGAGAATATCAAACCCACAAGGCTTTAGCTTCTCAGAAAATCTAGAAAAAATTACAGTGTAGTCTTAGTGTTGTTGTACCATCACACCACAATTAGTTTTGTTCATTGGCATGATTTTAAATTAAATATTTGAATGCTTTTGATAAACAAGAAGTTGTGACATCATTGATGATTCTCACAACATGGAATTGCTTCATGTGTTGGTGAAATGTTTAATACTTTTTTGGAATTTTCATCTTTTATAGATCAGATAAAATAGCATTTATGATAGATGTAGCAAAAGAAAGAGATTTGAAGGTTGACTTCAAAGAAAAAGCCTACATTGATAAACTTGTCGGTAGCAGGCCACATCAGGTAGCAGCATTTTGTAGTTTGTGTAATATCTGAATTTTTTGTATTGTGTAAATATCCATTAGGATGGACTATTATTTTAGCATGTTTATTGTGTTTGAATATTTGCGACATTTTTCAGTTGAAAATATAAAATGAATGTTTTTTTCTTTTTATGAAAATACCTTTGCAAAAAAAATTAGCATGATTGAAATACAATGATTGTGTGTGTGAATGTGAAGTTAATCAATCTAAGACTAAAAAAGACAGGAATGCTAAGATTCTTCATCCATTTTATAATAAAAAATTTGTCTAAATCATTTGTTTAATAGTTATTTTTGACATTAAGATCCATAAGGTTTTGAAAATAAATTTCAACCAGCTCCATTCTATACTGGAATTCAATCTGAATTTAAAAAATACAACAATTTTATATGCTTAATTTTGGCTCAATAAATGATGTGTGAAAAATAACAAGTGGTATTTTCTTTATTTGTAGAATATTGTTATGCAAGTGTCACATCTTACCCATGAAAAGTTAGATATCAACAAAATGAAAAATACTTCAAATGAATGGTTTGTAGAAAGACACACACACAAGATAATTTTGACTTTTGAAACTACATGAAATAATTTCTTTCAACTTTTTGATATCAAGTCTTTACTAGTTTGTTGCTTTTTCTTCCAAATATATTGATTTATCTCAAGGATTCCAGATTGAAGTTCTTCAGCATCTTTCTTGTTCTCTTCTGTAAATAATATTTTTTTTATTTCTTGCTTAAAGCAAGGGTCTTGCAGTTGTTCTAAATTTGGAGGCTGGAGGTTCCTAATTTTTTTTAATTTCATGATCTGGGACAGAAGGAGACCCAGGACTAGCCTCCCTAAAAGTTCATGTTCTGAACTGAAAGCTACTGCTAGAAGGGCCAAGATTCTGGTGAAAACATGTCTGATTGTAACTTTTCACAGCTTTTTATTTCAAGGCTTATAAGAAGGATTATACATTTACACAGGAGCGGGCAACCCTTGGCACTTTTGAAATTTGTCCCAGGCTATTACCCAAGAACAATTTTTGTGGCTTGCAAGGCATCATTAAAATCAGATTATAATTTTTTCTGAGGCATGATTTTTCAGTGTGGTTGCAAATATTGAAAAAAGCATATCAGTTCAAAATGAGATTATCTTTGTCAAACCTTGGAATCACAGAAAGCAAAAAAAGATTTTTGTTTTCATCATCCTGTTTTAAGGCAGGATGACTAAGCTTCGAAGAATAAGATTAAAGTCAACAAACCACTGCAGTTAAAGACCTTTGTTGGGGTTATGAACTAGCATTTGTTTCGAAGTTTGATTGGCTTTCAAAATTTTGCACCATATGCGCATCTGCAGCCTGAATCAATGATATTTACCCCACATGTTATTTACTTAACAATTAATTCACATTTTGACTTGTTACTGGGTTTTTCTGCTTGTTTGTGGGCTATTCCTGAGCTGTTACTGGGTTTTTTCCGCTTGTTATTGGGTTGTTCCTCTTGTTCCCTGCTTTAGAATTGGCAGTTGCTTTTCTCAGTTCCTCTTTTTGCACTTATGATTATTATACCCCTATCTTGCTAACCTATTATAGACAGTTGCAAAAAACCTACCTGTCTTTATGATTATTTTGTTGATGTAAGACAATGTTATTTGTTTGTCTTATCAACTTTGGCCCACTTGAAATAAGGTCTGGAGGATCTGGCTCACTCTCCAAAAAGGTTGCTCAACCATGCATTAAAAAATGTCAGAGTCTCATTATGAGAAAGACTTGTCAATCTGTTTTATTCCAAAGAGAAAAAAAGCTATGATTTTGGTAACTTTTGTTTTTGTGTTAAATGTCTTCTGATCAATATAATATTTTTATCCATTTTTGATATATAAAAAAGTAATCATTAACAACTTTGTTAGTTTGCCATAAACATGAAATATGTTTCAGGATGGAAGACAAGCATTTTCAAAAGCAGTTATGGATTGCATTGGATCAAGTACAGGTTTAAAGTATATTTAGTTTGTTGATATTCTCAGTTTAGAATTTTTTTATTTGATAGGTGTTTGCCAGTTTGTGTCTTTTAAAGTGTAATGAATTGTATTTATCTGAACTGTATAAAAATGCAATATGACAAAAATATATAAATAATTTGGGGTTGTGCCATTGATTACTTTCAAAAGGAATTACTTTCAAATGTCAGCTCTTCTGGAAGGCGGTGACCCTTTCTCACAACTTTTCATCTCAACCATTTCTTGAATCTAGGACCCAATGAATTTTGGTGCTGTTCTTCGATCTGCTGCTTATTTTGGTGTTGAGGGTATCATTGCAACTGCCAAGAACTCGTATGTCATTTTCTATTGTCTACCTATTTACATTTAAAAAATGTTGAGTCTGAATTGAACAGTTTGTTGACTAAGTGTATACACAGAATTATTGGTATACACAAGTCCATATTACAAATTTCTTAATCAAGATAAAGTTTTAAGGATAATTTAGAAGTTTCTGGCCGTTTGAAAGAGTTTGATAATCAAATTTGCCTCTAATGATATTTGAGTCAGTTTTGAAGGCCACAAAACATTCTTGGAAATGCATATACGAACAGGCCCGAGGCCTTAGGGGAGCTGGAAAGGCTAAGCCCCGAGGCCATAGACGAGCAGGACAGGCTAAGCCCCTAAATCCGATAAATATCCCCTCCAATCAGAATCCACCCCCTACACAATTTCTTCTTACGTTCCCCTCCCAAAAAGAACAAAACGATTTTCTGTTAACAATACAGAATTTTGTATGAAATGTTTAAAAAATTGGAATGTGGACGTGTGTGTGACAGGCTGTGCTCCTTCACAGAGACACACTATGCCCTTGAAATGCAATAAGTTATCTGTAAGTACAAAACTTTCTCGCATCTTGGTAAAAAAATTGCGATCCATAAGCAACAAGTGACGTTTTTTCAAATTTTTTTCTTTGCCATTATAATAGATTGCTGCATTTCCCGCTGAATACCTTGTCTTATAAAAGTAAACATAATGAAAAGCAGTTTATGGTTTCACCTGTACTTTACTTTTCACTTCCATAAGAAGTTAAAACACTTTTGGTTCAAATTTATTTAGCATTCAAAGAGTCGTTCAATTTTTTTCTAAAGCGAACTTCTCATTTCATTTGAAAATTGTTTTGATTGGATGCATTAAAAATGTAAAAGCTGCATTCTTTACAACTAAAATTTTTTAAATCAGATTGTTTTACAAAGTAATGCCCCCAACTTTTTTTCCATCAAAATTTATTTAAGGTGCAGTTTCTTGCTCTCTAAAATATTTTATTTTTAAAATTTTTCTTTGGCCAACCATAGGGCCGGTTTTTGCTATATACATCCACAGTGCGAACTAATCTTTGGCCTTATTTACTTTGCGACAGTTTGTGTCTTTAGCCCCCTCCCCATAGAGTTATTCGTGGTCTCGGATCCGTATAAGAATCAATTTCTGAAGAAACTGTGATATTGTTTCAGGTGTCGTCTTAGTCCAACAGTCAGCAAGGCAAGTGCTGGGGCCATGGAATGGATGAAGATTCATTCTTCAGAAAACTTATCAGCTAATCTCAAAGTAAGTGTCCCGTAATGTCAGCTTTTTCTCATAAACATACTTTGGAAGCGCTGGGCCCTTTAAGATATTTTATCATATTATTTAAGATAAAATTCAGGAACAAAGCAAAACAGCGACGAGAATCCAATATAATTGAAAATAAATTGAATAAAACGTATATTAATATTTCGCCTCGGTATACAGGGCTTCATTAGAGTGTTATTTAAGCATTGGTTCTTTGCCAGTCTGTTACTTTGTTTTTAACTATGACAGGTCATCAAGTATTTTTGATACAGTATGTGACTACTTGACAGTGTTCGATAGCTCATTGATAATTTTTTGATAATTATTTTACCTGTTGAATGCCTGGTTTTTAATTTTTGAAGGTAGAGTGAAAATTGACTACTAACACTTAATGGAGTAGAAGCCACGAGCTATGGTGAAGCGCTTGAATAAATAAAGGTGTAAGACAGGGAATGTTTTTCTTTTTGTTTAGCAGTTCCAGTTCAAATTGAGGTAAAAATAATAGTACAATCTAGTGCTTGAACTTTTTACCGATCTAACTAAATTGGGTGGTTGAAGAATTATACTAGATTGCGTGCGGTACAATATAATGCTATAATAACGATCAATGTAAGTAAATTGTACCAGGAAAATTTTTTTTAAAATACCTTGATTGGTTGAAGAATTGGCTGGTTATTCGAAACCAAAGCATGGTATCACAACAAGGATGGGTATCGTAATAGCCTGGAAGAATGGGAACGAGCTTGACGTCATGACGTGTCAGTGTACATTATTGTTTGAATAATTTCCTACAACCTAGAATCATTATACCGTCACTACTTTAAGCCAGTTTTTATGTGCTTTCTTTGCTTCTCTAATTCTCTAGGAACTAGCATGTAATGGTTGGGATGTTATTGGAACTACCATGCCATGCAAAGAGTACACTGATAGCTCCGATGTGATGCCATGTGCCCAGTTAGTCTTAGAAAAGCCCACCGTCCTTGTACTAGGTTCGTGTTTGAAATTTCTATTAATAAAGCACTCCCTGCTTCAAACATGATTTACTGTTTCTATTTAGTGCGAAATTATTGCTGGATGATTTATGGCAAACATTCAATATATTGTCAAGCAGAACTTCAAAATTACCATTCACTCTGAAACGGTGTCAGGTCTTTATGTAATTTCTGTTAAATGGCACATTATTCGGGATTTCCTTTGAATATGACAAATTTTAAAGCAAGGGATAATCTTTCATAACGGGAAAAGTTGTCAAGTTTGAGTATTGACTTTATCTTATCTTAGGTAATGAAGGGTATGGTGTTAGTGGTGACGTCATCGATGCATGCACTAAACTGACCACTATTGACTCCACTGCAAGTATTAATGACATGGACTCTCTCAATGTTGCGGTGGCTGCAGGTTTTTTCCATTTTTTCCTTTCTTCTTAATCACGTCTTGCCAGAAAATTGTGTTGAAATTCACAATTTTATCAGTTAGAAATCTCAGCAACCCCGTGCTGTTAATCGTAGCTGAGGATTTTTGCAATTTTGGTTAAAATATCAGACTCGATTCTTTTTGTTTCGTCAATAGAAAGGCCAAGAAAGTTTCTTTGTTAATGAATGATCTACAAGTTACCTGCTATTTCATTCAAAAGTCGTTTCGCATATGGCTCTGAGAATCATGCTGAAAAATAGCAAAGGAGAAAGCAAGGATGCTCTCTAGAGTGTAGTTGGTTGTCACAGAATATTGAAAATTGCCATTTTACCCTTTCAGGGTAGTTTTTTCAATTTGAAAGTAATATGTCCTAACTTGAAAAATAAACTTATTTCTTGATCAACAAATCGCACTGAAGTTGAAGTTATTTTTTCCGTAGGCATCCTGATAAACCGTTTGATGACGAATGATCAAAATGCATTCACCAAAGGTCGATAATTTTGATTGAGAATACACACACCGCTTGAAGCACGCGTCTGTACATTCGGTAACGCCGTTCAGTGGACGCGTTGAGCAAGCAGGTTTGTTGTGAGGTATTGATGCGCTGTTTGCTGCTCTTTCGTCATCGAATGGTAATTTCGGCTACTACTTAGGCGCAGGTACGTTCACAACGTTCTGTGGAAGAGCAACTTTAATCTGTAAATATGTTTTGATTTTTGGATGAATTAACAAAATCTATATTTGAATGGTATTTCTTATAATGAGTGGCAATGAGTGACTGTTATGTATTGGTAGTCGTAGTTTCATTTCGTTTGATAAGCATCATTTCATTTTATAATATAAACTTTTTCAATTCTGCACACGAAAGATTTCCACCAAATGTGTAAAATTCGTGCTTATTCGCGGAATGTGAATCACCTATAGGCACCAACTATGTACGTAGGAACTTTTGGGCCCAAGCCTCTCCCCCAAAGGAAGTTTCGCAAAAACGATCAGCCACTGCTGTCGGACAACAACAATGTAGGAGTATATTTGCTCCGTTTAAGTACTATAGATCTAAAAGTTGCTTATAGAAGTCTAGATTCTCTATTAAAAGAACCAACAGTACTTTGCGGATGGTATAAACCATTTTTATAACAATTTTTGATTTCAAATTTTGCGCAATCCATTGGGAAATTTAAAGTTGGTACCAACGGAAAAGTCCAAATAAATACTGTACTACAAAATAGTAAGAAAATACAAACTGCCAATGCACGGAACAGAAACACTGCCAACATATTTTGATAGAGCTAGTTAAAATGGAAATGTCGCATCATGCAGTGTCGTGTAATGTAATGATATCCAGACGATCATGTCCATTTTACTTATCAAATGCTCTTGCTGGTACAGAGCCTTAAATTTGGAAAAGGTATTCTACTCTTCTACCGAAATCATATATAATGTCAAATCATTGAATACCTTACCCTATATCGAAAAACAGAATGAGAAACTCACTTTTCACTCTTACAAGCCATCTTTACTCTTCTATATCCTTTCATACTTCTTTCTGCCCACAAAAAGAGATTAGCTATTTGGCAAACCTTTTCCTCAAGTTCCAAAATGAAAGTCTTGAAATTGAAAGCTTCTGCTTTTAATACAAAGTTTACAGTTTGTTTGAGTTTTGCCAAAGGTTTTTGGTAACAGAAAGACAGAGAGACACACTTTATTATAGTAACAAAATTCATCTCCAAATTCATTACAGCATTAACTAAAATGACAATCATAATAAGATTTGCAATCTATGAAAATCTTTGGATAAGTCTACAAGCTGCGTTTCGAATTCATAAAAGCTACTCCTTATGATCAAGAATACAAATACTACGTTCCTTTGCCTTCATCTGTCTATGACACTATTTCGTTTGTTTTGACATTATTGTGTGAAAGGAATTTATATGTTTATCTTTATCGCACAAAACTGTGTGAACCCTAATGACCCTAATGACAGGACCCTAATGACAACAGTACATATTGTACATGAACAGGACCCTAATGACAACAGTACATATTGTACTGATAGGTTATCCTGTTAAAATATTCGATTTATTAAAATATTCGATTTATAACTATTTTTTTCAAATTTGACGGGAATTTGTCGCTCATTTGGAAAACAAAGGATTTGACAAATTGACTTGCAGAGAAACGATGCTCTTTCGCATATATTAAGTTACACAATGATTTATCTGATACGTTATCTATTGGCTATATACAGCGAATAAGAGGATGTGTGTAGAAAATAAAATAGAAATTATACAAATATCAATTCTAGATAAAGTATAAAAAATTACGTATATTACGTATATAGTTCCATCAAGAAAAACAATTTTAATCCTTGTGCTAAAGTCCGACTTGATCGTCCATGGGTTGATCATATTGAAGTCAGAGTTTAGGTACTTCCTTTCCAAAACGAGCCAAATCTACATCGAGAAGAAAATATACCTAATGATGCTCGATTTATTAGATGCTGAATAAAGTATACGATCGACAATCAGTTACAAGATGAATAGAATCATAAATTAAGATTGTTTGCTTTGCCCCCTTTTCGAGAGAGCTATCCGAACTTTTCAAAGATTTCTAGCGCAATCTTTGATAAGCACACAAACACCATCGAAAGAGGCTTAGCGTTAAAAATCGCTGAACGCTCAAATGATATATGTGATCTTGAAGGGATTTTCACTAGGAAGAAACACCCAACCAACCACATCACCTTTCTCCAGAAAATAGTGATAAGCTATTTTATCCATTTTATCTTACACAAAGATGCTGCACTCACTTAGAGATTTCGAAATTTCAAAAATATCAAAGTACGAAAATATTCTGCTGAAATTGAGAAAAAGCTAAGTCACTTACATTCCACGAACTTTTGGCTCTTTCTTGGGTGTCTCCTTTCCTTTCTTCGCTCCAGTTTCCCTACGCTTCTTATAGCCTTCGTCGTTCTTGTCTAATGTCGAGGACCGGACTGGCCTGAAATGCAACAGAAACACTGTCAAAAAGACCCTGGAAGCAACCCGGTGATTTTTGGCATAAAATGTGTTGACTACAGTCGATAACGTATAACTCAGGCCAATCTGTGACTTTGTTCGACTTTTCCGAAAATACGAGATAGACAATAAAGTTAGTAAAGAATTGCTCATCGGCTTGAGATTGTTTTAGTCTTTGAGAACAACAAACTGTTCACTGTCGAATGTAATGTATTTATCAAATTTACTTAAACTTTTAAACACTATCCAATCAATAATTATGACGACCAGTAATAGATATTAATTTTAGAACATAGCGTAATTATCAAATTTACTTTAACTTCTAAACACTTTCCAATCAATAATTATGACGACTAGTAATAGATATCAATTTTAGAACGCTATATATATATATGAATTAATAAAGGTGGTTTCCTTTTGGAACACAAAATTTCAACGATGAAACGTTGAAGTGAAAGCTTAAAAGACTCAAGTAGATACAACAGGGATTATTGTGCCCTGAAACATCACTGAATATTTCATATAAATATGCATTCTATTGTAAACATCCCGCGCAAAAGATCTGATCAGATGATGATAAGAGTAATTTGATTATCTCGAAAGCAATCCATTCTACGAGAACAGCATCCACATGCTTGAATAGGCAATCTTGGCAGAAGCAAAAAACAGGACAAAACTCACCCTGGCACATAAGCTGCCAAAACATCTTCCAACACACTAACTCTTTCCTTGAACCTGTTCCTTTCTTCCAAAACTTGCTGCATTTCTGCTAAAGTATATCTCGGTCGATTTGGATCCTTTTTGATCGGTTTCTCGTTCTCGTCTTCTTTCTTCGGGGATTCTGCTTCATTCTTTGGTGTATTTTTCTCTTCACTTGAAACTTCTTCTTTTTTCACACTTTTCACAGTTTTTCTACGGTCAATAAATGTTTTCTTCTTATTGTTTGCTTCGCTGTCATTATGAGGAACTAAAACAAACCCATCGCTATCCTCAGCTTCATTCTTTACCGGTTCTGCGGTTGGACCTAATTCAGGAGGAGTGGGCCCTTTTGTATTTACAAGCTCTTCCTTCATGTCTTCTTCGATTGAAGTTGCTACATCGCCATCTTTCTTTACTGTTGCCTGTGCAACATTTTGGTTTTCTCTCAAGCTCCCTCTCCCACCTGCTGAGCGAACTTTGGTTTCTTTTGCAATTTTAACATTTTCCTTATCTTCATCTTCCTTAACAATTTTTGCTGATGCGAGAGTTGCTTCTGCTTGCACCTTGTGTTCGATTGTCTCTGCTAAGCGGTCTTGTAGTTTTGAATTATAGATACGAAGTTTTTCATTCATGTCTGTAAGACGGTTTGTCTGTTCATTCAGCTAAACAAAGATATATATATATATATATCAAGAAAAAGAAAAAACAATACGAAAATTAAAAAATATTTAAATTTATACAGTGAAACCTGTCTAAAGCATACATCTGTGCCAGGCTAGGTATCTTTACCACTAAAAAACAACAATGAAGGGGCGTTTATACTTTTTTAAATAAACATTTTATGCATATTACTGGGGCTCCCAACTGAAAAATTCATAAGGGCCAAGCTGCCTCCGTTATGCCACTTGGTACAGCGTGCATTGTAACTCTCCTGTTTCTATGGCAGAAATATTTGGGCCCAGGCTTTGTGTCTCTTTGTGGCATCCTAATTGCAAGGTGGCTAGCAAACCAAAAGGGCCCGGTTCAGGGTGTGACAGATAAACTTTTTTGAGCTACACCCACTAATAAGAGCATAGCCTAAAATACACTCAGTATCAGTTATTGTCACCTGGGCCATACCGTCCCTGGTGTCTCTATCTCTAAACTAAATTACAATGATGATCAGGGATGTCCCTTATTAATTTGAGGGTAGTTCTAGGATTGGTAAAACCCCCTTAATAAAAAAACGTGCCATAAACTTATTGAAATATCTAGTTCGTTCTTGTGTAATATTTCAAATTAAAACATGACAAGGTTGAAGTTATTCTGAACAGTGGTTGAGCAAAAACAGGCTTTGTTTGGATGAGCAGCAGCGGAGATGTGAACATCAGTATCATTGACATACTCAAAGCGATGGAGCAGGGCATTGCAAGCTTATTAAAGGGTTTGATCAAGGGTAAAATCTTGCATATAATTATAGAATATTTCAGTAGAATCACTTTTTAAGGAAGCATGTGTCAAGCACAGTGATTATTACTGAATTTGATTTTTGATAACGGTAATATTTTATATTAATGTAAGAACATTGGACATCAGGGAACACACACAGAAATGTAAAATTTTATTGCTGTGGAAGATAGGCTTCAAGCCTGGCAATAAGACTTTTAGCAGGGGATAGTAAACCGCCCTCCTTCAGTAATTTCCAGGTGAGCCCTTTATACATAAATAAGAATAGAAACAAGGAAAATTGATACAAGGACATCAATTTGCTTTTTAAAAGCAATTCAGGAGAGACATCTGTAGCTTCCCTCCAGCATTTGTGGAGAGCCTGGAGGAGAGCAAGAGCTATTATGGCTCTTCTCAAATGGCCAGGGCCGAGGCCTCCTTAAGAGTTTATGCTTTGTATTGGTCCAATTTAATTTAGGTGGACAACAAGCAAATATGATTCTTTTAACTTGTTACTAGCAAGACAAAATTTCAAAATTTGGTCAAGAGTACTTTAATAACTGAAACTTACAGCATCAATTTCAGATTTATGCCGCTCGTTTTCTTGATTAAGTTCTCTTATTTCATCCTTTTGTGAGTCAATTGCCATTCTCATTTTGACAATCAAATCAACATTGCTTGGTCGAGCTTTAGTAAAGATAAGAAAGGTAAAATTAATAAACAAGTTATCA
Source organism: Rhopilema esculentum (assembly GCF_057945365.1). Classification (NCBI taxonomy): domain Eukaryota; kingdom Metazoa; phylum Cnidaria; class Scyphozoa; order Rhizostomeae; family Rhizostomatidae; genus Rhopilema; species Rhopilema esculentum. The sequence goes on along the minus strand of NC_142821.1, from coordinate 5,522,270 downwards.
AGCAAAATTTCAACCCAGCTCACTTTATTGCTCTTCCTTTGCAAAACTGAAGAGTAGAATTTCCTATAATGTTCAGAACACAAATTCAACTAAGGAAATCTCCCAAGTCTCTGGCACTAAAGAACAGAAGAAACAAAAAAAATAGAAACAATAGTTAAGGTTGAACAATATATATTATGCATTTAGGGACATATATATGACATGTGTGCTAAGGCATATAAAACATCTCTTTCAAGATATTCCCATGACTTCCTAAAATTACACCTTTCACTACCTTCTTTGCAAGTAATCATCTGACAATTGAAAATATTCTTGCTAGAAAAGAACATGAGTACTGTAAATTTTCAAAAAAGCCCCCACCCCTTCAAAAAGCCTTGTTTACCAAGGTTTGGTTGGGGCTTATTGAAAAGGGGGCTTCAAAAAGTGAGTCTTTAAAAAATTGTCTTCTATTTGCCACACACACAACTGCTTTTTCAGCTTTTTCACATTTCAAGAGCTCATTACATTTGCAAATTTCCTTGATAAATTATTCTACATTTTCCCCTCCCACAACATTTTACCTGATCTTAGATTGAATAAAAAATTGATCCTGTCATGAACGGGGAGGATGTGTCCCCCCCCCCCCCAATTCCCATCCAGACATTTGCATATTAGGTTGGGGCTTATTACCACTTCCTTCTTCCAGCGTGAGGGCTTATATGAGGGGGCCTTATATCAGGGGTAATTTGAGGGTTTAATCTGTACCCTGTTTTTTATCTTTGTTTTTAACTTATCCCATTTTTATCTTTTTGATATAATGTGAAAATCCTTTTCTTGCAACAAATTATATTTTTTTGGTAATTCTAAGCTTACCTTGATCTCTTTGTGTAGTAACCTCTTCGTCTAGCTCCTCAACTTCAGATTTGAGAAATTCATTTTCTTTCCTCAGGACGTTAATGGTATGTTGCATACTTTTTGTGTCATCATTCATCATATTCTCTAGATATTCAACTTTCTAAAATTAAAATCAGGAATGAAACTGACTTTAGGCTCAGACTAGTGAGGCAAGCTGCTAATAAGGTCTTGTTTAGGAATTAATGATGCTCATAACAAAGCTATTAAAAAACTCTGTTGATGTTTTGTATATACAAGAAAAGCAACTATAATAATAAAAATAATAATTCATCAAGTAAGGGAGTATGAGGCTTGCGGCTTTTAAAGCTCGTAAAGTTATATTTGTGTTTGTAACTGAAGCTGCTTGTAATGTTTGTAATGATTAAGTTTTTCAAAATTCAATACTGTTGAGATGTTGAATCATATATCACATTCGTTTAAAGGAATAAATCTTATAAATTTATAAAAAATTTAATTGGTGTTTTCGATTATTTCTCAAACTTTGTGATGGTAACACAAATTTCATATTTTCAGCATTATTTTTCAAGACACCTTTGCAAAAATTGAATAGCATCAATAGCAATATTTAGAGCTAATAATATAAGATAGAAAAATTGTGAAATATTAACTTTTTTCCCACAAAATCTGCAAAATTTTTTGGAGTCACTGATGATCCAACATTACAATGATTGTTGGCATAATGTTAAAAGCCTACAAATGAATCTTAGTATTAATAATTCATAGAGTGTTACTTTCCCAAAGATGAGGCTAACGTTGAATTTTACTGGCAACCTACTGACAGGGACTGTTGACTTTATACCAGAAAAGATCATTTCAGCTCTTATATTTCACATCTACAATCAAATTTACGTGTTTCACCACAAAACTGCAAAGGACATAAATATTGATATAGGAGATCCCACTTAAAATTAAATATTTATTCCAATTACCAAAAACCTAAGTTTCCATTATAATGCAAAAACCGTTTCAGCGCATTTGTAACTAAACGAGTCTGAATTTGTATCATGTTTGTAATTAATGTTAGCATTGCTCTTTTATTCATTAGAGTTGGGATGATATGTTGTAAATTTGGCATGCCTCCCTTTTAACAGGTGCAGTTAATATTGATTTGATTCCAAAAACGACTGCAGGTCGAAAGTTGTCTCAGGCTTAGGCCTCAAATAGTATAGAGAAATATTATATGAATTTGTTACAAGTTGATTCATCGCTTTTTGTCATCAGTGGATCTATGTAGCATAAAGTCAGCTATTTGGAAATTTGGGTTAAACGAAGCAGGATAGAAATGTTCGTTACTAAACTTTGGTAATAATTGTAAGAACAGGAGTTACAGGATGCAGATTGAATTGAACAATCCAGTAATGTAAAACAAATTGTTTTTATTGCGCAACCTCTTCTGTCTGCCTTCTGATTAAAGCCTCCCTTTTGCATTCAATTAATAGTCTCTCTTTCTCTGCGTTAAGGACGTCGATGGCCGAAGTATCTTTGTGCCTTCTTTCTGCAAGCCCTTCGAGTTGTTCCAAAGTAAAAACGATCTTCGGCATTAAATCTTCCACCGAACTCTCCCCATAATCCCGTATCAATCTCTCTATATCTTGGCCAATTTTAGCCGCATGCTCGTATACATCAGCTACTGTAAAATCGTCCATCCTTGATTTAAAATCTGTCACAAGACATTCAAGTCACATTGCTCTTCTCTTTCGCAGTTCATCTGTGGTGCTTTATTGACAGTGGCAGCAAATGGGGAAGTAAAGCTATCACATGATTTGTGCTGTGCAGCGTCCAATATCCTCGCGCAGGGACAAGGAATTTATCACCAATGTTGGGACGGACTTAATTTTTCCGGTCACATTTTTGCGGCTCTGGCACCAAGGGTAGAGATGGCAGTGACACTCTAAAAAGACATCTTGATACAAGAAACTAGTCAATCTGTAAATATGCCTTTCCTAGTTTTTTACTCAGAATATCAGAATACAGCTATATCATAAATTTCAAGCTTTTTTGAAATTTTTTTCCTCAAAACGAATAAATTGCTAGATTTTGGTCATAATATAAAGGGGTTTGGACCTAGTTCTGATAATAAGCTCATTTATTTAAAAAAGGACTTTTTGAAATTGTCAGATTTTATTTCAAAGTAAGGCTTTAAGCTTTATCAAATTTTTTTGAAAAATATTTCTTCTCATTATCATTTAATTTGCTTCTATTTGATCAGAGAAACACAATTTGAAGCTAGATCTCAAAGAAAAAATAATTCTCCTCGAACAAAACCATCTTTTGAATTGGCCAATTTTTGATTAAAATTTAAAGCTATAGCCTTAGAAATATTGTCAAATATTTTCGAAAAATGTTTCTTCTCATTACCACTTAGTTTGCTTCTATTTGATCAGAGAAACAGGATTTGAAGTTAGATATAAAAGAAAAATAGTTCTCCTCGAACAAAACCATCTTTTGAATTGGCCAATTTTTATCAAAATGTAAGACTATAGGCTTAGAAAATTGTCAAATATTTTCGAAAAATGTTTCTTCTCATTACCACTTAGTTTCCTTCTATTTGATCTGAGAAACAGGATTTGAAGTTAGATCTAAAAGAAAAATAATTCTCCTCGAACAAAACCATCTTTTGAATTGGCCAATTTTTGATTAAAATGTAAGGCTATAGGCTTAGAAATATAGTCAAATATTTTCGAAAAATGTTTCTTCTCATTACCACTTAATTTGTTTCTATTTGATCAGAGAAACAGGATTTGAAGTTAGATCTAAAAGAAAAATAATTCTCCTCGAACAGAACCATCTTTTGAATTGGCCAATTTTTGATTAAAATGTAAGGCTATAGACTTAGAAATATAGTCAAATATTTTCGAAAAATGTTTCTTCTCATTATCATTTAATTTGCTTCTATTTCTCAGAGAAACAGGATTTGAAGTTAGATCTAAAAGAATAATTATTCTCCTCGAACAAAACCATCTTTTGAATTGGCCAATTTTTTATTAAAATGTAAGGCTATAGGCTTAGAAATATAGTCAAATATTTTCGAAAAATGTTTCTTCTCATTATCATTTAATTTGCTTCTATTTGCTCAGAGAAACAGGATTTGAAGTTAGATCTAAAAGAAAAATAATTCTCCTCGAACAAAACCATCTTTTGAATTGGCCAATTTTTGATTAAAATGTAAGACTATAGGCTTAGAAAATTGTCAAATATTTTCGAAAAATGTTTCTTCTCATTATCATTTAATTTGCTTCTATTTGCTCAGAGAAACAGGATTTGAAGTTAGATCTAAAAGAATAATTATTCTCCTCGAACAAAACCATCTTTTGAATTGGCCAATTTTTGATTAAAATGTAAGGCTATAGGCTTAGAAATATAGTCAAATATTTTCGAAAAATGTTTCTTCTCATTATCATTTAATTTGCTTCTATTTCTCAGAGAAACAGGATTTGAAGTTAGATCTAAAAGAATAATTATTCTCCTCGAACAAAACCATCTTTTGAATTGGCCAATTTTTTATTAAAATGTAAGGCTATAGGCTTAGAAATATAGTCAAATATTTTCGAAAAATGTTTCTTCTCATTATCATTTAATTTGCTTCTATTTGCTCAGAGAAACAGGATTTGAAGTTAGATCTAAAAGAATAATTATTCTCCTCGAACAAAACCATCTTTTGAATTGGCCAATTTTTGATTAAAATGTAAGACTATAGGCTTAGAAAATTGTCAAATATTTTCGAAAAATGTTTCTTCTCATTACCACTTAATTTGTTTCTATTTGATCAGAGAAACAGGATTTGAAGTTAGATCTAAAAGAAAAATAATTCTCCTCGAACAAAACAATCTTTTGAATTGGCCAATTTTTGATTAAAATGTAAGACTATAGGCTTAGAAAATTGTCAAATATTTTCGAAAAATGTTTCTTCTCATTACCACTTAATTTGCTTCTATTTGATCAGAGAAAAAGGATTTGAAGTTAGATCTAAAAGAAAAATAATTCTCCTCGAACAGAACCATCTTTTGAATTGGCCAATTTTTGATTAAAATGTAAGACTATAGGCTTAGAAAATTGTCAAATATTTTCGAAAAATGTTTCTTCTCATTACCAATTAATTTGCTTCTATTTCTCAGAGAAAAAGGATTTGAAGTTAGATCTAAAAGAAAAATAATTCTCCTCGAACAAAACCATCTTTTGAATTGGCCAATTTTTGATTAAAATGTAAGACTATATATAGGCTTAGAAAATTGTCAAATATTTTCGAAAAATGTTTCTTCTCATTACCATTTAATTTGCTTCTATTTCTCAGAGAAAAAGGATTTGAAGTTAGATCTAAAAGAAAAATAATTCTCCTCGAACAGAACCATCTTTTCAATTGGCCAATTTTTGATTAAAATGTAAGGCTATAGGCTTAGAAAATTGTCAAATATTTTCGAAAAATGTTTCTTCTCATTACCACTTAATTTGTTTCTATTTGATCAGAGAAACAGGATTTGAAGTTAGATCTAAAAGAAAAATAATTCTCCTCGAACAGAACCATCTTTTGAATTGGCCAATTTTTGATTAAAATGTAAGACTATAGGCTTAGAAAATTGTCAAATATTTTCGAAAAATGTTTCTTCGCATTACCAATTAATTTGCTTCTATTTCTCAGAGAAAAAGGATTTGAAGTTAGATCTAAAAGAAAAATAATTCTCCTCGAACAAAACCATCTTTTGAATTGGCCAATTTTTGATTAAAATGTAAGACTATAGGCTTAGAAAATTGTCAAATATTTTCGAAAAATGTTTCTTCTCATTACCATTTAATTTGCTTCTATTTCTCAGAGAAAAAGGATTTGAAGTTAGATCTAAAAGAAAAATAATTCTCCTCGAACAGAACCATCTTTTCAATTGGCCAATTTTTGATTAAAATGTAAGGCTATAGGCTTAGAAAATTGTCAAATATTTTCGAAAAATGTTTCTTCTCATTACCACTTAATTTGTTTCTATTTGATCAGAGAAACAGGATTTGAAGTTAGATCTAAAAGAAAAATAATTCTCCTCGAACAGAACCATCTTTTGAATTGGCCAATTTTTGATTAAAATGTAAGGCTATAGGCTTAGAAAATTGTCAAATATTTTCGAAAAATGTTTCTTCTCATTACCAATTAATTTGCTTCTATTTCTCAGAGAAAAAGGATTTGAAGTTAGATCTAAAAGAAAAATAATTCTCCTCGAACAAAACCATCTTTTGAATTGGCCAATTTTTGATTAAAATGTAAGACTATAGGCTTAGAAAATTGTCAAATATTTTCGAAAAATGTTTCTTCTCATTATCATTTAATTTGCTTCTATTTGCTCAGAGAAACAGGATTTGAAGTTAGATCTAAAAGAATAATTATTCTCCTCGAACAAAACCATCTTTTGAATTGGCCAATTTTTGATTAAAATGTAAGGCTATAGGCTTAGAAATATAGTCAAATATTTTCGAAAAATGTTTCTTCTCATTATCATTTAAATTGCTTCTATTTCTCAGAGAAACAGGATTTGAAGTTAGATCTAAAAGAATAATTATTCTCCTCGAACAAAACCATCTTTTGAATTGGCCAATTTTTTATTAAAATGTAAGGCTATAGGCTTAGAAATATAGTCAAATATTTTCGAAAAATGTTTCTTCTCATTATCATTTAATTTGCTTCTATTTGCTCAGAGAAACAGGATTTGAAGTTAGATCTAAAAGAATAATTATTCTCCTCGAACAAAACCATCTTTTGAATTGGCCAATTTTTGATTAAAATGTAAGACTATAGGCTTAGAAAATTGTCAAATATTTTCGAAAAATGTTTCTTCTCATTACCACTTAATTTGTTTCTATTTGATCAGAGAAACAGGATTTGAAGTTAGATCTAAAAGAAAAATAATTCTCCTCGAACAAAACAATCTTTTGAATTGGCCAATTTTTGATTAAAATGTAAGACTATAGGCTTAGAAAATTGTCAAATATTTTCGAAAAATGTTTCTTCTCATTACCACTTAATTTGCTTCTATTTGATCAGAGAAAAAGGATTTGAAGTTAGATCTAAAAGAAAAATAATTCTCCTCGAACAGAACCATCTTTTCAATTGGCCAATTTTTGATTAAAATGTAAGGCTATAGGCTTAGAAAATTGTCAAATATTTTCGAAAAATGTTTCTTCTCATTACCACTTAATTTGTTTCTATTTGATCAGAGAAACAGGATTTGAAGTTAGATCTAAAAGAAAAATAATTCTCCTCGAACAGAACCATCTTTTGAATTGGCCAATTTTTTATTAAAATGTAAGACTATAGGCTTAGAAAATTGTCAAATATTTTCGAAAAATGTTTCTTCTCATTACCAATTAATTTGCTTCTATTTCTCAGAGAAAAAGGATTTGAAGTTAGATCTAAAAGAAAAATAATTCTCCTCGAACAAAACCATCTTTTGAATTGGCCAATTTTTGATTAAAATGTAAGACTATAGGCTTAGAAAATTGTCAAATATTTTCGAAAAATGTTTCTTCTCATTACCATTTAATTTGCTTCTATTTCTCAGAGAAAAAGGATTTGAAGTTAGATCTAAAAGAAAAATAATTCTCCTCGAACAGAACCATCTTTTCAATTGGCCAATTTTTGATTAAAATGTAAGGCTATAGGCTTAGAAAATTGTCAAATATTTTCGAAAAATGTTTCTTCTCATTACCACTTAATTTGTTTCTATTTGATCAGAGAAACAGGATTTGAAGTTAGATCTAAAAGAAAAATAATTCTCCTCGAACAGAACCATCTTTTGAATTGGCCAATTTTTGATTAAAATGTAAGACTATAGGCTTAGAAAATTGTCAAATATTTTCGAAAAATGTTTCTTCTCATTACCAATTAATTTGCTTCTATTTCTCAGAGAAAAAGGATTTGAAGTTAGATCTAAAAGAAAAATAATTCTCCTCGAACAAAACCATCTTTTGAATTGGCCAATTTTTGATTAAAATGTAAGACTATAGGCTTAGAAAATTGTCAAATATTTTCGAAAAATGTTTCTTCTCATTACCATTTAATTTGCTTCTATTTCTCAGAGAAAAAGGATTTGAAGTTAGATCTAAAAGAAAAATAATTCTCCTCGAACAGAACCATCTTTTCAATTGGCCAATTTTTGATTAAAATGTAAGGCTATAGGCTTAGAAAATTGTCAAATATTTTCGATAAATGTTTCTTCTCATTACCACTTAATTTGTTTCTATTTGATCAGAGAAACAGGATTTGAAGTTAGATCTAAAAGAAAAATAATTCTCCTCGAACAGAACCATCTTTTGAATTGGCCAATTTTTGATTAAAATGTAAGACTATAGGCTTAGAAAATTGTCAAATATTTTCGAAAAATGTTTCTTCTCATTACCAATTAATTTGCTTCTATTTCTCAGAGAAAAAGGATTTGAAGTTAGATCTAAAAGAAAAATAATTCTCCTCGAACAAAACCATCTTTTGAATTGGCCAATTTTTGATTAAAATGTAAGACTATAGGCTTAGAAAATTGTCAAATATTTTCGAAAAATGTTTCTTCTCATTACCAATTAATTTGCTTCTATTTCTCAGAGAAAAAGGATTTGAAGTTAGATCTAAAAGAAAAATAATTCTCCTCGAACAAAACCATCTTTTGAATTGGCCAATTTTTGATTAAAATGTAAGACTATAGGCTTAGAAAATTGTCAAATATTTTCGAAAAATGTTTCTTCTCATTACCATTTAATTTGCTTCTATTTCTCAGAGAAAAAGGATTTGAAGTTAGATCTAAAAGAAAAATAATTCTCCTCGAACAAAACCATCTTTTCAATTGGCCAATTTTTGATTAAAATGTAAGGCTATAGGCTTAGAAAATTGTCAAATATTTTCGAAAAATGTTTCTTCTCATTACCACTTAATTTGTTTCTATTTGATCAGAGAAACAGGATTTGAAGTTAGATCTAAAAGAAAAATAATTCTCCTCGAACAGAACCATCTTTTCAATTGGCCAATTTTTGATTAAAATGTAAGACTATAGGCTTAGAAAATTGTCAAATATTTTCGAAAAATGTTTCTTCTCATTACCACTTAATTTGTTTCCATTTGATCAGAGAAACAGGATTTGAAGTTAGATCTAAAAGAATAATTATTCTCCTCGAACAAAACCATCTTTTGAATTGGCCAATTTTTGATTAAAATGTAAGGCTATAGGCTTAGAAATATAGTCAAATATTTTCGAAAAATGTTTCTTCTCATTATCATTTAAATTGCTTCTATTTCTCAGAGAAAAAGGATTTGAAGTTAGATCTAAAAGAATAATTATTCTCCTCGAACAAAACCATCTTTTGAATTGGCCAATTTTTTATTAAAATGTAAGGCTATAGGCTTAGAAATATAGTCAAATATTTTCGAAAAATGTTTCTTCTCATTATCATTTAATTTGCTTCTATTTGCTCAGAGAAACAGGATTTGAAGTTAGATCTAAAAGAATAATTATTCTCCTCGAACAAAACCATCTTTTGAATTGGCCAATTTTTGATTAAAATGTAAGACTATAGGCTTAGAAAATTGTCAAATATTTTCGAAAAATGTTTCTTCTCATTACCACTTAATTTGTTTCTATTTGATCAGAGAAACAGGATTTGAAGTTAGATCTAAAAGAAAAATAATTCTCCTCGAACAAAACAATCTTTTGAATTGGCCAATTTTTGATTAAAATGTAAGACTATAGGCTTAGAAAATTGTCAAATATTTTCGAAAAATGTTTCTTCTCATTACCACTTAATTTGCTTCTATTTGATCAGAGAAAAAGGATTTGAAGTTAGATCTAAAAGAAAAATAATTCTCCTCGAACAGAACCATCTTTTCAATTGGCCAATTTTTGATTAAAATGTAAGGCTATAGGCTTAGAAAATTGTCAAATATTTTCGAAAAATGTTTCTTCTCATTACCACTTAATTTGTTTCTATTTGATCAGAGAAACAGGATTTGAAGTTAGATCTAAAAGAAAAATAATTCTCCTCGAACAGAACCATCTTTTGAATTGGCCAATTTTTGATTAAAATGTAAGACTATAGGCTTAGAAAATTGTCAAATATTTTCGAAAAATGTTTCTTCTCATTACCAATTAATTTGCTTCTATTTCTCAGAGAAAAAGGATTTGAAGTTAGATCTAAAAGAAAAATAATTCTCCTCGAACAAAACCATCTTTTGAATTGGCCAATTTTTGATTAAAATGTAAGACTATAGGCTTAGAAAATTGTCAAATATTTTCGAAAAATGTTTCTTCTCATTACCATTTAATTTGCTTCTATTTCTCAGAGAAAAAGGATTTGAAGTTAGATCTAAAAGAAAAATAATTCTCCTCGAACAAAACCATCTTTTCAATTGGCCAATTTTTGATTAAAATGTAAGGCTATAGGCTTAGAAAATTGTCAAATATTTTCGAAAAATGTTTCTTCTCATTACCACTTAATTTGTTTCTATTTGATCAGAGAAACAGGATTTGAAGTTAGATCTAAAAGAAAAATAATTCTCCTCGAACAGAACCATCTTTTCAATTGGCCAATTTTTGATTAAAATGTAAGACTATAGGCTTAGAAAATTGTCAAATATTTTCGAAAAATGTTTCTTCTCATTACCACTTAATTTGTTTCCATTTGATCAGAGAAACAGGATTTGAAGTTAGGTCTAAAAGAAAAACAATTCTCCTCGAACAAAACCATCTTTTGAATTGGCCAATTTTTGATTAAAATGTAAGGCTATAAGCTTAGAAAATTGTCAAATATTTTCGAAAAATGTTTCTTCTCATTACCATTTAATTTGCTTCTATTTCTCAGAGAAAAAGGATTTGAAGTTAGATCTAAAAGAAAAATAATTCTCCTCGAACAGAACCATCTTTTCAATTGGCCAATTTTTGATTAAAATGTAAGGCTATAGGCTTAGAAAATTGTCAAATATTTTCGAAAAATGTTTCTTCTCATTACCACTTAATTTGTTTCTTTATGATCAGAGAAACAGGATTTGAAGTTAGATCTAAAAGAAAAATAATTCTCCTCGAACAAAACCATCTTTTGAATTGGCCAATTTTTAATTAAAATGCAAGGCTATAGGGTCAGAAAATTGTCAAATATTTTCGAAAAATGTTTCTTCTCATTACCACTTAATTTGCTTCTATCTGATCAGAGAAACAGGATTTGAAGTTAGATCTAAAAGAAAAATAATTCTCCTCGAACAAAACCATCTTTTGAATTGGCCAATTTTTAATTAAAATGCAAGGCTATAGGGTCAGAAAATTGTCAAATATTTTCGAAAAATGTTTCTTCTCATTACCATTTAATTTGCTTCTATTTGATCAGAAAAACAGGATTTGAAGTTAGATTGAAAAGAAAAATAATTCTCCTCGAAAATGGTCAAATTTTTTCCAAAAGTTCTTCTTCTCAAAACTTTTCTATTGCTCGCTTGAATTCCTTATTGTTCGGAAAATCAATCTATAAATATTGTCAGATTTTGATCAAAATTTTCGTCTAAAAACCAGAAAATTTGCTTCCTTTTGATCATGATAAACAAGATTTGTATTTAGATCGAAAAGAAAAGTGATTTGATTTGAACAAGAATTAATTGTCAATTTTTGATCAAAAGTAAGGAATTCTATAAGCTTAGAAAATATTTCAAATCTTTTGATTTGCCAAAAGTACCCTTCTTCAAGAAAATAAGGGATTTTATCAAACCAACAAGGTTTTTTATTGCTCAAAATATTTTTAATGCACTTAAAAATTTTTATTCCAAAACCCAAACTTTTGCATTAGCCTATTGCATTACATTTTTCGAAAAATTGATATGCCAAAAAGCATATTATTTTATCATATCGGGACATATGTAGAGTTTGGAAGAACCTTCAATGTTGTGTGGGCATATATTGGTGGTTTATATCCAGGAATGAAATATGCCAAGAAAGAAGTAAATAATACATGCGAGTGGTAACTTTGACTCAACAAGGGATAAGTCTAAAAGATCAAGTAAGAACATTTTCAGAAAATTAGGTTAGTACAAAGAGCAAAAGAGAAAAATTTAACAGGTATTATTGGCTCATCGCAAGAGATTGTCTAAGTAGAATGAGAGTTTTAGCGAATACAGATAAAATGTGTTGTTCATACGGATTTCTGTGAGGTTTCCTCTCACTGAAAGCAAGGCTAACACATTGAAATGAAGACCCCGTGTAAACCATTTCCCGAAAGCTGAATTAAGAGTAGGGGAAAAGGTATGAAGCTGAGAATAATGATGTGGATTTTAATTAATTCCAATTCAATGTGAAACGCATGATTTTGAAGGAGAAATTATAGAACTACAAATCCAACATTGCTTCAGGGGGGAGGGGGGGTGGAGGGTGATTCGTATTTACAGGGGCAATGTAAAGTAGAAAATTACAAAAATTGCATTTTGTCTCAACATTTTTGTCCGGGATTGTAGATCGTAATTAGAAGCTTCAATGTATAGCTTTTATAAAAATTTGAAGGCAGGTCTATGACATGATTATTTCTCAACTGATCAACAACAACATAACGAAGCTTTTGCTATTGTAACTTCACACGGATTTTGATACTTTTGGTTTTATTGAGTTGAAATCATGAATTTTGCTGGTATTCATACCATCACTTCTTTCCAGCTCCTACTGGCGCGTGGATTAAGGAAAGAAGCAAAGACACGCATAATGCAGCCATAGGGTCAAAACTTAGATCCTTGATAGCCAAGAAAACTTTAAGAAGATATATAACGTTTTTATAGGCACAGATAATCATAGGCAATGGGTCGTGATAAAATAATCTTTCACTGTCATCTGCTTTCAGCATTACCACTTTAGTTTGGCAGCAGTTGTTTTCAACTTGCTATAGTCGGAAACTTTTTCAAGCCAGCGTCAAAGGTCAAGCCAGCCAGCAGTAGGTAAATCACGACATGGCGAACCAGGGTATACATATCCTCGCTTTTATCACGACTCATTCCCTATTATTATGTTAAAATTATTTTAATCTATCTGCTGTGTCAAATCAAACAGGCGTATGAATGTACAGATGATGTCTACTAACGCGATCTCAAGATCACAATTTAATTTGTCATTATTTGATATGGAGAAGTCAAGGCAAAACATAAATTTCACTCGCATTTGCTGCCCTCTGCTGACAGGCTTGATGCAAAGATTGAAATGGCAAAATGGAGCAAACTGGCAGAAGGTGATGGGGCTTCAAAGTGGGGGGAGGGCCAGCTGCTGGGGGTAAAATGCCCTGAAAGACGGGTTCCTAAGGGGTCGGTGAAATTTTATATACTGCTAAAGGATAGTGCGTGTCTAGCTTGTATCTCAAGATTCACAACGGCCTAGCAGTGGTATCAACAGTTCATATTTGCGATCTGAAAAAAAAAGTTTCTAAATAGTTTGGCCTAGCAAAATGACAGTTAAATAATCTATAAAACAGTGTCAGCTACACTAGGTTAGATTCAAATTACACATACGATTAAAATCTAATGATATTGAAAACACAGAAAAATGTGTCAGTTGGGTGGGCTTTTAGAAATAAGCGCGAAGTTTGAAATTTGTATTATACATATGGTATAAATAAATAAAATTATATAAAAACGAAAATGTAAGACTCAGAATTATAATCTGCTAAATCCTAAACGAATCTCTTGGCCCGTTTATGTGACCCAGTTTTAGATAAACGTCAGTACCCAACCCATACAAAGTGTAGACTTCAAGTGTTCCCCCAAGGAAACTAGCATATGCCCTTGTCGTTGGAAGTCCAAAGCCATACCCAGACATGGCGCCACCAACAGCAGCAACATGAGCTGCCTTCACAAGGCTATCAAGGCCCCCCTTGTCACCATCAGTGGCCTCTTCTTCTTTCGTTGTTGTAAAAGCATAGTCAAAAATGCGCTGCATCTTGCTGTCGTGAATACCGCCGCCACTATCACTAAACCTAAAAAAGAATCATCGGACTCTCAAGGCTTCGATTGACAATAAATGTGCATCAACATGATTATTTACGATGTGTTGAGGTTTCTCAAAGTCAGAGAGGATTAGTCTTGCAATAGCTAATAAACAAAAACACGCGAAATAAATCAAATTAAGGAACATTGAAGGTGATCATTAAATTATCGCTTCAAATCATTTTTCTTAATTATGGCGATCTCCGCTTGCTATCTAATTTTTTCAAGGAACAAGGTGTTTTTGATAGAAGTATTTAAGCTTCTTCACCAGTCAACCATCAGAACCTTTCTCAAGCACAAAGCACCTTGTTGAAAATGAATGACCAACATTGCCTATGTTAGACGTACAGGAAATAACTAAAATATTCGTTCCCTATTGAAGTATGAAAAATATCAAGAAACTAAATTTGCAAAAAACAAAAGTTTACAAAAAAACATAAACTGGATATGGCAAAAAGTTTCAATAAAAGAATGCGTACTTTAATATGAAATGTGAATCGTTGTTGCAAATGGTTACTTTGACTGGTGGAATCTCATACCATGCCTTTACTTTGTCACGATGATGTAAAACTGTTGCTCTAAAATCGAAATTAAATGTATCATTAGCTTTGAGATTTTGAACAGTAAATTAGCAATGTTTATAATTGAGGGTTTAATTGTGGCAATAATGCCAATTTTAGGGGCTAGTTACTTATTGAAAAATAACTGAATCACAAGTTTGAATGGGTTTGTTTGAGAAATTTAAGATAATTCATAAAATCATGAGTCATCTATTTGTGTATCAGCGGAAAACCCATAGTTCTCTCAAGTAGAAATGAATAACAGATGTTAAACAAGGGCCTTGTAAATAATGCTTTTGCCAATAAAGTGTATAACTCACTCACTTCATGGCATTTTTCAACAGCTCTTGAATCATGTATTCTAGTGGAGGTGGTAGATACGGAAAAGTCGCTTTCACGTGCCCATTGATTGCAACAGATGGTGCAATTCCATAGTTGTGCTGGCACATCTCCCTATAGAAATGAGATTTACACATTAACTCTTAACTGATATTATATTGCAAAAAATACTACAGTTGAATCAGCTTATATACAATCACTACACTTAAAGGCACGCCAACATTTACAGTCAGATAAAATTTATACTCAGATACGAAAAATTATTAAATTACAGTACAGTGATAATGGGCTAAAGTCAAGGAAGTGTTGCGGGGAGCCAGAGAAAGGGGGTTAATCTCTAGGAAAAATTGTGAAGCCACTCCATTCAGCAATCAAGAATGCCAATATGCAATATACACCAATCAAATATGCAATAGCACCAATCAAATAAGTTGGAATGGCCACACAATTCTAAACTGGGCTGAGCAAGTTTTGTTGGTACTGCTACATCCAAAGTTCACTTTGTTCAACCAGGGGTAACTATACAGAGTATTGTGTTCAAATAGAAAAGATACAAACTTCCAGACAAGTTTCAAAAGTGAAGAAACAAGCAAAAAAGTCATACAGGTATCACTGTTTAATTTGCACTGATCAATTATATTAAAAGGAGACCTTTTTGAAGTAGGGGTGTATTCCATTCAATACCAGAGCTGCTTATCCAAAAATGGCTCATTCAATGGTAACAAGTTTAGGAATAAACAGAGATTTTGTAGCAAATAATTCAAATTAAAACATACCTGCAATAAAATACACATTTTTCTATCAAGTTTCTTACGGACATGTGCGTGCAGATAATACCAATATAATTTTCCTGTGAATAAAGAGAATGATATTGCGCAAAGCAGACCTCAAGAAACAAGCACTAAAAAGTAAACATCTATCTGCATTTCAAGGAGCTTATGTGCGAAAATTAAGCTTCATAATATAAAACTGACAATGTCTAAGCACTATCTTGCCATATCTTGGAGATAGATACAGAAAAATAAGGCAATATAGCAACAGAAAAATAATAGCAACAGAGGAGTATTCATTTCAGATAGATAATATATGTAGGCTCATGGAGGCAAAACTAAAACAAACAAAAGTTTCATTCCTCCTAAATTCAAAACAATAGTGATATACACACTACACACCCTTTCATTTCTAAGCCCAATGTGATGCTCTGCTAGTATCCTAATGCCAAGACGTGATGTTAAAATCCTCTCCACCATCTTTGACATCTCCTCATACTAAAAGAAATTATTCTTTCAGGTAATGTTTCTTTAAGCCCAAATATATAAACACCTCCTTGTCAAATAGCTACCGTGCAGAGGACATTAATATTTCATAAAACTTAAAAAATGCCAACAAATAAATATGAATGTTGTTCCAATATATTAATTGAATTGCATGCATCAATTAATGGGTTAGAAGCATTTAAACCTATAGGAGTTTTTTTAGAGATCCATGTAGTTCTAACTTAGAGAAGATAAATTGGATTTACTGCAGACCAGAAGTATTTCACCCTTGTGCCTTCTCTTCTACTCAGTAAAATGGGGAACTTCTATCTAAACAGAAGAGGACCCTCCAACAATATCAAAAAAATTCACTACAACAACACAAAATCAATAAAATTTTACCTCTTTGATCAAGAGACTTTGTTGAACTGACATTGTCATTTAGACTTGGCTGGAGCTGGTTCTATCCTGAACCCAAAACCTTACTGGTATATAACTCTCAAATTCCTTTCATGAAAAATCTTATTGTATCTATATTATTCAAAAATTGTTATTCAAAAACATAACTTTTCACACTAAGTCTGTTTATGTGGTGGACTTAATTTTGCCTTTATTTTCCATCACTGCAGGTTATTTTTCTTTTTCATAGAATGTAGATAAAGCAGACCTGTCAACCTAAAATTTTCAAAACCTGGAGATTTCAGATTTTTTGCTGAGAAAAACAGGGAGATTTGGCCAAAACAGGGAGATCCCTGGATTTTGTTGAATTTATAAACAACATACCTGTCAAAAGAAGTCATGTTGGAAAAACATTTAATGACAACAATTATCATGGGTAGCTTCTTCCTAATGGTTTTAACATTTTTGTTAATTTGTAAACACCATCGAGAAACATTGTCACAAAGAAAGTCATTTCAATAATTTTTGTTAAAAGAAAACCTCTGCTGTAAGACAAGAAAAAACAGGAAGAAAATTATAAAAACTGGGAGATCGAGAGTAAGCAAGCAAAACCTGAAGTCTCCTGGCAAAACTGGGAGAGTTGACAGGTCTGTAAAGCTACCATTTGACACCAAATAATCTAAATACTAGCCCTCACAAAAAGATCAAATACCTGGATTTGTGATTTGACTTGATTCACTGCTTTTGCTAATGAGGTCACAACATCTTTGTGGTCATCTAACAACTTTTGAACCAGGTTACTATATTGCAGTTCTTCATCCAAATTTTCAATCGGCTTATATGAGGATAGCTTATAAAATGCCCGCAAGTATAGTTCATACTAAAAACAATAATATCATGTTTTATACAAAATTGCTGTTGTGGGTCAATTCAAAAGAATACCTATAGAATATCTTAGAAGATATATTTTAATAGAATTTAATAAAATAAATTTAAACTAGCAGCAAGAAATAACACTTATTGTAAGATGGAAACAGATACCAATGGTAACATCAGGCCTCTCCGTGAGCATTTTAGCGGGCGTGTGCTAAAATGCGCGCCTCGCCTTGCTAAGGTGCGCGTTTTATCAAAAAAATATATTAACGTCAAAGTAGGCAAAAGCGGCATGTTTTCGCATGTAAATACTTTTTATCTAGAAATATCTAAACAAACTACTTAATAGAGCACTAAAAGCAAAAAAAACACATTATTGTTGCAGTTTGTCAATGTCCAGCTCAAATTCCGATGAAGAATCGGAGTCAGAAGAAGTGGAAGAATCAAAATTTGTTCCATTGACGTACGATTCAATTGCTTTCCTGCCACTTCCTTTACAAAGAGGATTTGATAAAATAACGCTTTTGTGTTTTGAGCAAACTTTACACCAAATCGAAACCATCATTGTCTTCCCATTTCATTTTTCGGTCTTTGATCCGCTAACTTCATCCTTGCAATACTTGCGAAAGCAGATAGCTCTATGGCTTGACCCTTTGAATTACTGGCCATTTAAAAAACTTATAACAATCAGGACTCACAATGACAATCACTTATAACAATCAGAAATATATTCAAGAGGTGTTTGATTTAATTTGGCAATAACAATTTCCTTGAAAGAGGGATTAAAAGAAGCAACCGTTTATTTAGATATCAATCGATTTCAAATCTGCAAGGCTCTTTGTATAATAATTGTTCAAAACCAAAACACAAGTAGCGCGATTTAAAGAGTTCTTATAAACCAGGCGCGTGATTTATTGCGCGTCTCGGCAACAACAGGAGCGTGCCAAGGTGCGCGTGTGATCGCGCGCCTTAAACGGAGAGGCCTGTAACATGTGATAAAAATGCACCCCAGAAACCTTAAAATGTGAAATTGCTTACTGCAAGAAATAGACTGCTTCCTTTGTACTTCTAAAGACTAATAATGTGAATCCAAACAGCTACAGAAATTACTTTATTTCCAGAATATCACAATTGAATTCTAACCTTTAAAACTTAAAACACACAAAGAAAAAAAATTGGTCGCTGCAACTTACCACTTCCTGCATAGTTGGGTTTATGGCTACTACATATGGGAGATTTTGGAGATCTTTGACTCTTCTAGCTACTCTTTTGGGTAATTCTTTATGTAAATACTGTGCACTTTTCTGAAAACATCAAAAACAACAAATATTTATTACTACAACAGTTGCATTAATTTTTATTAGAGGATACTAGATTGAATCAATGTCAAAATAAAATTACATACAGCAAAAGCTTCTACACCCTAAAATAAAAAACCATTAAAGCTTCTTTTTATTAGGTTTTATCCCTTTTCTTAACATTGACTTCTTAGGTTTTAGCTCATTTTTATAGCCCCCACTTTTCTTAACATTGACAGTGCCTGATTTTGGATATTTAAATATTTAAGAACTTTAATGTTTTGCCTCAAATGCTAAAAATATTTACCAAAGCGAATCTCTTTGGACTGAATAGAAGAAAATTAATAATTATAACTTACAATGAGGTGTGACCCATTGCTTGACTTGCCTGCATAAAGCATCTGATGTGGTGTCAATTTAGTCAGTGCCTTTGATGATGAAAAATATAATCAAAATTAATATTGAAAATTAGCCTAAAAATAGTTATGTTAGGAAAATTAAAGTTTAAATGAGAATCAATATAGCTAAGAAATTTCAAAGACATGCACATAAACTTTCAGTTAATTCTATAGGATGATATAAACAATTGTGATATAATAAGACCCTCTCTCAGCAACAGGTTTCTTTAAAACATTTGGTTTGCTAACTTGGAAAAAGATTACAATTTGTTTCCGTTTTTACTATCTTCCTTTTCCATTATTTGCTCACAAGTTTATAGATCCATTTTTCAATATTTCATCTAGTTTGTATCTGTTCTTTTCTTCTTGTCCTTATTTTTTCCCTTTGTTCTCAAACCCTGACTTTAAGTTTACCAACCCTCTGTAATTTTTACTCTTTCTATTTCATTTAAATGTCCTACAATATTTCATCTTTACCATTTGGTGGATGACAGATATAGAGCATTTCACGAATAATATATTATTTTTAATACGATACAATAAACAATCTATGTCTGGAGAAGTACAGGCTTCAATATCTGTATATCTGTACATCAACATTATTCATAACCCTTAACCAGACCACTCTCCAAGTCACGCCAGCAGACCCAAGGTTTTGGTTGCTTTTGGTCTCCCAATTTTTGAAATTTTCTCCCGGTCTCCTAATTTTTTAAAATTTTCTCCTTGCCTCTTCTGTATCTTTTAGCAGATAAATTTTTATAGCAAAAATGAATCACGACAACATTTTTGTTAATGTTTACAAAATAATAAAAAACTCTGAAAAACCATTATGAAAAAGATTCCTATTATATATTTAGTCATTAACTGTTTGCCCAGCATGACTTTTTACAGATGTGTCAATCAGAAATTTAACCTAATAATTATTTTATTATTTCATCCTGATTCAACAAATTAGGCTGACATATTTTGATTTGCTAGAATTGGCATCTGCCCTTGGGCATTAAACATTTTTCGTAAAGGAAACCCATAACCTGTTTTGTAAAAAAGAAAAATTGGGTTGAGGAGCAAGAAAGTGGAGATAGTATACAAAAAGAAACTCACTTTGGAAGAGAAATTGTCAATTGCTGACTGGTTGTAGTAGGCCCATTTCTTTTCAAGTCCGTATTCTGTTCCAGGAGGTGATGCATATTTTCTTGATGGTATAATAACACAGCTGGAGCATATGACACGCAACTTGTCATTCAACCCTCCTCTTCTTCTCACAGATCTTGGCAACCAAGCCATAGCCTTTCTTCATCCAAGCTAGCTGATACTAAAATTTATTATTCAAAAGCAAACACTATAAATATTATGAGACTCCAATATTACTCAATAAAACATTAACAATTAATCTAGCACCAGTACATTGGGTTACCAATTTTAGATAGGGCCAACAGGTATCAGCAAGTTTTTTAATAGCACCTGCTTCAAGCATTCACCTGCAAATGCCTTACACAAGGGAAAACACCATATATGGCTTGATAGATAACTATATAAGAATTTTGAAAATATAATTGAAAAGAAAAGACAGTGACTTTGGAAACATAAAGATTAAAAAAATTATCAACAGAAATATTTATCAAAAAATCAGATTGAGTGGTACATAAAAATTGGAGTGAAATGGGGATGATTTCGACTAAAACTTTATGGTTAATGCCGCTTTCATCGCCTTGGGCACGCCAAAATTTGCCGATAAACCTGTTCAGCGTGAACTTGCGAGAAACTGGAACAAAAGTTTCAGTGCATGTTTAAGGCCGCCAACGAATACTAATTTTGTACAAATGAATATCAATCGTCAAAACCGGTTTTTCGCGACATATGAAAAGCAATAAACGTCCTTGTATTTATTCTGAAAATATTATTACACAAAATAAAAAGGAAGCGTTAAGTTGAGTCAATAACATTCTTTCCTTTGGTTCTCAGCTTTTAGGTGAAGCTGCTGACCGTTTCTCGATCGATGATGAGCTGTATTAACTTGAAAAGCAAACAATTTTCTACAACAGGTCCTTCTCAAATACACGTTTTCAGTTTCATTTTGTTAACACAGAATTCTTGCATTTGAGAATCGCCGAATCCTCATGATGTCATTGCCCGTCGTAGATCCGATGAGGGCTTATATGTTATAACAAAATGGTCCTCCATTGAAAGGCCTAAGTGCAAGTAATTCTTAATATTACATATAACAAAAAAATTAAAGTTCGACTACAGTAAGGCTAGGAATTCAATAAGTATGTATGAACTACAGCTAAGATCTAAATATATACCTTGAACCTTGGTCGACAGGAAGGCTTGTTGGCCAAAGATTGTAAAAGAAACGTGAGGTTTGGTCGGCTTCAAGTTTTGTTTACGAGGTCTGACCGAGACTCATGGGACCATCACGTGATCTAGTGGACAATAGGGCTATCTTTCCTCATAATAAAAAATCCTCATAGGGTGTTCAACGGATTATCATGTCTTGCGATACACTCTTTTTTTATAAGAACAATTTTATAAGAACACGAGCTTCAAAACTGGTCAAAAGTTAGGAACAAATTAAGAACAAGCTGAGGCTGAGCTTCTGCAAAATGTAATTTTGAACAACGTTTTTTCTCAAAATCGAGGATTTTAGCGATGTGTGGGTGCTTTTTCGGTGAATATTCAAATTTGTCAGCAAATTAAGGCTGTCTCACTCACTTTGTTGGCAAATGAGGCCTGAACACCCCCTTAGAGCGAAAAACCTAACAATAGCACTGCTTACACCCTCTTAATTTAAGAACAGATTAAGAACAATCCAGTCTCAGATTTTCGAAAAAATCAAGAACAGTCAGCCTGAACTTAAATTTACTGGTTCTTATAAAAAAGAGTGTAATTGTAAATATAATTTACAGTAATACTCGCATATTTCCAATCTCGGATATTTTCTGCCTGCTAGATTGATGACTGATGATGGTCCCTTCGCAATTTACATCAAGAGCTCTAGCAGTATCGACAAAAAGACAAACATTTTCTTGCATATTATAATATTTCTAATTTCAATAATATTTATAATTTTTATAATAAATTAATTAAACACACGGAAAGTTTTTGGTTGCAACACACATAAAGCTTTAGTTACATTCTTTTGATTCGTATTGGAAAATGAAACTAACATCTTGTAGACAGCTTGCCAGAACTTGGTCCTAAATAGAATAGAAATAATCAGTAAACGGTGTCAAGACAAAATAAAAACCCAGCTATTTTCTAAAATTTTCTTTCTTCTTAATTTTTGGATTCTTTTAAGCTACATAGATTATGTAATAAAGTTTTGCATTCAAATATTCGAAGCTATTTGTATATGACACTGCTATTAACATACAAATTTTCCAAATTTTAACTGCCATGAAAAATCAGATGAAATAGGCCCCAGTAGCAGCATTGCCGAAAAAGGAGCTAATTTTTTGTCATTCCAACAGAAATCGAAAAAAAACCTGCAGATAAATCGCAAACCTTCGGATACGTGTAATATTACTGAGGGCACTATAATATACACAAACCTTGTTGGAAAAGTGAAAGAAAGTATCAATGTCATTGAATTGAATTGCAAATCGTTTTTGCCGATAAAAAGGAATTTGTAGATGCATCCTTCACTGTGGGCTGTTTTGCACAAGCATCTGATTGGGTATGACACAAACTACAGTAAAAACCCACGTATAAGAACCTCGTTTTCTTATTTAAGCCTAAACAGGTTCGTATATCAATGGTACGTACAGTGAATTTAGAGTACTTAAAATAGCTTCTTATATTTATGTAGCAAAATCAGAATTTTCATATCATGCAGTAATACAGTACAGACAGTACAAACTTACAGACTTAAACGCAGTACAGATTTACAGGCCTAAAGAAAGTACAGACTTAAACAAAACAAATATATACTAAAACAAACTCATAGAAAAAACTCTAAAATGTCATTTAAAAGATAAAGTTTATATGTGGAAAACTTGGAACAAATTAAAATTAAAATTTTGTGCTTGTCAAATGCTGAATGTGCTTGTCAGAAGGTTTATTGGAACGATAGAATTAAAAGACACAGTATTGTTCTTTGGCTTTGAAAAAAAATTGTTTCGGCAACTTAAATTTAGATTTAAGCAGATAATGATACTTTAGTCAACAGTTCTCACCCATAAACTTTACAGCAGCTCCACTGGAAAGAACTCAAATTAAAATTTTCTCTGAAAAGGTTCTTTTGTGGAGGAGGCCTAAATTCAAAATTTTAGCGAAACAGGTTCTTCAAATTTTAGCGAAACGGGAATAATTCAAAAGCTCTTTCCTTTATTTGTACAATGCCCATATAATTTACGTGAAACATCTAATGGCTTGTTTTTATGGGTTGAAACATCTCATACATGAGCAGACTATCTAGCAAACTGAGAACAGTTGCAGGATGATGGCATTTATAAGCGTGAACATCGTGCGAGGCGCAGCCTAACGGCGTTAAGCAATGCATGACCGTACATGCACACATTATAATTTCTTGATTGCTACATTTACAGTTCCACCTTTTTGGTCGGAAAAATACTGATCGTTAGGGCAGATTCGGGCAATCCAAGTCTTTCTTATTTGCATTTGCACCTTTTTTTAAACGGAGAGGGAATGGTTTACGAACATCCTCAGACGAGGACAGACAAAAAATTCATTGAATCCGATCTTGTAAATTGAAACCAGTGTATCACAACATTTGGCGATGGTTTAAACTTCTGTTCTGATAAAAGGCAAAGCGCCAGGCTAACAGAATATTCACCATAAGGTGCTACTCATAAAATAGGAGTACTGCAAGGATCGATACCTTCAACTTTTCTGTGCAAGGTGGCTCGATATGCGTCCAAGACATTAACTCAGCCATTGAACTTTGTTTCTAGATGCAAAAGGATAGCAATATTTAATATAAAAATGTACTTGCATCTGTATATAATATTTCATAATTCTTTTCTAAATAATTTCCTGTATTGAATCCCATTTCAACTTGTTCAAAATAAACCCTAACGAAGTTAAAATAGACTATGAGGAGGAAGCAAGATTATCGATCCAATTAGTATTTCCTCCGTTAAATGGCGTAAAAAGAGGAAACCAGCCTATGAGCCTTAGCGAAATTTATGCAGTAGCATTCAAACACAAGACAATAAGTGGTAATAAGAAGGGCAAGAAAAAGTACGAAGATAATGCACTTTTTCAGTCTTTTTTGGATTGATTCCAAGCTGACTTGATCGTGTAGTTTCGGCCGTTGTCGATTCTACGGGCACCTCGTACTCCTAGGAATATTAAAGTTATAGAATGTTATTTCTTATATATTAAAAATAAATTCTTAAAGCGCATGTGTCGTGAACATGATTGGCTAATGCAATACAATTATCTTCTTTGTCTAGTACAAAGCATGGAATCGAAGGTGAACTTTTACGGCAGCAAAAATTCAAGAAGAAGAAATCAAAAGTCACGAAACAATGGAAATCCATTCCAAACGCTTTTGTTTTATTAGCCAACTGTTAATGCGACATATGTCCTTTGAAAATCTTGACCAAAATAAATCAATTTAAAAGCAAACGTTGCAAGCCTAAAGGAATCATCGACATTGAGATTCTTTAGAAAACGACCCCTTCCTGAAAATATTTATCGAAAAACTGAAAATGCACAAAAAGATATTTAATGAGTGCATACCTTTTTAATTGCAGAAAAAACTACTTAGAATTGACAAAAGGCATCTTGTCCCGTCAGTCAACAGTAACAAGTTAGCAATGGATGTTGCAGCGTGTTTAAAATCGAGAAAACATTAAAGATTAGCCGATAGGCTCCGTAACAATAGGTCTGTTATATAGTCTAACAAATGGATATTTAAATGGCCAGCGAAATGCATCGGGATAAAGTGCCTTTAAGCATGCAAGAAAGAAATAATCAAAGTACTTTACTATTAAAGAAATTACCAAATATCGGCAATTGCAGCTCAAAAGCTCATGGGTGCTGCAAGTTGTTGATTCATGGAGAGTAAACAGATCCTAAAAAGGAACATCTGATAAGACCTGATGCCACTGTATTTATATACGATGTTGCAGCGTGTTTAAAATCGAGAAAACATTGAAGATCAGCCGATCGGGGTATCCTACATAGAGGTATCCTACATAGAAAACTTGTACATTTTTACTTGCATAGGTAGCAAAATATCTTCAGGCTGCCTTAAAAAAGCAATCCAAGAGGTAAAATTAATACATACTTGTGTAAAGAATGTCATTTTCGTTTTTTTGGGCATTAAATACATTCTTTGGTTGGGGCATCAGGAGATCATAATGCTTTTAGGAGATCATAATGTAACTGACCTAGCTAACTAATCCATCCTTTGCATAAACAAGTCTGGATGGATAAAATTAGAAGCTGGGGTGTTATGCGATAAATAGGTCAAGACCAAAACTTTTTGATAATTCCTTCATAAAGCTCTTGAGTGAGCCATTCGCAGAAAAATGACAAAGAGAGAGGAATAAAATTTTATGAAATATAATGTATAAAGGTTTTTCGGGTCTCAATCCAACATATAACATCTAGTGGTAAAGAACAACTTACAAATTACTGGCGCCACTGATATTTGGTTTGTCTATCAGATATATTGTCTTACCCATTTTAGGCAACTGTACATGTACTCGAGTCATAATGGTATCTTGCAACAATCGTAAAAATGGAACATTGCACCTTGTTGTAACTTAGATAACGGGAAGGGTTACATTTTTGATTAATGTGGTAAAGAAGAAGACAACTATATAGAGAAAATTTACTGTTATTATAAAATGTTAATCAAAATATGTGAATATTCAAAATATCAGCTATTTTTGGTTTTCGAGACAAAAATGTTTAGGTAAGTATTTTTAGGGTATTTATAAGCATTTATCTTTAGTTTTCATTAGATTCAAAAAGTTGATATTTATCATATAATTCAAGAGTGTGCTACCTACTAAGATGTCTAACTAAATTGTATCCAGCACCATCAGCACAAATAAATAAGCTTTCTATTGAGTTTTAACAAATGAATCAGGAGGGTAATAAGCAATCGTGGAAGATGCTAAGTTTCAAAATAAAAAATGATGCGTCATAATGCAACATACAACAAACAAATATAAAATGCCAAAGTTATGAAAATTACCTTAATGTCTTCGTGAGAAAAATTAGCTTTGCTGGAACCTGAATCAACAACCGATCCACTCAAACTTTGCTTTTTCACTTGACGTTGAAAAATTTTCTCTTCAATAGTCCCCTGTGGAAGTTTTTGAATCTACGTTACAAAAGCATTTACGCTCCATGAATCTCAAAGTGCATATAATCGGAAGAAAAAGCGCGGAATATTATCCTACATAAAAAAATGACATTTTTCCACAAGAAGATTAAAAAATGGTTCATCATTATTGCTTTAGAATTCATCTGTAACAATTTTACTCACAGTAGTAAGAAGTCGGTAAATATGGACTTTCTTCTTCTGCCCATCGCGCCATATCCTAGCCATCGCCTAAAGAAAAAGAGGAAGACTTAAATCTAGTGAATATCGCATACCTGTATTTAGCCCTTGATGCGATGGCCAGTTTCTCAAAAACGAATAGAATATTACATGTCTTGTTAACGGTGTATCTATTCGAGTAAAGCAAAATCAACCAAAATGCATCGTAGACAAAAATAAGAGAGCGTTGTTGTTAAATCAACGCGAAGAAGGAACATACAGTATATCTATAATAAAGTACCAAGAACAGACCTGAAGATCATTGGCAGGGTTCCAATCAATGTCATACAATACCAGTCTTGATGCTCCAATCAAATTCAAACCTGTTCCACCGGCTTTGGAGCTAAGCATGAAGACGTCTACAAGCAGATTGGGAGGCGAATGAGAATATGTTTAAATATGCACTAAAAACTCAAAATCACGCGCCGCGAGCCGCCGCGAGCGAAAACAAAATCACGAGTACGAGCCGCGAGAGTGCACAAAATTGGGTTCGTGTTTATGATGTTACGAAAAGTAGCATAATGAAATACAAAATTTCCAAACTATCTTATAGTGTTATTGTTTTTTGGCAAGGAAATGTTTTTCGGCCAACGCTACGTTTCTACCAACATTTAATGATCAATGCTATTACAAAACAGTTGGGAAAGTTTAAATGTAAGGTAAGGAAATATCTCTCATGGGTACTTTTAGGTACAAACTTTTACTATCTATAAAGCACAAATGATAAGAATTAGTATCTGCTTTAACATTGGATTCTCCTCGTCACTTTGCTTTGTTCCTGACTATTATCTTATCCTGCCTGTCCTGCTTTAAACAATAAAGTACATAGAATTTCCATTTTTATAGGCAATCTGGTCATTATTTACATTTTGTATGTAATTGGTGTAGTTGAAAAAACCTTTTAATATCAAAGTAAAAATAGGCCTATGCATACAGCAGATTTCTGGCATTCGTGCATGGCAGCTCAACATACCTAACCGATACTCTTGCTTTTACGTTAACTGGCAGAATATTGAACATCTACATATAAATCTTACTGACACAGATAAAGGGGCTTACACATATATCTCGTTTGTATATCTATAGATTGCTTCTTAAAAGACAACCAGCTATAATCCATTGATAAAAGTGGAGAATGTCAATTTGTAAGTATAGGTTTGGAAAATACATAGGCACATATATAATAAAATAATATATATAGGCACACATATACATTTATAAAATAAGTTATGCTTTGTTGTGGAGGGCAAATTGCTAGATACAGTTGCTAGATACAGTCATGTGCTAAAGTTTAAGAAAACGAAATTATTTAAAAACATCATGTACATTTATAGATTTATACTGCTTTATATATCTATACATAAACGTTAAAGATATTTATGTTAGACACTTTGCTTTAAAATTCCAGTAAAGTGCATTGGAATAGTATTTGTAAACAGGAAACCTAATTTTGGTGTAAACATAGAAAAATGGGTGAAAGTGGCACGTAGTTTTGAACTTATGCACTTTTCACTGTATTATAATAAAGTTTTAACGCCATCTACAATTACAGCAATTCCTATAAACTAATTTCTTAGAAGAGAAAAGTGTAGCTGTTATTGTAGTTAGGTGTTATACAACTGAGGATACTTGAGTAGCAAAAAAAGGTACTCACCAATATCAGAAAAATTACTGTTAAAGCGATCAACTAGTTTCATCCGGTCACTCATCGATGTTTGTCCATCCAACCGTAAGTATGTTTGGGCCTTTGTTTTCAGGAGCGACTCAATAACATCCAAAGTCTTGGTAGAATTCGAAACGATGACAACTTTTTCGTGCTGGTCTTTAAATGCACATAGCAGACGGTCTAAGACTTTTAGCTTTCCAGAATCTGCTGCTTCATAGCAGCTTTCGTAAGCATTTGGAAATACAGTGTAGAGATCATCATAAAGACAGTCCTGTACGAAGTGAAGATTGAAACAGTTTTCAAGATATATCATAATTTCCTAGGTTCAGAATTATAATAATCGTCCAGTTTAATTAGCTAAATATAAGGTTTTTCTATCACGCAAGAAAGTAAGGGGGAGACTGTTTCTTTCTACTACTATGCTAGATCATGTGTTTTGGTTATGTCGAGAACTGGGATGTAATTTCGGATTTAAAGTAACATTGGCTTAAATGAGTTTCTCCTGACCATCTTATGGACGTTCTTTGTATAGTTCTTTTCGTTACATCTTGCTGAAAATTCAAAATCGGGAATTCTGCTATTATTTTTTAACTATTTTATTGCTTCATAACAAAATAATAAACATAGATGTTGTCTATATAGATGTTGTCATTTGATTAAAAAAATTAAAGATTGTATAAGTAGCAAGACAAAATTGAGACAGGAATAGTTACCTCGTCTTCAAGAAGGATATCGTCCTCATCTTCCCCACTTTTATAACGACTTGCAGGGTTGGTGTTCTTCCTAGTTGCATTGAGAAGCAGAACTGGATGATTGCATAGCTTCTTCAAGGCCGAAATACAAATAAGATGCTGTGAACCTCTGTAATATGACGACAAGCAGGAGCGAACCATTCTTGACCTTATCGCAGCTTGATAAAGTCTCTTTTGTAGTGATGATGTATTACAAAACACAACAAGCTCAACTAAGACAGATTGATTGTAAAATAAAATGAATGTCCTTGTAAAGATAAGAGAACGGAAGACAAGCTTCATGACCTGACATAAATGCAAACTTTAAAGATAATATAATTTGAAAAATTGGAAATATCGAATTGCCCCCTTCGCAAAAAACATTGTACGAGCACCGTAATTTGATGCACACACTTTTTTTAAAATTTAGATCAGGTTACGTAGCTTTCAATTCGTGATACTTATTATCTTCTATAAGAAAAGTTTTATTTTTCAAGGGACTGGGGATATCCAAGAAAATTCGGCAGGCTTATAGCGACTTACCAGAGGGAAGGGGTGCATTGTGTAGAATCATAAAGGAACTGCACTGTGTAAAGCAAAAAGAAGGGGAAGACTTCCAGAAAACGTTATCACAATAATGATCATTGACTAGAATGGGTTCAATGGGCACAAACCTTTAGCTGGGAGATAACTGCTGTTGATTTCTGCCGTTCTTCGCAACACAAATGAAGCAGCTAACCTCTTGAGCTATAACAAAAAAACATTCAAATAGAGAAAATGAGCAGGACTGCCCTTGTCTTGACTTGGGTGAATATAATTGGTTTCATAGTACGTCCATCGTTGAAAACAATTTGATTTAGGTGTGCTGTAATGTTCTAACATCAGCGATTGTTTGATAACAAGGGATTTGCGTATCAATGAGATAATGTCGTAAATACGCAGTTTAATTGCTACAAAATAGGAACGATGTCGACTATCTGTCCGCCCATCTGACTGTCCGCCAGTGAGCGAGTAAGTGAGCAAGTGAGTGAGTGAGTGAGTCAGACGGTCAGTCAGTGGGTTAGTGGGAAAGTGGGTTAGTGAGCGAGTCAGTGAGTCTGTCAGTCAGTCGGCCAGTGAGTGAGTGAGTGAGTGAGCAAGTGAGTGAGTGAGTGAGTGAGTGAGTGAGTCAGACGGTCAGTCAGTGGGTTAGTGGGAAAGTGGGTTAGTGAGCGAGTCAGTGAGTCTGCCAGTCAGTCGGTCAGTGAGTCTGTCAGTCAGTCGGTCAGTGAGTCTGCCAGTCAGTCGGTCAGTGGGTCTGTCAGTCAGTCGGCCAGTGAGTGAGTCAGTGAGTGAGTCAGACGGTCAGTCAGTGGGTTAGTGGGTTAGTGAGTGAGTCAGTGAGTCTGTCTGTCAGTTAGTCAGCCAGTGAGTGAGTGAGTGAGCAAGTGAGTGAGTGAGTAAGACAGTCAGTCAGTGGTTAAGTGGGTTAGTGAGTGACTCAGTGAGTCTGTCAGTCAGTCGGCCAGTGAGTGAGTGAGTGAGTGAGTGAGTGAGTGAGTCAGAGGGTCAGTCAGTGGGTTAGTGGGAAAGTGGCTTAGTGAGTGACTCAGTGAGTCTGTCAGTCAGTCGGCCAGTGAGTGATCGAGTGAGTGAGTGAGTGAGTCAGACGGTCAGTCAGTGGGTTAGTGGGAAAGTGGGTTAGTGAGCGAGTCAGTGAGTCTGTCAGTCAGTCGGCCAGTGAGTGAGTGAGTGAGTGAGCAAGTGAGTGAGTGAGTGAGTCAGACAGTCAGTCAGTGGGTTAGTGGGAAAGTGGGTTAGTGAGCGAGTCAGTGAGTCTGCCAGTCAGTCGGTCAGTGAGTCTGTCAGTCAGTCGGTCAGTGAGTCTGCCAGTCAGTCGGTCAGTGAGTCTGTCAGTCAGTCGGCCAGTGAGTGAGTGAGTGAGTCAGACGGTCAGTCAGTGGGTTAGTGGGTTAGTGAGTGAGTCAGTGAGTCTGTCTGTCAGTTAGTCAGCCAGTGAGTGAGTGAGTGAGTGAGCAAGTGAGTGAGTGAGTAAGACGGTCAGTCAGTGGTTAAGTGGGTTAGTGAGTGACTCAGTGAGTCTGTCAGTCAGTCGGCCAGTGAGTGAGTGAGTGAGTGAGTCAGACGGTCAGTCAGTGGGTTAGTGGGAAAGTGGCTTAGTGAGTGAGTCAGTGAGTCTGTCAGTCAGTCGGCCAGTGAGTGAATGAGTGAGTGAGTCAGACGGTCAGTCAGTGGGTTAGTGGGAAAGTGGGTTAGTGAGCGAGTCATTGAGTCTGTCAGTCAGTCGACCAGTGAGTGAGTGAGTGAGTGAGTGAGCAAGTGAGTGAGTGAGTGAGTCAGACGGTCAGTCAGTGGGTTAGTGGGTTAGTGAGTGAGTCAGTGAGTCTGTCTGTCAGTTAGTCAGCCAGTGAGTCAGTGAGTGAGCGAGTGAGCAAGTGAGTGAGTGAGTAAGACGGTCAGTCAGTGGTTAAGTGGGTTAGTGAGTGACTCCGTGAGTCTGTCAGTCAGTCGGCCAGTGAGTGAGTGAGTGAATGAGTGAGTGAGTGAGTGAATGAGCGAGTGAGTCTGTCTGCCTGTCTACACGTCTGCTAGTCTGGAAGTAACAGTTATAACGTGAATTCAAAAAAAGCACAAAAAATATCTAACTTATGTTTTAGATAAAATAGATAACCACAATTAAAACTGACTGCATTTTGATTACAAAACAGCAAATCTCGTTATGTATGCAATACATGAAAGTTGTTACATGATACAGAAACTGTACCTCAACATTGATATCGGAGGCAGAAATAGACTTAAACATCCTAGAATCGAAATGGACAGCTCATTAAGACCCGTTTTACACTGTAGCGGATAAAGTTTATCCGCATAAAACTTGTTCGCATTAGTTTGCGTTTACACTGTGCGGCACAAATTTTGTCCACTTTGCCCTCCCGTTTACACTGTGCCGGATAACTGCAGTCACATGACCTAAATCATGCACATAACACCCAAAATGAAGTCTTCTCTGGGCAACAAAATAACAACAATTCCCGTAAACGCAAAAAGACTTCATTCTTTCTTCAGAATCATCTGCTTCTCTTTTAGACCAAGTCCAAAGATATTGTCAATACAAATTAGGCCTAGTTTCTTTCAATAGTTTGTTCTTGAAACAAAATGACACTGAACTAGCAACGAAAGCAGGGAAAGCTGACAAGGATGCCAATTTTACATGGACTGGCAGGATACTGCACTTTTAACACGAGTATTTATCGACAACAAGGCAGCCAAGATGGCGAAAGGTCTTGATTGGGAGACAGTGAAAACTAAATTGGATGAAATAGCCTATCGCTTTCGAACAAGATACGATGTGGATAAAATTTATCCGGATAAAAACTTTTACACTGTACCACGTAGCTATCCGAACTAATTTAATCCACTTTCCTAGGTGAACTAATTTTGTTCGGATAGCGTGGGTCTAGTGTAAACGCGACGCCTATCTGAACTAATTTTGATGCGGATAAAAGTTATCCGGCACGGTGTAAACGATGTTATAAGCTCGCAGCACGCAGACTAAAACTACTGGTAAAAATCTTCGGTCCAGGCTTTAGATCGCACGATAATTCGCCTGACCTTATCCAAAGCGATCCAAAGTCTCTTTGACATGATCGTAATGACGAAATTTTAGCTTAACGATGTTGACGTGTACCAACATTCCCATTCATTCCATCACATTCTCACATCGCTGCACAGGCATTCTCTACGTCACCCTCATTTCACGCTTTCAATAATCCCTAATGTTCGCATAATCTTTGTCAAGCTATTAAATCTACCCACCATCTCGACTTGGCCTTCTTTTTTTTGTTTTTCTCGCATGATTCGTGTTAATTTTAGATATTCATTTCTGTATATAAGTATGTTAATTTTTATGAAAGTTTTGTTCAGTCAGAATCAAGAAACGCAATAGGCACATCGTCTTTTCTCTGGCTCGGTGTTCTCCACACGTTAAATAGGACTGCACCGGGTTGGAAACCATACGTAAATCGATGGATGGATTTATTTAGCGCTTAAATTGATCGCCGTTACGTTGCATGCTAAACATTCAAAGTTTTCCGTTGAAAATCTGATTGGTAAGATGCACGACAGGAGGACTGACATACAATGAGCCAAAATCACACTTAAAATGCCAGGAAAGACATTCTATAAACTATGATGATATGTTCATTTCAACCCTACTCTGCATGATTATACCGCATACAAATGATTATACCATGTTCATTTTGATACTGTATACATTATGATATTGTTCACTATGGTACTGTATACTGTGATACTGTTTATTATGATACTGTATTTATTACATTACGATACTCTGCACTATTATAATGTATACTTTGATATTGTGTACACTTAGTCCTACACTGTGTTCTATCATGAAGCTCTAATTTTATACTGAAATGATACCAAAAGGAGTAGTGAAATTTCTGCATATTTGCAATAAATAAAACAAGCGTTTGTGCTTTTGTGTTGGGCTCGTTCTTTTGTGGATTGACGGAAAGAGGATTTATGCTTGCAAAAGTTTGATATATCAGAGTATTTGATCATCACTTCTGTCAATCTTGACTTTTTAAACGTGATAATCATTGCAACTAGCATCTTCAGCGTAATTAAATTAGTTTGTGCACACAATGCTGAATAGTTAGTTGTGTGTATAAAAATACAATGAAAACAAATAGATAAAGGCGTTTCATGAAGAAAATAAATTACAAATTTCAAATAAATGGTATTGATTTAAATCTAAACAAATCAGTTTTCAATGCTGATGTCTGCAAATGCGATTGGATCAGTGCCAACGTCTCGATGGGAGACACGATTGTCTTGAACAATATCGTTTTTCATGGCTTGGTGGATTGTGTCAACTGCACTCCTGACAACAGTGTTAAACTGACTAGAAGATGGCGTGATCTGGTTAGCTGACTGCCTGTGCACGATAACTTTCCATACCAATGGGAAGAATATTCCAACCAACTGAACAATACCAAACAACACAAAAATTGATGCTACAAGAAATGTTACTGTGAAAGCATTTCTTTGCTTATATTCGAAGAGAAAGAGCAATGGAACAAAAATTGCCCACAAAAAACAGCTGACGTACAGTGTAATTCTGATGCTGAACGACTCATTGAAATTCGACGGAAAGTTTCGAATTTTATAGCCGTAATAGGTACAGGCCATCATAAATATAAGATTTGGAAGAAAAGTTAAGATAACAAATGTTGGTCTCAATTGGCAGGCAACAGTTACATAACTCGTGTCTGCGTTCATCTTAAATTTCACTGATGGCTTCTTCAGTATCAGCAAAATGACGTCATAAATAAGGAAAACCGACACCAACAATAGAGACAGTAACACTTGGGATTTAGGACTGACAAGTGCTGGCTTCTTAACAGATTTCTTAGACTGTGAAAATATGCGATACAGTCGCACGATTTTTAGCAGCAGCGGTGCGTAAAATGCATTTAAACTGGTGCTTGTTGCCAAGCTGAGAGCTCCGCAAACAAAGCTAGTCGGTTGCAAGAGGAACAGAGAACTGGAAGCAAAGCATAGGTAGAGAGATATGATCATGATGAGACTGAGTTCTCTGCTGGCCGCTTTCACGACGCGGCTTTCTTTGTTCCGTATTCCAAAAGCAACAATAGCTGTGTTGAGAAAGATTCCAGCAAGAGTACCCGCCAGGAGAACCGCGGTATAAAGATTCTCACTATCCATGAAACGTCTTGGAAGCATTCTGCACATGCGTCTGTCATCTGTAGGTACATGATAGTCTGGGCATTTAATACACATATTGTTTTCTATAAAATAATTACGGTTGCACTTACGGCAGACGTAACAGCAAGCTGAACTATCGCAACCTCGGTCTTTAATCTCATCTTTGTCGCAGCTTTGGTAACAGGAAGATTTTGGGATTGTGTCGTTTTTCCATGCAATATCTTTGACTGCAAGCGCGAATAAACGCAAATCACGAGAATAGTTCCAATACCCTACTTCGTTGTATTGAGATCCATTAAAGTTTAAAATAACAAGGTTTCGTTCATAATAACCATTGTCATTGAATTTCACAGCATTACTCAGCGAACAATTAGGCGTTCTAAAGTTATTAAAAACTTCACGCTGGATAGGTGTCGTATATATATAGGCCCTTCTAAGGCAATTGGTTTTTTGACAATTGAAAGAGTTCCAAAGAGCGCAAGCCAACGATTCAATCGCATTCAAAACTGGCTTCACCAAAAAATATTTTAAGTCGATATGGTCTGTAGTAAGAGTCTCATTTCCAGTGCACTCCTTTGAATCGGTCATGTTATCATTCCATACCCGGCTCGTTATGTACGAAGCAGATAAACTACAATTGAAAACATGTCTCCAGAATTCTTTAAACCATGTATAAGAATTTGTTGCAAGTTTCAAACTCATGAAATAACTGGCAAATTCCTCGTCATAAGTGTCTGCCTGTTGCAAAATGAGCAACCCTTTGGTTACGTCATTTAGGGAACGCAGCTCCCTGACTTTTGTTTGCAGCCTTGATTTGCTACCGGATATAAAAGTCAATCTTCTTGCGTATATCCCACTTTTCATAAGGCACATTGTCTCTCGATAACTCGTGAATAATATGACAACGTTTGCTCTTTTATCTTTTCTCAAATCATCGAGAATCTTTCTACATTCCGGCTCACTTGGGCTTTTAGATATCCAAACTTTTATGAACAGGCATACATCTCGCTGCAAAGACCAATCAACGAAGGTTTCTACCGTATTTTGTGTTTCTAGATCATTTGAACCTACGACAGAAATGTACGTTAAGTTCAGTTTAATTAGAATGTCAACGATTGCTTTTATCTCCATTTGCTCAGGTGGGACGGTGGCATAAAAATTTGCTCTCAGAATATCAATCATTTTTTTTATCGCAATTTTTCCTTGTTGGCCACCAGAATTGAGATCGTTACTGTCCATAAAAGCAGATTTAGATAAGTTGAAGTTTCCTTCTGTCCCCCAAGATTCAACATTCATAAATGGCAAAGGTGTCGTCACTAGCTGGTGTTGATACTGCAAATACCTTATGGCTTGCCAAGAGTAAAGACCGCTCACAAATGGATATGCAGACAAGACCATAGGAGGAGACGAATCAATGCAATCAAAAATATAGTAACCGATTTCGATTCCGGTAAGGCGCTGTATTCTTTGGAGTGCAAAACGCATGGCCTCCAACATCACGATCCCTTCACGATAATTAGGGTATTCAGCATCAAGTGACCTGATGTTGAAAAATCCATTGATGAGATAAGAATATGACCAACGGTTTCTTACGATATATAGGGTATTTCTATAGACTGCAATGAAAAAAAATTGATATTAGCGAACTGAAATTATTTCAAGTTTGGGAAAAAAATTCACAGACTGGAAACAGTTAAACCCCTTAGGAATTATGTTTGATAAATTTATAAACATGTAAAGAACTAAGTGCATCAAAAAAGTGTTTAAAGTATAAGATAAAATGCAATTGCATTGTAAATTCGTACGCTTTGAAGGTCAATGAAGCAACAAAACCACAATTTTCCTTAGACTCTGCCGCACTCAACACCACAGCGGTCAGATAGCCTTTACGTCAATTTCCTCGCGACTACAGCAAAGTATGCTGAACTAACTAGTACAAATTATTGCGTCAGAATGATATGTGGTGTAGCTGGTTCTTTTTCGAAGATTGCAAAGAAACATAATGAATCAATTTTAACTAGCATTCTAGATTAATAAGAAATAGAACGTACCATACTCTAGAGGAACAGTGGCTCCAATGAAAGGTACCAATTGATGGCAAAAAATGAAAGGTACCAAAAAGGAAAGCCTCATTCTTTTAATCTTTCAACCTAAAATTGAAGTAATTTTGTACTCAAGTTTTGTCAAATTTGATGAAATTGTATTAAAACTAAAAAATTTATAAAGATATGGACCAATTTTGATAAAAAGATGTGACGTCATTAAAGCAGAATGAGCGGCTATTAATGATGGTATAGCTCTACCTGATGAAAAACATGCAAAATTACCTTGTTTTTTTCCTGACCAGATCCTCACTTCCTGCTCCTAACAACCTGAATGACAATGAATCAAGACACGACGAGTTTTATGCTCGATTTGAAAACAAGAAGGTACAGCTGCTGAAAACGGCTTTCGTAAAAAGAAATTTACTTTTTGGATACGAGTATGTGAAACTAAATTTAAATAACAGTTTTTAGCACAAACTGGCGAATTTTTCAAAACCTGGCTTTTGAAAATTTCACCTGGGTTGAATAAGGATTAGCATTATTGCAAAAAGTTCTAATTTTCCACCAACTGTTCTTGGTAGATATCAAAACATTTTTCAACAGCTGATAGTGGATAAAAAGCCACAAATAATCGTCGGCAATTTCAGATGGATCACCTGCAATAAATCTATTCATTTTCAAATCATTGATAAGCATATGTCGGCAAGTTTTCGTTGCGTTTAGTTAATTTAAATAAAACTATCGATAAGTATGTTTATTGCAAAATGTTACTTGAAAACGTTCTAAAATCATGGCTATTCTTTTAGAGGTCGCTAACAGGCTAAATTGTTTTATTTCGTCGTTAAATGACAAACAAGGTATATCTTGTTGCTGATCAGTGGCGGATTTAAGGGGGGGGGGTAACTAGGGGCATTTGCTCCTCCCTGGACGAGTTGAAGCAAGTATGGCGCCCCTTTTTGGAAATTGTGCGCCCCTTTTGAAGAATGAGAATCAGGTGAAAAAGTTTTTGGGACCAATAGGTTAATTTGCTTCAAGGATTACTTCAAAGTTATGTTGTTTATTCCGAAAATGGATTTGAAATTGTTGTATACAGCGTTCTCTCGTCATCAATTTTTGAAAATTTTTCAGCGCCCCCACTACCAACTGCCCCTCTTTCAAGTTTGCTCTGGATCCGCCCCTGTTGCTGATGGGTATTTTAAAGACCCGCCATATAGTTTGCTGAATTTTTTGTTCACAGAAAACCATATGAAAATATGGCAGTCATTGTTAGTAGCAGGCCAAACATAATATCAACATGAAATGCATTTGGTTTATTAAATACCTCCTGTTTTTTTAATGCAAACTCACTAGTAATAAATATTCGATACAAGTTTGGGGCCATGAAACAATGCCGGTGGATTTTCACATTTGTAGAGTTGTTGGTCAAGACGGATACATGTTGTAACCGTAGTAACCCTTAGACCCTGTTTGCACGGGGAAAATGGGATTGATCCAGTCCCACACGAGATCGATCCCAAAACCTCACAATTATTCATAGGGGACTGATCCTAAGTAATATTGTGTTTACATGGGTTCGATCCCAAATATCAACCTACTGCTTTCTGGGTTCATTTTAAAGGAATACTCATGCGTAAATTGCTTATGCTATCAACTTGTAGAAAGATTGAGAAGAAAACGGCTTCGAATTTGAAACTTACCAACAAAGTGTTTATTTGAAGCTATGAAGAGACAGCCCTAATCCTGAAGATCACACTAGAGTACAAAGCAAATCATTTTCTTTGGAGCCTGTTGTTTGAGCCTGTTCGCTAAATTTATCGAAATACTCATGAAAAATGAAAACTTTCAACATCTTGTTTTTTTCTCATCTTGTGGTCGAACAAGGCGCGCAAAATCTGACAAAGAAAAGGTCGAAGCACAACGCTAAATCAACTCAAATTATATAGTACATCAGCCTCGCCTTCTGTCCGTGCCAATTTCAGGCCAATTTGGGATTGGTCCCACCTTTTTCAGGTCCCACCGTTTACACGAGACGGGATCCCAAGGTGGGATGCTCTCCAAAGCGAATCAAAATTAGTACAGATAGCATATCGATTCCGAGCATTCCCATGTAAACGAAAGGCTGATCCGTATTAGTCTGGGGTCGAGCCTGGCATTGATCAGATTCACTTAACAGGTGCCAGCTCAAATGCGACCATCTGACTAGTCCAACTAATGCGACCACCTGATTAAGTTGGATATTATTTCGTATTGCTTGTATGGTCACTTTGGCACTTTGAAACATTTTGATGGTAAATGGTTGTCACGTAACCGATGATGCATTTAATCGCCTGTAAGTGAGAAAATAATGTCACAAAATTTGGATTTCAATTACACTACGCAAAGGAACGTGAAGAATGGAGCAAAACGTTTCACAGCACCATTTAAATTTAACAATTAGCTTCAAAACTACGCAAACTCTCTATTTATTTTCTCAGCCCTTGGACTCTAACAAAGAAGAAGAAGAAAAAGCACATTTGAAACTAAACTTTCTTGCCAAAGAGAAAAGCAGCATCCGCGGACGTGTGCTTCTTCACGAGTAGCTAACAGCATAAAGTCGTATAAAAATGTTTCAAAAAGCAAAAACAACCAAAAACTAGAAAGTACCAGGGCGCAGCTTTGGCTTACTTGCTACCTGACGCCACTTTCAGAACAGAAAAAAGAAATTGTTATTGTCACTGTCACTGGCGGACTGACATTTTCACGAAAAGTAAAAAGTTATCGAAACATCCGAATGGTGACAAAAAGAAACATACATTAGTATAACAGAGTTCTTGGACTATAAATATTCTCATTGTCTGACATTTGCACTATCTACAATTTTGTTTACAACATGTGCAATATACATTATAAAGCATATAATTCAGTATTAAAGTTTAGAGTTGAAGAAAAAAATAGATGGCGCATTGAAAAGCAGAAATAAGCAATGATAGTTTGCAGCATGCATTTCGAGTTAAACCTCTAAGCTCCTTTCTGCTATTCAAAGTTGAGAAGGACGGAGGGGGTCAAATCGAAATGAAAGGGGGTGTAGGTGTTAAGATATCAGAATTAAAAGGGAGAAGGTGCGATATCTTAACACTAACTGTACAAGTTGTATTGTATTCTAGGATGATATTTTGCAATTTTGATAAATAATATGTTAATTTTAAACCTTTTTTAATGAGTGGGAGTGAAAAGAACAAGATCAAAAGCAAAAAATTTTAAAATAAACGTGCTATATGCCTTTATTTGGTTTGGACGTATCTGTTGTGCTATGTAGTCAAGGTTTTACGTAACCATGCAATAATCAGTGCAAACAGAGAATAAGATTTCGAATGTTATCTGTTTGTTCTGAAAGCCACACGCCGAAATATAAAATAGGCTAATTCAACTTTAACATACAATCAATAGCGAACAGAAAATGTATGTTTACCATAACTTTGCAATTGCTTTGAGGCAATTAGTGAACGAATTCACTCTATGGTGCAGTGTTTTACAAGGTTTTTCGTAAGAACAATAAATAATACAGCTAAAAGCCGACTAAATGTACACAGCTGCTGGAGAAAGAAGGAGTCTGCCTCCATGGGAAACAGAAGTGCAAGCCTAACACCACTTTGATTGCAAAAACACGAATATCTTAGCTCTATTAGTAAAACCCTAAACTAAAATTTCAATGTACAGCCAAGTTCCATCTCAGTAACAAAATAGGATCACCTCAACGCATATTCGATTTAAGTGCGCAAAAAGAGAAATTAATGTCGAACGAAGATCAGCTTTCGTTAAGATACTCTTCATAAAAACTTTGGAAAGGCGTTGCACTAACAAGACTTAATTGCTGTTTCGTTGCATGGTTCTTTTTAGACCTATTTATCGTTTATCTGAAATCACTGAATAGAATAAGCATACCATTGACTCAAATGACAGCGGGAGTTGAATAATTGCACCACAATGCAAAAAAAACCAAAACAAATTAATACACATAAACCTCTACGGTTAAGAACAATAGGATATATGTTGCTGGAAATGATTTTCAGCAAAAACCATCTTGTAAAAATTATATGTTGGCAAAATTCACGACGATATGT
Organism: Rhopilema esculentum; assembly: GCF_057945365.1. NCBI lineage: Eukaryota > Metazoa > Cnidaria > Scyphozoa > Rhizostomeae > Rhizostomatidae > Rhopilema > Rhopilema esculentum. The sequence continues at coordinate 5,481,486 of NC_142821.1, read as the reverse complement.
TCTCTCTTGCGTTTCCGGAATCAGCTTGTTAGCAAAAACCCCGGAATGTTCTTGAAACAAATGACCTCAACTAGAAACTGTTTAACCTATTTCTGGGTATATAAGTTTTGGAGTAAATAAGCCTTTTTCTGGCGTCTTCTTCCAGAAGAAAACTCGGAAAAACTTCAATAGGGTCGGTTCCAACGTCCTTCATTCTTCGAACGGAATGGCTAGAGGACTTGTCAGGGGCGCAAATATTACTGAAGGTACTGCCAGCAAAACTGCTCTCATTCCCGCTGTGAAAAAATTGACCTGTCTGCGGTGTAGAGTCTTTATGAACATACAATTTCCACAACGTAGTTCCGAAAATACCAGTCAGCATAACCAAACCAAGAATTATCATAAAATACGAGGTGAGAAAAGCTGTAACAAATGCATTGTCTCTTTTCAAGTCGAAGAGAAACAGCAATGGGATAAACATTGACCAGAGGAAACAGCTGATATACATTGTGATGGTAATGCTGAATGCCTCGTTGAAGTTTGAAGGGAAATTGCGAGTCTTGTATCCAAAAAAGGTACATGCACCCATCACCACAACGCATGGAAGAAGATTCAGAGCCGCGTTGGCTGGGTCAGATCTGCAAAGAACACTAAGCTGATTCCCCTTTGAACTAACTTCCAAACGAACCTTTGGCCTATCTCCAGCTACCCAAACGATACCAAGCAATAACTGTATACATATTATGAAAATGCATATCAAAAGCTGCGATTTTGTACTAACAAAACTAGGCTTTAAAACAAGAGATTTAGAAGCCTTGAAAATGCGGTAGATACGGCTTGTTTTCAAAAGCAGAGGAATGTAGCTAGCATTGAGGCTCAGACTCATGATGAATCGCTGAATTCCACACACAATAACAGATGGTCTTAGGACAAAGACAAACGGACAAACGAAGCAGAGGTACAAAGCTACAAGTATAAACAGGCTAAGCTCTACTCCAGTTGCCTTGATTACTTTTCGCTCTCTGAACCAAACAAACGTACCAATCGTCACCGTGTTTAAAACAATACCCATAGTGCTTCCAATTATAAGTATTAATCGGTAACCATACTGAGAATCGACGAAAATTGACGGCAATTTGTCACAACTGGTTCTCGACCAGTTTGGAACTTCATATAAAGGGCATGTAACACACGTGTCATTAGAGACAATGTCATTTTTGCCGCATTTCGAGCAAGTAAAGCAACAGATAACTCCTGCTGAGCCACGGTCCTTAACAAAACCATTAGGACAGGGCTTGTAGCAAGTTGACAAAGGCATAACATCATTGCTCCATACCACATCCTCTCTGGATAGATTCAACGAACTTTTTCGACTGGTTACATTATAGGTCCACTTACCAACCTCTTTGTACATCAAGCCGTTAAAGTTCAAAATTAGGAAATCTTTGTAGTTAAAGCCTTGTTCATTCACTGCAATCGAATCAGATAGTTTGCATTTCCTTTTCCCAAAGAATTTGACAGAGTTTTTCATAATAGTTTCTCTACAAGTTCTGCTTGTAACTGAGCAGTTAGCATGTGCCTCGCTTTCTTTCAAAGCACATCCAAATGAATCCACAGCATTCAAAATTGGCTTGACTAAAGAATACTTTAAATCTACAGCCACCTCATGAAGATCTTCCATGCCAGTACAACGAGGTCTCTTGTCACTTAAACTGCTACTAAGTGACTTGTATCTATACGGAATGCTACAATTGAAAAGCATGCTCCAGAATTCTCCAAACCAGCGATACTTGTTGGAGCCGAACTTTAAATTCATAAAATATTGCTCAAAGCCTTTATCGTAGGTATCTGCATGTTGCAAATGTAGCAAGCCTTTCACTGATTCTTTCTTAACTCTCAAATCGTGCAAATTTGCGCGGAAGCCAGTGCCAGCAATAAAAGTCAAATTTCCATCATTATTATTAACCGCATTTAGAACTCCCATCGCTTCATGCAACATTGTGACAAGCACCACAATTTTGGCTGAGTCTCCCCTTGTTAACTTGATTGCAGCATCAACGTATTCGTTTCTACTCGGCTTGTCTGAAATCCAGATGGTCTGTGAAATACAGATTCCTCTTTGGTACGCAAGAGCTGCAAAGTTCTCCACTGTTTGCTGTGTGCGCAAATCATTGGAACTGACAACGGAAATGTAGGTCCAATTCAGTCTTTCTAAAATATCAACAATAGCCTCGTTCTCCAAGGCATCAGATGGGACAGTACGAAACACATTACGATGTATCTCATCCATTTTGAATTTCCTTGACACTTCTGGCTTCATGACATGATCAAATGCTTCACTAGACGCCAGCACATTCGCCATCGGCGCAGTTGCCACCGTATTCGTAATCAAATAGTATGTCGTTTGCCATGACGTCAGTCCGTTTAAAACCAAGATGTCTTGATAGGTTGAAAAAGGTGCACGGGATTCTCTGCAATCAGTTGTTTGAAACGACAGTGGCAGCCTAAGGAAGCCAAGCATGTTTACCCGATTAATTGCATATCGTGTGGCTTCTACAAGGATAACACCATCTCCAACATTCAGATGTTTTGATCTCCAACGAAAGTCTTTTTCGAGTGACTGAACATTAAGCAAAGCAAGCAGATTGTAATGCCTGTAGTCACCGCCTAAAATTGTCTGCCATGCAGATGGATATTGTCCCATGTCTAGAAACATAAAAACAGAGCGTTTAAGAGATAGAGAATGAGGCATGCTTTATTTTATTTTTACAAGGAAATAAAATTCATTTGTTAGAAGCGATGAATATGATATTTTAAAAAATTTAACATTTATGAACGTTAATGAACGGAAACTACCAAAAAATAAACTCAAAGATACTTATTATTACTTATAGGAACAATAACGGCACCCTTGCAAGTCATATTGCGAGTCAGTCACTATAAGCAATATAGGACAGTAGTAAACAACAATTGGTGAATGCAACCTGAATCAACAGTGGTTATTCAAGCAAATATATCTTATCGAAGGAACGTCGTCAAATTGCCTTATTCATTTTACTTTCACTGTTTTGACAACATACTTTGAGAGCAAAGGTTAGTTTCACGTGGCATTCTTATAAGAGGTAGGCCGGTATATAAATGTACTGAATAGCTGAAGCTGAAGCTGATGTGTAAAGATGACACAATTATCAAAGTTTTAACAAACAAAAAACAACACACTAATATTATAGTTCTACGTCCCTAAATAAAATAATCCTTCGTTCAAAACTTTTAATATATTGCTTTCCAAAACTGCAGCTGCAAGATAAATCATTCCTTGATAATCTTTTTTGAATTCGCTAGACGAAAGGATATTACAAAATTAAAAATAAAATTGTTTTCGCTTCTGGCAGCGGTAAATTTTTCTGAAAATATCTTCTAGCATGCAGTCAAATGCGCTCCTGTCTCAAAACAAAATCAAACCAATGGTCAGAGTGATTCCGTTTGGACTCAAGATTTAATAACTCAACTATCAAAAAAAGTCTTTCGTGCTGTGTGTGTTAGATTATTGAGAAGTGATACACTTTGTATCAGTCTCGTTAGAAAAAGTTGCCACTTGCAATAAAGATCAGTGACGAAAGTTGCCGAGCACACAGTCTTATACTGTAAAATGTGATTTATGTTGAGTTTGAAGCTAAAAATTAGATTTTTGGCTGCAATGAAAAAATCTCTTCTCTATGTACACACAGCTTTATATTCGTCTTGCTCCATTGTCTTATTCGTTCTGCAGCATTACTGCAGTTACTAAAGTCTTCAATTTGCAGCTGTACATTGAATCTTATAACAAGATGAAACTCTTAGAAATATCACAATATACTGCTCTCCAGACAAGCGATATCTTCTTGATACTTATGGAAAAAGTATTGAGTTACAAAATCAATTTTCTTGTTCAGCATCAATTTATTAACCAGAATAACAGTGCTAGCTCTGACGATTTAATAACTAGGATAAAAGTATTAGCCAGCATCAGCGTTTGAAACAATACAAAATTTAATGAATAAAGATCTTAATCTACGCTACAGCTTCAATTCTTAAAGAACAGGCAAAAGCTGAAAAAACTGTAAGATGAAATTTATCCTGTTCATGCTTTTTTGGACATAAAAAGACAATATCACGATTACACCTCATATAACGAACACTCGAATACAGCTGTTAAGTCAAAGAGTTTGTTTATGAAATGTAGACAAAAGATACATACTTGTGTCCCATACCACTGAAAAACCGTGAATTTGAATTATAGCAGTAAATGTGAAGGACCAAAATACTTGGGTCACCATCCTAAAGGATAAGAAAAAAGGTTTTTACCATACTAAAATACACACATATCATAATTCTTGGCTGAATTACACAGGAGACCAGTATGATCAAAACAAAAAGTATAAATGAGAGATAATATAATCTATGACTAACAAGAAGATAAGATTTTTTAAAAAATAAATAAATTAGAATTTGCATTAATAATTGTCAAGAGAATAGCTTTCAAAATCGATCTCAACCGTAAAAAAATAAGAAGCTAACCTGATTGGTAATGTCCAAAATTCATCTGACGTAACCCAGTCGTCATTTAGCATTAATATGAATAGCGACAGGTGTGGATCATCCGCTGACAGTTAACAAACGTATACATGGCGAGTGTCTGATTGCATTTCTGGTGGTCCGTTTACGTTAATAGAAAAAGCTTTAGGTAAGCTGAGAAAACAACCAATTTCAAGCAGCATGTCAACTGTATTGCAAAGAGATACTATTCGCCGTTGTCTAAGCCACATATGAAGATAAAACATGTATATTGACCAGAATGCTTTAACGCAGCAGTGAATGTAAACAGCACGGGTCAAAATCAGAGGAAAAATCTCATTTCTTCAAACAATGAGACACATGTCAATTTGATTTAACATGCGTCTAGGAAGCAAATGTTCTTATCGATAAGCACCAACGTTGAACAACCTTTTAAGGTATCTAAGAAAATATTTGCGAACAGATTAAGTTGTCAGCAAAGCAAATATCGCATAAGCATTTCATGTCCGTTTCTTGATAAATCTCCTGCGCAGTATCACTCTTGGCTAGCAATGAACTGTGTTCTGCCAAGAGATCAGTCGTGTGCGCTGTAAAGACTCTTGCAAGCAAGATAACAGTTAGATAGAATATTACTGAGGAGAAATTTACCGAATATTGCAGCAATATTGTGTCATTCAAAACCGACTTTACGAAAATTTTACATATATACGCTTTCTCATTCGACATTCTTTCTAACTTAGAACACAAAATACGCGTAGGAAGTATGATGTTACTGGTGGCAACTAAACCATAAAGTAATCAGAAAGCCAGCTGAGTAAATTATATCTTAGATTCTGATTTGAGATATTCAAAACAAAAAACAATCTAAATCCAACATTTATGAAAAACATTTTTACTGAGAGAGATATTCTATACAATCTAAGAGGTGAAAATCATTTGCAGTTGCCAAAAGTGAAGACAACATGTGCCGACAGAGAACATACGGAATAGAGAATATTCAGTACAGAGGTCACCATTTGTGGTCCTCATTACCACGGGAAATTAAAGATTCCAACACACTAGTTGAGTTCAAACGAAAAATAAAATTATGGCATGGAAAAACTTGCATCTACAGATTGTGCGAAATTTTCATTAATGATCTAGAGATTTTTGTAGGTTTTGGTATGGACATTGTAAAGTAGGTTTTAAAATATTTTGTTGGCGTTAATTAGCTTATTAGCTATATTTATTTGTTGTTCTTTCTTGCCAACGTAAAAGAAATTGTTAATAATAATAATAATAACAATAATTAATTTTAAACCAGTTGTCATTTCATTTTGAAAAACATAACACTTACAAACCTCACTATTACAAGGTAGTTTGTATGTGGCACATTTACATTGAAAATAACTATTACAAGTGCAAAGAAAAAAGCGGTTGTACACAGCATAAATATAAGCATGATGATGTAATGATGGTGACGATGTTGATAATGCTTATGAGGATGACAAAAGTAGCGACGATGTTGATGATGGCAATATTGATTGTAGTGATGGTGATATAGGTAGAGATACAATACTAGATGGAAAGAAGCTCTGGGTTAGGCCAAGGTTTGTTTCTACGACAGAATATAAAGCAGTTGCATCGAATTATGACCTTTGATAAACCAAGATAGATGTAGCGACGAAGAAAATTTTCAACACCAAGATCGTCCAGCATATCTGTAAAAGTAGAGCATGATTGCCCAAAGATGCAAAGAGAACTAAATGAGAGGTTAACAAATTTAACGGACTTGGACGAACTGCTAAGAGTTTTAAAAAGAGATTTATACTAATCTTTTTTGCGAGAACTATCAACATTAAGATTTGTCTCAAAGCCGACTGTAAGTTCAATGATGTAAATGATTTTCCTTGAAGCAATCAGTAGCAGCTCAGGTCGCAAAGAATCACCTGTTATAATGGATGGGGTAAGCTGAGAGGGAAGATTAGCATATAAAAATGTGTTGGAGTGATGCTGTATGTTTTTGACCAGAAAGTTTAGTGCGGAGTCATGTCTCCAGATGTAGCGTCCATCTTCAAGGTATGTCTTACAGCTAGCTACGACATAAAGCAGCGTTTCTGGAAGGAGGCAAAAAGAACAACTGGAAGTTTCAGATAAGTTCCATTTAAAGAGATTATTCCTAGTGGCAAGCGTGTTGTTGAGGTATCTTATCGAGAAGTTAAATATGTTTTTAGGCAAAGAGCTTTGTGCAGTCGACCAGAGGCTATTGAAATGTTTCAGAGAATTCCCTAGCAGAAAGAAGATTATAGTTCCTTGGCTCGCGAGCTGGTTTTATTACTTTGTCTTCGTGCTGGCTTCTTATTTCTCTCAAAACTACTTTCGTGTTTATGTATTGATCATGTTGGATATTCTTTCCGTATGAGGTGTTTTGCCAAAGATGTTTGATTTGGTCATGTTTCGAGTGCTTTAGAGACCGTCGATAGGTGACTTGGCACTAAAGGAATTTGCAAGATGGAAGCTGAAAGTTGAGACTAAAACTGCTTTTAGGGAGAATGATACCACTGATTGTAGAACCAATTGGAAGGATCAAGCCATTGCCTGACATATTTTGTAACAAGATGGTCAAGGTTTTCAACAATCCATGTTTTTGGCAAGCCAGTTATGGTCAGATGCCATGATAATTTAGAAAATATTAAAAATAATGATAATAATAAAAATATAAATAATAATAATAATAATAATAATAATAATAATAATAATAATAATAATAAAAAGAGGAGAAGTTGACTGTATTTTGTATTTTAATGCAGTATGGTATAAGACCGGTTTTATAGTCGCAAAGCATGCCGGCAGCGCAAGAGCCTTTAAAGGCTTGGGTACATTTTTGTGTAACAAAATATGTCATGCGTTTTTGTAACCGGACCGAAATGCATGCTAAACTCCACCATTCGTTTTTGTTCCCAATTGTTTAAAGGCTTGGGTACGTTTTTGCATAACCAAAATTACCACACGTTTTTTGTACCTGGGCCGTTTTGCACAAGGTTACCGCAACGCATATCACACCTGCATGGTACCGACTTCGTGTAGACGGAGGACCCCGTTTATACGGGAGCAGATACGATCCAGCTCCGAAAGGCTATGCGTTTACATGGGAACTGGTGGATTCGTATACTTTTGGATCTGCTATCCGAACACTCTTGGGATAGGTTTCAGAAGTGATCCGTATGGATCCGATCTGGACCGGTTCCCGAGTAATAATTGTCAATTCGAGATACTTTGAATATGTATTGCGTTGTGTGGCAACAGATAGCCATTGAAAGTTTGGTGCCAAGCAAACATTGATATCACTTTTCAGCAATCACCAAGCAACGCAAATGATACCGATCAGACCAATCAGACTGAACATGATCAAGCATGAATATCAATGAGCACCAAATGAGCCATGACATTTAGTGCCCACCATCTGGATCCGATCTCGTGTAAACGCAAATGCTTATGGATCGAATCCTGTGTGAATCCCTGGTCTCGTGTAAACAGGGTCATAGAAGCAAAATATATCACAAGGAGTCATTAAATGCCGGTTTGGTACCGATATCAGGCAAGCGAGGTCTTACTAAACACGAATTATTTCAAGAATCTATTTCCTAAGGGCGCACTTATAAACCACACTTCAATGCTACACACAGCTGCTTCAGAAGCAAGCGCTTACTTTCGACTAAACTCCATAAACACACACATTTTACAAGAACAATTTTACATGAACAATTGTTTTGAGTTTCTTTTAGTATGAACCTGATGGGTAAAAGAAAGCATATGTCCGACTGGCATCAGATTATGATGCTCTTGATGTAGCAAACAAAGTAAGCATCACTTTATGTTTGTGTTATATCTAACACATTTGTTGTTCTGTTACAAATGACCCCCATTGCTCTTATCTCATGTATAGCGCTTTATGAATAGCAATTTCTCTCTACCTCAATATGAATAGCATATGGTACAATGCTTGCCAAAATTGTTAGAGCACTTCAACAAAGTATAAGCCTATTTAGATAAATTTTTGGCTGGAGGTATGAAATTGGCAACAGAAATGTTCAAAGAGTTGGGATTAATTGTCTGCAAGCAACTGTAATACATTGTAACGGTTTGGCTTTTATATGTAATCAGTTTAGTAATGTTCCCGTTGCGTGTTAAAGTCACATGGTCAGATAAGTCCTGTTGTGCTAACGAACGCCTTTTTATGGCAATGTGATTGTTTGTCAACATGTAGTGTGACGTCCGTATTGTCCTGTTAATTAGCTTCCGTTTATGTTATTAGTGTGGATTGATCACGTTATAAGGTAATCTTTCTGTTGAATCATTAGAGATAACATCAAAGAAGTATTACTATAGTATAACATCAAGAAACTATTGATAGAATTCTTCCTAAAATTTATTGACGCTGATAAGCAACACCAAAGGTCTCTTCATAAAAATTGAAGGATATAATGCATATCAAGTCGATTGATAAAATCACAAACGTGGAAATCTAGCTTGGACGTAAACTTAGAAATAACTGAGCTTGGGCGCAGATAAAAATAAACTAAGTTTGAATGCAGATCAAAGTAAGAACAAAAAAAACTAAGTTTGAAGGCAGATAAAGCGAATTTAAAGTTATAGGCCAAACAGAGCAGCAAAATAATCGAAAGGGGTTCAGGAGCCAATACCTCCAGGGACATAACAACTAGATATTATAAAATTTGATCATGAAACTCGGAGTATCAACTCTAAACCGTCATATTCTATACACCAAAATCGTTAAGACCCTGCACAACAAATATGCGACAGATATCGAATAGACAATATCATACTACAATTTCTAGATAAATAAGAAGCTTTTCTTAACATTAGAAACTACTACATCTTTTCCTGTTATTGTTTATATTGCACTGAACATTTTTTCCATTAAAATTATCCTTGTAAAAAACAGGAGCAAGTTCTACAAAATCTGTTTCAGTCTTCGCTAATCTAGCCACATCACTACTTGTTTGCCTGCCAGTCTTTCCAACATTCCATAGGAACATTTGGCCTTGTTCCGGTGTAAAATCTTTGCTCATGTAAATTTTCAGTATCCTAGTTCCAAAAATACCAGCCAGCATAACCAAACCAAGAATTATCATAAAATACGAGGTGAGAAAAGCTGTAACAAATGCATTGTCTCTTTTCAAGTCGAAGAGAAACAGCAATGGGATAAACATTAACCAGAGGAAACAGCTGATATACATTGTGATGGAAATGCTGAATGCCTCGTTGAAATTTGAAGGGAAATTGCGAGTCTTGTATCCAAAAAAGGTACATGCACCCATCACCACAACGCATGGAAGAAGATTCAGAGCCGCATTGGCTGGGTCAGATCTGCAAAGAACACTAAGCTGATTCCCCTTTGAACTAACTTCCAAACGAACCTTTGGCCTATCTCCAGCTACCCAAACGATGCCAAGCAATAACTGTATGCATATTATGAAAATGCATATCAAAAGCTGCGATTTTGTACTAACAAAACTAGGCTTTAAAACAAGAGATTTAGAAGCCTTGAAAATGCGGTAGATACGGCTTGTTTTCAAAAGCAGAGGAATGTAGCTAGCATTGAGGCTCAGACTCATGATGAATCGCTGAATTCCACACACAATAACAGATGGTCTTAGGACAAAGACAAACGGACAAACGAAGCAGAGGTACAAAGCTACAAGTATAAAAAGGCTGAGCTCCACTGCAGCTGCCTTGATTATTTTCCGATCTCTGAACCAAACAAACGTACCAATCGTCACAGTGTTCAAAACAATACCCATAGTGCTTCCAATTATAAGTATTAATCGGTAACCATACTGAGAATCGACGAAAATTGACGGCAATTTGTCACAACTGGTTTTCGACCAGTTTGGAACTTCATATAAAGGGCATGTAACACACGTGTCATTAGAGACAATGTCATTTTTGCCGCATTTCGAGCAAGTAAAGCAACAGATAACTCCTGCTGAGCCACGGTCCTTAACAAAACCATTAGGACAGGGCTTGTAGCAAGTTGACAAAGGCATAACATCATTGCTCCATACCACATCCTCTCTGGATAGATTCAACGAACTTTTTCGACTGGTTACATTATAGGTCCATTTACCAACTTCTTTGTACATCAAGCCGTTAAAGTTCAAAATTAGGAAATCTTTGTAGTTAAAGCCTTGTTCATTCACTGCAATCGAATCAGATAGTTTGCATTTTCTTTTCCCAAAGAATTTGACAGAGTTTTTCATAATAGTTTCTCTACAAGTTCTGTTTGTAACTGAGCAGTTAGCATGTGCCTCGCTTTCTTTCAAAGCACATCCAAATGAATCCACAGCATTCAAAATTGGCTTGACTAATGAATACTTCAAATCTACAGCCACCTCATGAAGATCTTCCATGCCAGTACAACGAGGTCTCTTGTCACTAAAACTGCTACTAAGTGACTTATATCTATACGGAATGCTACAATTGAAAAGCATGCTCCAGAATTCTCCAAACCAACGATACTTGTTGGTGCCGAACTTTAAATTCATAAAATATTGCTCAAAGCCTTTATCGTAGGTATCTGCATTTTGCAAATGTAGCAAGCCTTTCACTGATTCTTTCTTAACTCTCAAATCATGCAAATTTGCGCGAAAGCCAGTGCCAGCAATAAAAGTCAAATTTCCATCATTATTAACCGCATTTAGAACTCCCATCGCTTCATGCAACATGGTGAAAAGCACCACAATCTTTGCCGAGTCTCCCCTTGCTAACTTGATTGCAGCATCAACGTATTCATTTCTACTCGGCTTGTCTGAAATCCAGATGGTCTGTGAAATACAGATTCCTCTTTGGTACGCAAGAGCCGCAAAGTTCTCCACTGTTTGCTGTGTGCGCAAATCGTTGGAACTGACAACGGAAATGTAGGTCCAATTCAGTCTTTCTAAAATATCAACAATAGCCTCGTTCTCCAAGGCATCAGATGGGATAGTACGAAACACGTTACGATGTATCTCATCCATTTTGAATTTCCTTGACACTTCTGGCTTCATGACATGATCAAATGCTTCACTAGACGCCAGCACATTGGCCATCGGTGCAGTTGCCACCGTATTCGTAATCAAATAGTATGTCGTTTGCCATGATGTCAGTCCGTTTAAAACCAAGATGTCTTGATAGGTTGAAAATGGTGCACGGGATTCTCTGCAATCAGTTATTTGAAACGACAGTGGCAGTCTAAGGAAGCCAAGCATGTTTACCCGATTAATTGCATATCGTGTGGCTTCTACAAGGATAACACCATCTCCAACATTCAAATGTTCTGATCTCCAACGAAAGTCTTTTTCAAGTGACTGAATATTAAGTAATGCAAGCAGACTGTAAGTCTCGTAGCTACCGCCTACAACTACCTGCCATGCAGATGGATATTTTCCCATATCTAGGAACATAAAAACAGAGCGTTTAAGAGTAAGAGAATGAAGTATGCTTTACTTTTTCTGCAGGAAAATATAATTCATTTGTAAGAAGCGATAATAATATTTCATTTATGAATGGAAACTACCAAAACATAAATTCAAAGGTACTTATTATTACTAATAAGAACAATAACGGCACTGGTGACAGAAGTAAACAAAAATTGGTGAGTGCAACCTGAATTAACAGTGGATATTCAAAAAAATATATCTTATCGAAGGAACATTGTCAACTTGACTTATTCATTTATAATTTGTGCGTATAATTTGCTGTTTTGACAACAGAATCGCTACTTGGAGACCAAAGCTTAGTTTCGCATCGTATGGAATATCGTTAAATTAAGAAAGCAAATCGCGTGTTCAAAGAACACCAGTGCAGTTGCGTGCATTTAAAATCTACCCTAAGTGTCACTGACATGAAAGCTAAAAAACCATATTTTACAATTAAATAACCGTGGCCAAAGAAAATGTCAGAAAATTGTGAAGTAATCTGTTGTATTATTGCACCAGTGTTCTTTAAAGGATGGCAGACATCGGACAAAGCAAAAACGACCTCAATGAAAACATTGTTTTGCTGGTACTGGCTGTTTGAATAACAGTCACAGTCCCGGATACAACTGCATACGTACCCAAAAGATAAAAAAGTGTCGTACGTTGGTACAGCTCGTAAGAAAACACGGGACCGGCTAAAATTCGTCGTATCTGTCCACCTTGTGGCCTTTAACTCCATTTTGACAATAAAAATTCTCAAACGATTCAGAAGACTTTCAGAAACTGCTATGGGGCGTGGTTCAGGTATTCGCAAAAAACAGAAAAATACATATGACCCCAAAAACATGTTGAGTAAGTTAATTCTGGCAACCCTACAAAGTTTCAAACGTTTCAGAACAGTTTACGAAAACAATTTAAGGAGATTCTTGGCGAGAAGATCGCGCATTTGCGGCTAGGCCTAATTTCACGCGGTTTGCGGCTTTGACCATCCTATAACTGCACCCTTATCTCCTCCTCAAGAAGCGAGGGAAATGCAGCCGGCATTTTTACACTTACCTTTATTGGCAGAAAAAGCAATAAGTAGCAAAGCAATTTCGGATTTGATGACACTCATACGAACATTTGCATCTGTTCCCGAAACTTTTGAAGTTGATTTTATGATTTTGCTCACCAAAAATGAAAACAAGACAAGGATGGAACAGCACATAGATTCCATCCCATCGCACTTTTGTTTCCAGATCTAAGTAGTACACAGAAGAAGCCGAAACGAAAGCAATTCTACTTGCAATTTATGTATTACCAAGAAGTGAAATAGGAATTGTTATTATTTGCTCCCAATCCGAGGACTTTGATAAAGTGATGATTACATTTTCCAGCGTTTTCTATTAAGCTGATAAAATTCGATTAGTCGTATTCGTTTTTCCCCAGTAATGCATATGAAAATATGTGCTTATGACACAGGCATAATACTTTATAAAATATCAGTGGTCTGAATGCCAAACGTGTCCTGCTTTGGTGAAAGGAATTGCTACAGGGAAATAAACGTCATAAAATGTCATAAAGACACAAGCTTTGGTTTTAGGTTCTTTTCCAGACCTAAAATGGCCGGGAATGAATAAAAGCCTCATCACTTGCTTTTGATGGCGTTGAATTGACATTGTTAATAATTCAAAATATTTAGAGTCGCACTTGATTAAAAATCTCGCCTGAGATCAGCACGCGAAATTAAAGATAAAATACAAAAACAAATGGTAAATAAACAATGATTTAAGATTTATGCTCAAACATTTGTCCCCAAAGATACTGTAATCAAAATGGTCCATGGCATCGAAGAGCAGGTATAATAAGGTTTCTACCGAAGTATAGATAAATTGTACGTACTTTTGTCAACAATCCGTAACCCGAATGCCCACAACACTTGCTGCAGTACAAGTGGTAACGTGAATGCCAACCAAACTCGGGATGCCATGCTAAAAGATAAACTGAGCCCTCAACAAAAAGGCCAAACGAGATTCCAAACTGATTTTTAAATATCATACTGCCCATAGTGGATTAAGCCTTCTGCTATACCCGGTGTAAGACATCTCTATTCTGTGCAACCATATTTACCCTCTTTCTTCAGGCTTTAGGGCATTATACCGACCAACATAAGGTTTTAACAATCAACGTTAAGCAGTGGCTAGCATTCTTCTGAGCCAGAAACACCCTATTGATAATGAAGATTCAATCACCCTACCTTACAGTACAAAGTCAAATTAAAAGCAAAATTAAAAGATGAAAATATTTTAAGAATTTTGAAAAGAAACTGAAGTGTTAACTTTTACCCAGTTCTTTCGCATTCAAAGCTAAAAAATACTTCTTTATTAGCAAAAGCTTGTTTGCTTTGAAGAGACAAACATCGAAAGAACCAGCAGAAAATTGTTTACCCTATTACATCTCTACAATCAGACCAAAATACACATCTTCGTGTACTAAAAATATAGTCGGGAGCAACTTTCTTCCAACAATTTTTCCTTTTATCCCTGAATTTTCTTCAAAGTTCTATCAGAAATGACTTTTTGCCCCCACTTCTATAAATTAAAAAATTTTAATTACCTTTGAATCATGTTATTCAAAAAGATATCGCTGTCAATATGCTCGCGAAATATCGTTTATTTTAAATTATCATATTTCGACTGAACGAATCTTCCTAATGTCATGGCTTCGTAAATTAAATATGTTTGAACAGAACAAAAAATTGGCAGGTAATCTTTCTGTTCCTGTGTGGAATGTTTGTTTACTTGTTTAAAAAGTTGGAACGCTATTGGAACGGTATGCAATCATTCCCGTGTGAACGGGGCCTAAACTATACTTACTGGATAAACCAAAAAAACTCACCTGTCCTTAAGTCTAAAGTTGGTCTGATCACATCATCAGCTGACACCAATTTGATTCTACAGTGCCAGTCGCTACTTGAATAACAGCATCGCCAACAAATGGTTATTGTTTCATAACTTTTCCGGGTTTCATAACCATGTGGAAAATGTGGAATGACCGCAACGCGCGGAGAACAAACAACAATAATAGTAGCAATATTTCTTTTTACACGATTCAACCTATCAGCTACCCTAACACAATATCAATTAAGTATAAATACATTTGTTCAATTAAAAAAATAATAATTTCAATCTAAAATACTGTTCTACCAGGGGGTCGTGTTTAAATAGACAATCTGTCAGCTCTTCAAGTACTCCTTTAGTTGTTTTTTAAAGCGACAAATAGTCGGGAGATCTCTAATATCAATTGGAACGTCGTTCCAGGCTTTAAGAGCAGAGTGGTTAAAACTTTTTTTCACATGCTCTTTATTTATTCTAGGAATATTCAGAACCCTACAGTACCTTGTTGCATAGTTTGATTACGAGGATCTTTGCTGAAATTTATGCCAAAGGCTTTCTGGGCTTAATTTCTTCATAATCTTATACGTCATGACCGATCGATCGAATCGAATGAGATTTTCAACGCTCAACCAGTTACATGTCCAGTTTTCCTTTAATTTGGCGCTTTCAATTATTGATAGAGCGCGGTCCTGCAAGTTGGAGGGTATCAAGTTTAGTTTTTCGGAGGCTGCCCCAAATAACGTTAGCATACTGTAGGTGACTTTCGACAGTGGAGTAGTAGACACTGCAAAGTTCTTTATGGGGAATTATATTTTTTAACATTTTTAGTGACCTAAGTCCTCCACAAACGTTTCTTTTTACAACTTTGTGTTGCTCATCCCACTTTAGGTTTTATCTACAATTAATCCTAGAGATTTAGTCTTCGTGACACGCTAAATATCAGCTTGAGCTTGAGCGCACTCGAGATATTTAACACATTTACTTTACGAGAATGACCTATTATCATATATTCAGTCTTTTCAAGGTTAGGACTTATTTACTCTCATCCACTCCGAGAGGTTTAGTAATTCCTGCTGTGCCTCGAAGACCAGCTCTTCAACATCATTTGATACGATCATGACATTTGTATCATCAGCATAGATACTAGCTTGTGAATATTTCAAACATTGCTCAAGGTCACTCAGGTATACTAGAAAAAGAAGAGGGCCTAAGCAGGAGCCCTGAGGTATACCACACATAACCTCGCTTGTCATTGATCTCTGACCGTTAACTGAACAAAATTGTTTCCGTTGATCTAAGTAGGATTGAAACCAATTCCAAGCTGTGTTTCTTATACCGTATCTCCCCAATTTTTTTAACATTATTGAGTGGTCAACAGCATCAAATGCTTTTCTTAGGTCAAGAAAGATGGTCAAGGTCAATTTTTGGAATCGATATTTTCATACCAATAATTGGTACTGCATATCAAAGATGTTATTGTTGAGTACAGTTTACGAAAAACCGACTGATTCTTGGTGATAACATTATTTTCAAGAAGGAAGTCAAATAACTGATCGTCAACTATCCCCTCCAGAATCCTAGGAAAAATTGAAATAACTGAAATTGGCCTATAATTCTTGATATCTTTTTTGGAACTCGATTTAAATATAGGACTTACTCTTGCAAGTTCCCAAATGTCTGGGAATTTCAGGGGCGCATCTAGCAAAAAACCAGGCCAAGGCTAGGGACTTTCAGATAATGCATTGATCATTGTGCATAAGACAACATTATTATTCATATTTATGCATTTTGGTACCATGAGGGGGGGAGGGGGGTGGTAGGTACTATCTACTCACAAAATCTAGATTCTAGACTTCTTTCCGACAAAAAACAGTGCCTCTGTGAAAATTTTTCAACCCTCTCCCTTTCTCAATACCCTTTGTTTGTTTTGGATGCCACGGCAAAGTTTTCTCTTTTGTTTTGCTCGCAATTTGTTGTTTTGCCTCTGTAGACACCAGTCTATTCATCAAAATATGATGTTCCGTTTGAGCATAGGTTTTCCGTGCCATCAAAGACCGCAATTTAAAGCAAAGGTAGTTGACACTCCTGGAAAATTAACGATATCTCCTGGTTTTATCTCAAATGCTTAGAAATCTGCTAGAATGCTGCGATGGTCGTGAGTATAAGACATCTGCAGTCGCCATTTCGAATTCAGTGTTTTGCAGTTTCACAATAGAACAGAAACAATAGGTAGCCAATCAACTACGGGCCATTATACAGCTCTCTTACAAGTATGGTCTCATTTCCGAGTTCCAGATGCTGTTTTGACTGAGTTCCATCCGTGTTCCAAGCAAAAGTTTATTGTTTCAATTCATTCATTTCCGAGGCACAAAACGTTTATTTCCGAGTTCTAGGATTGACTGCTGTTGTCCTCCACAGCGTCTGGAAAATCGTTTCCAAATCACGACAGAGAAGAAACTAGAATTTTTAGATTCTAGTTTTTTTAATTTAAATATTACTTGTTTCAGGCAACACTATTTTCAGCTGTATGTTGGAAAACTGGCTGAGTTCTGTGCAAATTTGGACCAACTGAAACAAAAAGCTTATTTAGTGCCTCTAGGATATCTTTGTCTCGAGAGAGATATTTACCATCCACTTCGACACTGGAAAGTTTTACTGAATGCTGACTTTCGTCAAGTACTTTGTTCATGGTATTCCACATTTTCTTTGGATTTCCTACATTTTCATTGATTAGGCCGTGATAATAATCTGTTTTTGCGCTGCGCTCTCTTTGCTACTTGATTATGCAATCTCTTATAAGCAGACCCTTTTTCAGGTGATTTCTCATCCCTTTTTATCATTAGATTTTTGAGAGAAACGGAGAACAAGGGAGCAAATTGGCTACGAACCCTCTTCTTCCTTACATGGAGATTTAGGATCGATTCGAAAATCTCATGAAACGTAGCTGCAATACTAACTGGATCATTATCAAGTGGACTAAGGATATTTGCCCAGTCAATCTGGTCTAGGTCCTTACGGAATAGCATTTTACCATATTTTTTCATGTTGCGAGACTCGACAACTTCTGCTTATTTCTTTTGCGCCTCCAAGGATTTATTTTCCGTAAACCATAAATCAGATAGTGGCCAACCACCCCGGTCTTTACTGCCTCTAGAATATATATTGGACAGGAGGAAGAGAAATGGTCAATGAGCGTCTTAGTTACGATTTGCTCGCCAGATTCAGTGATTGTCATAGCAACCCGTGTAAAACTCTTAATAAGTTGTTCGAGTTGGTACTCAGAGTAAATCAGCCTAAGCTTTTTAGCATTCGCATTTTTTGCGCATTTCAAGTCACAGTTGGTGTCACCAATCAAAATTATTTCTTTTTCAACTTTATCTAGAACTTTAAGAATCCCCATCAACTTTTCAAAAGTAGTATGATCTACAATAGGAATCTGAATATGTAATGACTCCATTCATTCTAATTTGTCTTCATCTATCGCCATACATTTTCACTTTTTTATTTTGCCTACAGGAAATTTTTTACATCACTACCTCATCACTGCACTTTACGAACATATCACTATGTCAAAATTTCCTGTCTTGTTTAGGCCCTAATTAATCCTACAAATCTACATACACCTCAATTCATAAAATATTCACAATTGGCCTAGCCTTTCCTTTCCTACGCCACCTTATTTGTTAAACGTAACTAACCATCGGATATGTATATAATTTTCCATTAGATTTTTAATTAGTTAGTTTTCATTTCGCTGAAGTAAAAACGCACAAAAACACAGCAGATTTGTTTTCATTGTGTCGATGGTCTTAGGCAGCTTAAACCAAAATCAAGAAAATAAAGATAAGGATTGGTGAGATCGTACAATTACAATTATCTTATTAATAGCTCATTATTCGTGCACAGCCACAATTTGAGCTATTAAAAATACAAGCAAATTAATGGCAGCTTATATCAGAGCAAAAGTGATTATAACTATACCGGTTTTCTGGCGCCATAATTCATGAAACATACGATCAGTTAAGATGATCAGAACTCGAGAGAAAGTAAGGGGATATGAGATTTTCTGTCAAATTCCACTCGAAAAAAGACAATTTTACGCCACTTCGCTACCACTACTACCGCTCTCTGTTTTTAAGCTAAAAAGAAAAGCTGAGCGCAAAGGAAAGATGTAGATGATGTCAGAGTATAAACCTTAGCAGAATAAATATGCATCTATTTCAAATGAAAATGGGGTAAAATACTTAAAAATCACTAATATAAAAATGATTAAATTTACCTCAGCAGCTCTCTGTTTGCCAAGCTCATCATCATCAACCGAGCAGTTTGGTTGTTGACTTTTGTTGATTGGATTTTCAAACACTTGACGAAATGATGATGAGGTACCTGAGAATAAATATACAAAAATCTAACAAAATAAAAATGAGCCTAGAACGACAATAAACCAGAATGTGCACACGACATGTTTTATTGATAGATTTACCGTGAGTACAATAAAAAGCTTAGAAAGGCTTAGAAAAGGAAGGCTAGGGGTGCAAACAATCAACCCCAAAAAAATCATTTCTAGCATGAACACTGGTCCGAAAATGTTTTTCTAACCCTCCTCAAAAATGAATTCAAAAAGTAATTCTACCATTGACTGACCTGGAAGAATAATTTTGGCACAAATCCTTGATCCAAAAAAGACCCTGAGCTCTATTATTCTAAAAATATATTAGTACCCTTGTCAATCCCCCCCCCCTTGGGTGACCATGCGAAAATTCAATTGGTAATATACACAAAACACAACTTGTAATTTAGAAGACATAAAAACATCGATAGATGCATAAAAATTCCAAGGCACACCTAAATAAAGATATGCAAAGTATGTAAATTGTTTTTCTAAACTTAGAGAATGAAGAAATCGTAAGTTCAAGAATTAAGACATAAAAAAGCGCCCCAGTGTTTAAAAGAAGCTTTAGGAAAGGCTTTCTCACAACAAAAGAGAGAAAAGATAAAAGTCAAGAAGATTTTGGAATTGATCGCAAAAAATAATGCACTAGCAAGGGGGCATGACTGAGAAAGGATGAAAATGGAACTGAACATCTGGAGATTTTGCATTCAGCAGGAGAGGCTGCAACTGATCAATAACAGACATTATATTACCCAAACTAACAAAATCCTACCAACAGCGGATATATTTTTGGAAAACATTTTATGTAAAACAGTTCCTTAATGCGATAACGCGATAGGATCATGGCTGAGGCAGAGCCACGTGACCTTAAAAATAAAAAATACAGCAACATCAGACCTCAGCCAATTTTGAACTTGTTTATTTAATTCTGAATACCTCTAATTTCGAGGAATTCTTGGTTCTGTTGAAGAATGTATGGCTCAAACTAAAACTTATAGCTACATTCAGCTAGAAAATTACCAAATATTCCTGGATTGCAAAGCTGCGCCAGAGTGAAGAACTCCTTTAGATCATTCTAAAACGGAAGAAAAGGCCGTGAGTTAGAGAAATCTGGAAATTAAAAATGCATGGCCTCAGATTTGACATCCTAAAACCGAATTCTCTGAATATAACATTTGAGCTCTGAAATTTCCCATACTTAGAATTCATCCTCTTTACTTTCACACACAATAAACTTACACACCATAACCCTGAACTTGTGATCTCGAACTTTACACTTTAAAAATTCCTGCTTTGAAACTTCAAAAAATTTTATGGTAAAAAGCCTGTCAATTGAGAATTCATACATTTTCAAATTCTGTGAACCAAATCTTGCTTTGTCAACTCAAAACTCTAAAACTTCACACTCTTGTTTCATATTTCATATTCTTCAAAAGTTAAAAAGTAATTGTGGAATTTTATATTTGTAGCTTGTGGACTGCCATCTTTGAGAAAAGGATATCTTAAAAAGCTTCAATCTGCTTCACTTTATCTTATGCTGGGATTGTAAGATCTTTGAATCTTTGTTGAACAAGTGGAACAGAAAAGTTTATAATGTTCATGAAGTGTCATATAAACAAGCAAACAGCTTGCTTCACAAAGCATGAAACAAAGAAGCAAAATTGACGTTCTATGAAATTTAATTCATAATGTTCAATGTTTTAGTTTAATTAGATTCCAGGTGATCAGATGGCTCTAATGGTCAGTCCAGATATCTCCCCTGTAATGTAGAATGGTTTAAATACAAAGAAAACTCGCAAAATGTTATATTTCATCGCAAAGTTTGTTTCAATACCGAAAAAACAAATTGATTGTCTCAATAGATGTTTTGCAATATCAAATAATTTTGTGGCAGAGAAGGGCCAATGCTCGTTTGAATTTAGAACTCACAATATCAGTTTTGAATCCTAATTTGAATTTTAAGATTACAAAAATTTTAAAAGGTTGAGAAGCGGATTTGAAAACTACAAAAATTTCAAAAGGTCGAGAAGCGAATCCAGCATAAAGCCCCGGCAAAACGACTGGACATTTGCACTGGTCATGCACTGGACATTGCTCACTTTGCCCAGTTTGTGGACATCCAGAAATTCTTGGTGGTGGCAAAACGACTGAACATTGTCCAGTGTACTTTTGCGCTTTGGTAGAATGTGCGCGGGAATACTGCGGATGAAGAAGAGCTAGGCCTGCTAGGTTCATCACAATCACCATACTCGTGCTCTCTGTCATCGTTTTCCTTATCGGAACTAAAGCTAATCGCTTCAGAGAAGACTCGTTGTTACTAATGAAATGCCTTTTCCTGTTCTTCGTCGAATTGGATGTTAATATTGAATTTGAATATGGTAAATAAATTCGCGCTAAATCCAATCCATTACATCAATTGCACGTGCGCGGACTGGACAATGTTCAGTGGAGTGGCAAAACACTGAACATTTCTCTACAACATCTATGAATAAAATAAATTTAATCCTGTCCACTGAACATTTTGACTGCTTTCAAAATCGACTGAACAAACTCAACATCGCTGAACAAGACTGGACAAGGTGGCAAAACGACGCAACATTTACGCTGGATATTTTTCCAGTACATGTTCAGTGAAAATGTCCAGTCGTTTTCCCGGGGCTTAAGGCAGATAATAGACAGGGTGGGTAAAATGAAGAATTACCTGAATTGGCGTCCCCGTCAGCAAAATAATACGCTCAATACAAAGACTGGTTATCGCCTAAAATGTATAGTCATTGTTAGATCTTAAATTGATCGAAATAGAGTTCGAAAGAGATGACGTCACAAAATCCTATTTCAATTTTTTTTAACTTGGATCACATAATCTAAAAAAGCATCACGGAAAACGTCTGACTGTGCACAGCCAGCTAAATGTTTTGCAGATTGGCCGAGATATGATCACTGTCCTAATCGCATCACTGCCATGTGGTCTAGTTCATTTGTTCAGGCCAGAATAACAGTAACCCGTTACAAATCTCAAATCGTTCGTCAGCCACATCTTGCCAAATTATGAACATACTTAAGTTCTTAAAGTTGCGCGGCCAAGGTGAAAATCTGAAAAATTGACTTTTTTATAGACGCAACACTTTTTAGAGGTCTATAGCAAGTTCGCTGTAATGAAAATGGATTCTTCAAACCAGTTGCTTCCTTCCATAAAATATCTTTAACAAGCGAGGAAACAAATATCTGTGATTGCAGTGTGATGTCTGTTATTACAGTGTGCTCTATAAAAATCAGTAGGTCCCTCTTCATTTAAATATATCAACTGAAATTCAAATTAGCTAATATAATACGCTGACATACAGCTGACGTCTTAATACTGAAATTCTTCAGTCTGTGTGCTTCATCACAAACTAACAGATCGAATCCAAAGCATTTTACTTTTGATATGTAGCGAAGCAGCATTTCGTAACTCACAACCATCACTGGGTGAATTAGTGACTTCCCAAATTCCTAAATGAGAAGTAGAGTTGCATTTAGGAAGAAAAGGGCTAAAACAAAGAAATATAGGAAGTAAAAGAAAATAAACATGCATAAAAATATTTACATCACGAAGAGCCAACGGATTTCATTGAGAAAAAATTTGGATGTCAAGATTGGAAAAATTTCATTGATAAAAACACTTTTTGACATAAGCTTAGTATGTTCAAATTTAAGAAATGATAATGTTTGCAATATTCATATAGAATGCAAACCACAACGGAACATTTAATATGACGTATCTCCGTATTGTGTCATTTTGGACCTCCAGACCTATCATTACTTTATATCCTTAAAATTTTTGATAAAGTACCCCTATCGTTACGCCACGTAGCAATGAAATGGCAGCGAAGGAGGCACCTTGATCAAACTTTAGCATATCAACAGTTAACAGGTCAACTCTGAAACTAGGACTGAACTTGCATCAAAACATGTAAGGCAGGATGCCAAAAAGGCAAATTGTCCAATCACTTTTTACTATAACTCTTCTTACCTCAGAGGCAATCGAAAAATGCATAATCAGATAACCAATATTAGCCAATCATTACGCGTGCGAGTGGTATCAAGCTCACTGATTGGTCAATTGTTGATTGACACATAGCTAAAGCATCTTTTGTACATTTCGATTGTCTTTAAAGACGGCCATATTTGATTACCGCTTACCAAGCACATTTTTGAATAAACATCACCCACCATCATTATTGTCGCTGCAGCGTTCTTTCACAAGCACTATTAACAATCTCTTTCATAATCAAAATGATACTTGTGCTAGTAAGCACATGTCAAAGAATGTCTCATCAAATCGACAATTAATCGTAGTAAAAGGGCTTATATTAAAAAATGGTAACCTACCTCTATATGTTTTGCAGAGCTTACAGCAAGCACTCTGACCCTCTCACTTCCAAGCCACTTTTTAAATTCTGTGTACCAGTTCTTAAAGATATAAAGACAACGTGAGAGAAAAAAAGAAGGCATAATCAAACAAATACATGCACTCGATCGTCTTTTAAAACATCTAAATACATATTTACAATTAATTTACACATTTTTGAAAAGGACAATCTCCTATGGGTTCCTGACTTTTTGTCTATATCATTTTATCTGTGTTTTATCTAACAAATCCAGCATTGAGTAGACTTCAGCAAATAACACTATACAAGCACCGAGGACCAGGGGGCTGGGGGGCCGAAATTCAATCATAAGCACGCGCTTTCCACAAAAAGGGCGTTTTGGGATAGAAGATAATTTATGCATTGAGTTTGGTATCGGTTTATATAAGCATCGGTATGCAAGTGACGAAAACTGGCGTTCATGAACAAGCAAACACCCCCGGTTTTTTTGTCAAGCAGCGGTGGAGGAGTTACCTTCACAAGACTTCCTGGCGTGACCACCAAAGCTCTTTTAATTACCGGTTTCGAGGAATACGGACCTTGCTTCAGCAGCGTCCTGAAAGGTAAACGTTGTCTTATACACTTTCTATCCCTCCCTATCTGGCCGGCAATAAAGACGTCATAAAAGGTGATTGTATATAGATTGATAAACGCCTTTTTGTTCTTTGGTCATAAATACAAAGGTTAGAATAAAGAGTTATGGCTTGAGAAGTATTGTGTGCTCAAGAAGACATAAAAAGAGCTAGAGGAACTTGGAAATTCTGTGATGTTTCATGGTTTACCAAAAATTGAAGGTATTAAGGAAGGGGAAAAGATGAAACAAATGCTGAATTGCATTTTAGTCAGGCAATATTTCGTGTACGGCAAAGTTGATGGTCGGGAGTGGGCATTCCTTTCATAAAGTCGCATATAAACAATTCTTGACATAGACCTTTTCTATTTTATCAAAGGCAGCAAGATTCATCTATCGCCCGAGAACATGCTTAAACAACGAGCAGTGCAACAATATTGATGACTTTATCTAAATAGGCATAAATACTAACATTGAAATTTTATCCCTCAAAAGTATCTTCATCAGGTTCCTTCAGAATCTAAGACAGGCAGACTAATGTTTTTTCCGTGACACAAATATATCTTAAACGGCCTTTATCTAGCAAGGAATTGTCTTCACATCCGGACCTACTCATGAATCATACCAATCAATCCATACGGTGGAATATTAAAAACCGCTAAGTTTCCTTTACCTATTCGAGGGAAGGGAAGGTTTTACAGCTGTACCAAGTTACGTAAACTAAAGAGTAATTATTCTGTCAGTGTTTTTGCAGCTCTGTTGGTTATATTTTGAAATGGTATATTGCAACCTAGGAAATAAAAAATAGAAGGTCTCGAAATGGCCTAACAGAATTGCTACACAAAGTTTATTATCATGTGAACAGGAAATAAAAAATAAAATACCTATAAAAACATACCATATTAAGGAAATGCATTGGAGGGTCTTACCAAGACCCATTTCATCGCTGAAATTCAAATTCATTTGAAAATTGTTTATTTGAAGTCATATTCGAATCAGCAGTGCAAATTGAGCTTCTAGAGTCGAGGAGCAGGGGATGAAATTCTTCAAATCAGTTGATACATCGACCTTTTATTTTACCTATTCCCTCGGTACTTCGGTTCTTGAGGTAAATTTACCCAGATATATCGAGTTGTGAGGCAAAAATAGCGAGATACTTGAATATGCATAACTTTTCTTTAAACGTTGTGAGGCAAAAATAGCGAGATACTTGAATATGCATAACTTTTCTTTAAATATGCAAAACTTTTTTTTTTCTAAATGTCATAACTCTGTAGTCAAACTCTTGCCCAATACTAAAATCAGAATATATAAACCACCAACAAATAAGCAAATGTTGGGAAAGATCAATAAGCAACTCGATAGCTCTCAAATACAGCAGCAGACAGGACCTTTGTAACATACAAACTACGTTGGCAATGGCATCTCTAGCCCCAATGACTTTCCATTGTTTCAAACAATTGGCTATTGTCCTTCTCTTCATACAAACAAAGGCTTACTCCTGCAGCTAATTTCCCTTCGAAATGGCCATAGCAGCATAATATGATAAGAAGGGTTAACTCTAAGGTACGAAGCAACCTTCCAAAAGAGACTTGATCTTACGCAAGAATGGCTCCATTGCCATTGAATTCTCCCATTCCCATAATGCATTTGTACAAGAATATGACGCCATCCTTTTGATGTGGACGTAAGTGCGATGATATGACTGGGTCAACTACTACATCCACTATAGGACAGCCCTGCTTATTTTGCTTCCACTGAAACAAATTCAGCAAAAATTAGAAGGAAGCAATGCTTGAAAACTAATCAACAACTGGGGAGATAGTTAAAGGTAGGTGCGTGGCAGATACAAACAAAAGGGTGATAAAAGAAAATCTTCAAAATCTTGCTAAGTTGAATGGGGAGTTTTTCTATTTCCTCAAATCTCAATTTCAAAGAATGAGATAAAAGACACGTATACTCTCTAGTTTAAGATAAGCTTTTTCAAAAAATCTGAATCATACCAAAGCAATTGTTTAAACGATGCTCCGAAACGGAGACAAGGAAGGAATAACCTTTCAGCGATTTAAAAGTGCTTGATCGTCAAATATATCTGGGGTGATTGTTTTTCTAAAAGAATGGTGGTAAATTGGCTAAATTCTCGTTCTGGGGAAATTAGTCTACCTTCTACTGAAATGGCGGTTGACTAGTTGAGAAACAGATCACGTGACTTACAATAGGCTTTAAGCCAATCGACGCGTAAGCCAGTCGAGAAACGGAGCTACTCGGCGTACAAAAAAGTGGAAAAAGCATTTAAAATTACCTGAAGGTTAGAATTAGGCCTGGGTAGTACTACAGCACCATCTGCTTCAGGGTTGTGTCTTGGTCTAATGGTTTTCGGCTATTTGGATCAGAAAGACAAGCAAGGTCTTCGTGAGGACAAAAAAACAATGCGAAAAACGATACAAGATACTCGAAATAAAAGTCTGAACGCCGTACACCTTTGATATTAGCTACCTTAGCATCTAGGGCAAGAAGTCTGTTTGTATTTAGCGTTGCATCTTTTATTCTGTCCTTATGATATTTCTTTAAAGAGACGTGATGTTGTCACACCCTGATTTGGTAGTGCCCCAATATGGCTATAAATCTAATTTTCACACATTTCCTATGCATTTGAACTATGCATTTCAAATTTCACCAGCCCTCGTGATATTTCAATTTCAACGAAAATTTCCTGTTCTTTCAAGAACATTGATATGATGTAAAGCGACAACTATAGCTTTCGTCCCAACAGTTGTGCTATTAAAAGATTTAATATTGGTTTACATAGCTTTTATGAGACAACACTGATCGGTATGGATAAAAGGCATATCGGCATTAGTTCTGACATTGCTAAACTATTTTTGACCTCAATATGGACCTTTTCTTTGCTTGAAAGATTATGCTCTCTTCAATCGAAATTTTCAGTGGTCCATCAAAAAACGGGTAGCTTTATGTTTATCTGCATTCTACCCAAGTTTATCTTAGAGATATATCTTAGCATTCTCTTAAAGTTTCCTTGCATCACATTTGCAAGCTGTTAAAAGTGAATGGACATTTCAATAAAGTTTGCCTTTTGTATAAAACTATAAGTAAGAAAAATACATTGAATTCTCAAAATGTGACGCAAAAGAAATCATAGAGTAAAGCAGCAATGAAGATGTAATGCAGCCGTTTGCTGAAACATACCTTAGCTAACTTAGATAAGCAAGAACTTCGAGGAAGTGCAGAGTGGGAAAGAGAAAATGGTGCATTGTAGGTCAGCATCGTTTTTCCTAAAAAGATCATAGAAGATTGTTGTCATCATAGAAAAATAAATTTAAGAACAGATGTTACGTAATTTAAATTAAAGGAGCTATCCTCTAATGACTCTTCAATTCGACCAACATTTAGCATCGATCATCTGTTCAAACTTGACCGTTCTGATGTTTAAGACAATCAACAAGAAATGTCCCGAGAGTCTGCATGATAAATTTACTAAAAAGATTACAATAAGCAAGTATGATACAAGAAATAAGACTGATCTCCAAGTCCCAAGGCTGAATTTAGACTACCGTAAAAAGACTTTTCCGTACACTGGTCTGAATGGAAAACTCATGGAAAAATAGAAATGAGTTTATAATTTGTTCATATTATTTTCTATATCTTTATTACCCTTATTTGTATTAAGAATTGACATTTATGGGTATCGTACAAAAATAACTTGAAATAGAATAAAAAAATTGTTAAATATCCAATCGAATTGTTCAGTCATAAATGCCCTGCAGTGCCTGAACAGTTGGCAGACGCAACATATTGCCTAAATTTGAGATTGAGTCAAATTAAAGAATTTGAGCCGGTGTCATAAGAGACTGTAATGAAATTTCGTCTTGATGTTACTAATCTTGTATAGTAATAAAGCATTACATGTTACTAATCTTGTATAAGGGAAAAGATATCTTGCAGAATGTAAGAAAAGCATGCACAAGCCAATCGGAACAGGTCTTGAGACCTTTCAAATGCAGGCCATGTGCAAAATATGTAAGTGAAGTACCTACCGGCAGGCAAATTGGTTTCTTCAATTGTTTGGCTGAAACATCGCCCACTTTTATAAGAATCCTCCGATAATTCGTTCAAAATCTTTTAAAATAAAAATCAGTAGGTTTTAAGAAAATTTTCCCAATAATAGCAGATCATATGACGAGAGTCCAGGTAATGAAAATTATTATTTACTGGTCAGTTGCATACAGCCTTATACCCTATATTATAGGCAGAGCCATCTCCTTCATTAAATGTTGCAACTTAATATTGTCTTGATCTATATGATTTGCCTTCATATCCTGGCATTCATTATAAATTAATTTGAATATTCCTTGCGAAATAAAAAAACAGAAATTCCATGCCACTTTAATGAATGAGTGTAAGGATTACCTCTACATCTTTGCCACCAATAGACAAGGTGGAGCCTTCACACAGGGACTCGAGTTCTGATGACTTCAAGCCTGAAGTTCGTCCAATGCTTAGGATGCAAAATAAAGTAATTTCTTACGATCAAATGGAATCCATCATAGTAAAATGGCTATAAGCAAAAGATAAAGGAAAAGGCATCAATGGGGAAGAAGAATTCAATAACCAGTATCTGAATTACATACTCCTTGCCCTCCAAGTCTTTCAATGTAGCAAATCTGCCATTCACAATAAGGATACCTGAAAAGAAATGTATAATCAAATTCAATGTTAACAAAGAAACAACAAAAACAAACTGGAAAAAATAAAAAAATTCCATTTCATAATCATCACTATTTCATAATCATCACTATTTTGACAAACTTGTTTACAATCCATATAATTTTTGCTTTTTTGTAGCAGATGTTTACTGCAGTCCAAAATAACAGATAAAGAAAAGCCATGCTTTATTTCAATCTAATGTTTCCACATTAAGACAGCAGTTGTAAACAAACAACATAGCCAATGGTTGGAAAGATAACATACAATAAAGAATCATTGTTTTTGGAACCTAAAGCTTAATTTCCTTCATTTTAAACCATTGAAAAAGCTTGTGTCAGTTGTCACTTGTCTCAGCAAGGATCAAATAAAACATTAATCAAGCCAGGGTGCTTTCCTCTTTAAAGTCTTCTTTGAATCTACTTCAAATTGTCAACAAAAACGAAAAACTTTATCTTGGTAGCAGTTTTTGGATAATATGAAAAATACATTCAATATTGTGCAAGGCATTAATTCTGTGTCTAAATATGCATGTTGAAATTGAAAGTACATATTTTCATTTATGAATAAAGCAATAAAAAATGATTGGGTTGAAAAGAAAGGAAACTTTACCATCATTGTCCCAGGTCTTGTGCTAAAAACAGTTCAGTCCATTATTTTTAAACCAGAAGCATGAAATTTTGTAACATTCAATGAAATGATAAAGACAGATGAAAGAGAATGACCTTTGCAGACAGTTTTTGTATTAAAGTTTTGAATATAGCCTGAAACATTCACTTAGATTTCAACCTTTCTGTTTTTCTTTACAAATAAACATACCAGAATTGACTGACATTCTTAGCATTCTCTCTATTGTATTTTATTGTATTTATTGTTTTCAAATTGTGCCATTTTCAAATCTGCTGTTTTCAAAACTGCTTTCATATCCCTTTTGATGAGACATTTTTTAAAGTTGGGGTAAAAATATCAACATTTTTAAAGGGTTTCGTGAAGACTGCTACCATTGTTGGTGGCAAAAGGGATTGCTGGGAACTGCACCTAAAACATTTTGAGCATCAAATTTGGTAAGATCCCTGGCTATACTCCTAAGCTTTCCTTTATCATTATGCCACCAGAAATATTCATTGTTAAAGTTGTGTGAAAACTGAAGAAATGATTTAAGAATGCGTGTTTTTAAGGCTCCATATACTGCATTGAAATCATGTTTTCGCATCAGACAAGGAGAGACAGATATTTACTTACTTTCTTCCTTGATGCCTTGCACCTAGGAAATCAAAAAAAAATAATTCACAGAACAGTTTCATAGAACATGAGTTCAAATTTAATGCAGATGCAAATCAAAGTAACAACTTCATCAGTAAAGAGAGAAGTAACTTAGAGATAAAAATCCAAAAAAAGGCTTGCAGGAGCTTAGTATCATTCAATGCAAATGAATGCAAGCTGGAAGAAGCAATAAAAAGCAAATAACATTAATACTTGCCAGACGACATTGAAATATCTTTTAACATCTTCATTAGAGATGGCAGTCTGAACATCTAAAAAATTCGATAAAAAAAATATTAGGACTGTTAAGAGGTCAGTTTGAAAAGCAACTTTTTCAGAAAAAGTTAGCATCAGGTCTAGGATTAAATTTTCCAATGGTAATATCATTTGAGCATACTTTTGCGACCAGAACAACAGTTTTTCAAAGAGCTTCTGTATCAACATAATTTAATAAAAGAGCTGGCATACATCTATTAGCAAGCCTTCCTGTTTCTGTCAGTAGGGGCAGCAGTAGTTAGGGTGTATATTTTAAAACAATTTGCACCAGTTTTAATCTAATCTATTTGTTATATATATGTTCACTTTTTAAAATTGTGATTCTGCATCTCCATAGGGCAGAAACAGCTTCATAACCAGTCTTTCTTGAATCAACATGAAAGGCAAGTTACTGCCACAAACCAACAACAACACAAGTGTATGTTTATAACTTTCGAACAATTAAAAATATTTGATCTATCGAGGCCATGGCAAATCAGCCTAAATAGACAAAAAAGGTGCCAATATGGGTCAAAATAGTAAAAACTTCTCATGGCTGATTTCATTACCTTGCATCTAAGGTTACCTGCCATCAACATTGTTAAATCAAAGGCAATATTATGATAAATCAAAAATTCCCTTCAGACATTCTAACCCCAAACTTTTGAATATGCTTGATGTGTGTTTCTGCAAAGAAGTAATTGTACTTGAACAATTCAGGGGATATACACATAAAAAAGGGACACTACTTAAGTGTTGTTGGTTACATTACTGTGGATACATAGACGATGGAAGATGATAATAACAGTGACAAAATTGAGGACCTGATTACGGTTTGACAATGGTCATTACACTATGTTCCCAAGCATACCAGGCATTGAAATTTCCCATTAGTTGGACTACACAAAGACTTATCGTTACCTATCCAATTAGCTAATTTGCACTGTTTTTGTGATCAAAAACACATCACAAATTCTATAGTTAACTCTGAATAGTTGACTGATTGACATATGCCTTTAATTGTGGATGTGTTAGATCTTTAGTTAGTCTGCAGTGGTAAACAATTTTGCACCAGATCTGGATGGAGCACAAACCTTCAAAAACTTGCCAATTTTGTTTTGGTGAGTTCTATTTGCAGTTACACCTAGCTGATGTGTATATAAATACAAAATCTAGCAGTAATTTGAACAAAATTCTTAGAGCAATTAGTTAACATTCATGGAAGTAAAGATGGATGGTAGGGCAACATAACTAGTTAAAAACACATTTGAAGATTTCAGGGGACTTGTTTTTTTTAAACTTTGGCTACCAGTTCTTTTTGCAAGCCATCATTTCCTGAGTAACTAATGACTAGAATTTTTAACAAGCAAAAATCACAGAATACGTACAGGATCCAACCCTTTAAATATCACAAACATTTCCGTACATTTTGTACAAAAATTTCAAATACGATTTGAAATTGTAGAGATGTCAATTTTATCCAAATTTGGTGTAAAGTATCATATGTTTGGTTTATGAAAAAAATAAAACGTTTCAATTAATTTTTATGATTTGCTCTACTTCACTGCTTTAAATTTGTTACCCTGTGTAGCACCAACGAATCCAGACAACGTGCCGCATATTTATGTGATTTTAAAGAATGTTTTTAATAAAAGGTAGGCATAAATTAGAAAAGCAAGAGGTAGGCCTAGCCCTAGGCCGCCTAATCGGAAATGCCTGATCAAAAAAGTTAACTTTGCTGCATAAAGTGGCTACTACGGGAAGAAGTATAGCATCTCTGCTGATGAGTTTATGATAACTTTTTAAAGTCAGGCATCGCCTCACCTTGGCTTTTGCTATCATAAAAGAGTTTTACGGAATCGCCAATTTGCACATTCTCCTTATCACCCGCCCTACAACTCCCAGTTGCAGTGATTGTAGCGTCTTTGAATGGCGTTGCAAATTTTCCTATCTTCGTAGATTTGATCGAGTGCTCGAGAGCCACAGAAGGTGCTGCCGACCGCTTCATTTCTGAAAATTCTCAATCCAAACAAAACTATGTCGACTTCCAAGCACGATTTACATTAACGCCATCCATCGTGCTGGAGAAACTTTCGCGCCATCTCATCACAGGGATAAAAGAGGCGGAGTGGTAGAAAATACTTATGACTCCTTCGTAAAAAGTTTTCTTGATTTTGGGGACTCAGCCCTCCCCCGCCTTAAATACTGCAGTGATCTTGCTTCGAAGTATTCCCTTGTTCTTAGAAGTCAAGAAATGCTTTATTTGCAAATATGTTGAGGTAGGGTGCAGACAGATTGTTTATATTCTTATCTCTGGCGACTTTTGAATACTGTCTATTCCTTTGAAGTTACAGAACATTTTTATATTGGTAAATTTGCATTAAACCTGATCGTTTATTTATCGTTCAAATATTAATCGTTCAAAAGTTGAGCTCAAAGGTAAATTAAAAAGGCCACCCCTTTTGTCACCTTTGTTAGCTTTTCTGGTTGAATTTTTACAAGAATTGATATCCATTTGGTAGAGACTTGATTCAACAAAAACATACCGTAGAAACAGAATCATTTGCAAAATCTAAAAACAAATAAAACTGTAAAAATTACATCAGTAAAAATTTGAAAGTCGTTGGACACAAATCATTAAAAAAATTCGATCAATGTTTACCTAAGAAGAAACCATGTCCGTTAGAAACGCCATCAATTGGGAAATTCAGACAGAAAAAAAAATCTTATAAGTTATCACACTAGAGTTTCTTCCACTCTCTGCTTGGTAATCCTTGTTCCATATGGGACCTTTGCTGACTTTTCTCCGCAGATAATCTTTTCGTACAAAATTTGCTACAGGGCTGTCGCACAACTGATTAATGAATTTTTGATTCGGACATTTATTGAAGATTCTTATCAAACCGGCCAAACTTTATATAAAACTTGTACTTTGAATTTCTGAGTATTCTAAGCAGAGTCCAGAACAGTTGTTAACCTTCCTCCAGACAAAAACATCCCAGAAGGCAAACCTCCCTCACAAAACAATAGAAAGTGGGCGTGGCTTAGGTGTGTCATAGGAGCTTCTATTATTTTTCGTGGACCTTCCTCCGGTCAGTGGCCGTGCGACCGTAATGTTTTCCTGATTCTGATTCTAAGGTTGATTATTGGTGCAGCCAACTCGGGCAGAGAGAACAGAAAGAAGAAAACAATTCAGCTAAAATCTAAAAATCATATACAATTAATGCTGAGTAAATATTCAAATCATTTAACATTGTAATAAAAGTAATTTAACACTCTAAATACACCAATTTGATACAGCCTGCTAATAAAACAATAAATATTCATTGACGTCACGAAGATTGTCCGGTATCCATGATGATATTCCCAGATTGGTCCTTTACGCGTATTCTCCCGGAAGAATACCGGGTCTCTTGCCTGCCATCTTGGTAAACTGTTTTCATCGTACCATCAGGATATTCTCGCCGCTGCAAAGAATAACAGGTCATTATAAAGATAACTAAGTGTAAAATGCGAAATGTGAAATGAATGTCATGTACGTTGTCAGATTTCATGAACATCAGACGTAATGAGTCGAAAAAACATCAAACGTAATGCAAAGAGTATAGCTCAAAAAGATGTAGCCGGAAAGCAAAAAAAACTATAACTCCTACAGGTAAGAGTTCATACAGAGTAGTCCAACCATAGAGTGCAACTCACGTGTCTCAGATCATAGAAAGGCCTTTCAGAACACAGATATGAGCGAATGTCAAATCTACTTGTGATAAAAGCTTGACTAAAAAAAGCCTGGCGAAGACTGATTTTCCTTTATGGAGAACAAGAATTAAAGTGCTGAGGGCATTCCCGTCTTCCGTTATGTAAAAGGAGAAAGGATATACTTTCTGATTTAAAGATCTGCAAATCAAATTCTCCCCGAAATATTACACATGGTAATATCCTTAGCATGGCAACTCTAGCAATTTTATCGGTTTTAAACTGGGTTTGGGGCACAAACTTGTTCAAACAAACCAGGAACAATTCCTGTTTATTCAGCGAGAAGGACCCTGTTTACACGAGAGAAGTTGGAACCGTTCCATTTGGGACCTGCAATCCGTTCTCTTTTTGCTCTGCTACAGAAGTAGTTCCATTTGGAACAGTTCCGCTTGGCTCCTGTGTTAACGGGCAGAAACGCTTGGAACCGAGCCAAATGAGAACGCTTAGGAAACGGGGCTATTATGCACTGGTATCGAGGCTAATAGAATATGGTCTCCTTGTTTCTTTATCAGTTTCAGTTTAGACCAAAACATTTGTAGGTTTATTGTTGCTTGTTACGCGCCAAAAAGAAGAAAATCAATGTCTGGTTTGATAGTTCACAATGGATCGAATAAAGAAAACCTCTGCCAAACATTTTGCCAAGTCTTTGTACTTTGTGCGAACAGTTTCCCCATCCTATCCTGCTGCAAATTTGACTGTCTTGTAGTCCAAGACGACTTTCAACAGAAACCAACTGCGCATGTTACTCCTCCCTTGTAACAATGCTGGGGCCCTGGAGCGGAGCCGTTTGGAAACGTCCTAAGGTTCTCGTGTAAACGCAAGCATGAAATATTTGGAACCGTTCCATTTTCTCTCGTGTAAAGAGGGTCTTATTCTCTGTAGAGTGTCGGGCGAAAAGTGCTAAATTATGAAGAATTTGCTCTGTTTCATGTCATCATCAAATTTTGCAATACTAAAACCTTGTTATATTTCACAGTGAGTCTCAATCTGGTAGTTGCATTCAAATGAGATGATAATATACAAGTTTTAGTTGACGGCATTCATTACAGCATAGATCCTTAAATTTACTATTAAAAGTTTCCATGTCTCTCTTCCCTGGTTTAACTAGAGGTAACTTGAGGTCAAATTTGAAACAACACACCCCAGGTCCCGAGGACGTCTCGAGAGGACAGGTGGAACTTTTTGAGAGAATCTTCCTACTATATTGGTCTATATTGTTTCTTTTTCAAATCAAATCAAGTTAAAGTATGATAACATATACATAAAGAGATTACCATACTCATTCTAAATCTTAACCAATAACAATAATTGCTAATAGAAAAACAGGAATGCGATGAATTGCTTTGTTGAATTTAATTGTTTTGTGGTCCTTTTGAATTGTTAACGCAGCGGGCAGCAGTAAGACAGGGTTAGAGTGGCACCACCAAGTAGTTTATTCAGGACGCCCTAAAAATATTTTGATAAAAAACATCTTGAAAAAAAATCATTTCCTGGTCGAAAATGAATTAGACCAACCTTGAAACTTTCAGTGTGAATTTCCCGCTGTCCATTTGGAAATGAAATAGTTCTTTCACCATTAACGTCAACATTTTGAATAGTTCCATCCGAAAAAACAGTCTCTTCGGCTCCATTTGTAAAAATGCATTTGGCGGTTTGATCGTTAAAAGTGATAACTTTTCTTCCATCTGTGAAATGTTTCTCCGATTGACCGCTTGGGGGAGATATTACAAAACGATTACAACATGATTACGAAATGTTGCTGAATATACTAATTTGGCAAACGAGAACATTTAGCAATTTAAACTGAAATTCATATCGAAGCATTGTAGTATTTCACTGAAATTTTTTTAAAAATCTGTTTCAAAACAAAATTCAGATTTTGTAGACAGAAAAGTGCATTTCAAATGGACTTTTTAACAGCGTGAGAAGTTATAGGTCCCTTTTGGTTAAAAACAAAAAACTATTTGAAAATGCCATTCACCCTTTCTGGCAATTTCCCCCAATATGTGGCTACAAATTTCCGATAGACAATTTTCATTATAAGACGTTTTAAAATTGTGTCCTTTTTGAACGAGAAGCACTTTAGGAAAAATTCACAATGCTTTTTCTTTCTCGCATAGTCTTGAAACATTAAATTTCTTGACTGTTAAAGCCCTGTTAAAGCCAAACTAATGGACTGTGCCGAACGCAACAGAAAGTATCATTTTCCCGCAAGGCAATACAGAACTGCAAAAGAACAAGACAAAATCCTCAAGAGTGGCGATTCGATGCAAAACTAAGCGAAAAATAAAACACAAACGTACGGATACAAAATTAAAGAAAAAGCTAGCTTACTTTGAAAATTCAAACACTTCTGTTCCATCTTTGTACGAGGTATGAGTGGTTTTTGATTCGGCGTAGAAATAGATCTTAAATCAAAACAAAAAAGTGGCAATTTAAAATGATTTGATCACATGACGGAACTTCGTTGAATGGTTTATTATAACAATAGGTCTGCAGCACGTTCAGAATATTAGAGAGAATATACTTAAACATTCACAAATTAATGAAAGATAAATTTCCTTTTACCTGATGAAGATTTATGCTAAATAGGTCACAAAATTTGTCAACTTTCATGTACAAAGTCGTATTTAGTTATATAAAATTGAGTTTTCAATAAAGGATAGGCCGGAAGAAAGTTTGATGTGCATTTAATGCTTCCCGAAACGCTAATTATACAAATTTGACCTTCGTGCAACTTCCATGATGGAAGGATCCATGGGCTGGCCGTTTTCCCTTTCTCAACCATGTCCCACTTGTTGCTCTGTGTTTTGTGTTGTCTTTAATCTCCACCAAGATACAAAATCAACTTAAATCCCATATTGCGGCAAAATCTCAGGATTTTAAAAACTACAACAGTAAATCATGGCCGCCAGTTACTTTCCAGAGAGGTTTCAAGCAATAAACCTGAACGTGAAGGAAAAAGAAAAAAGTTTTTCTCACAGTTCTGCCATCAGGGAACATCTGCTTCACGTCACCATTGAAAAAGGAAACAACTACGTTTTGAGTAACAAGGTCAATTGTTTTCTTGGTTCCGTTGGGGAATTCGATTTCTCTTGAACCATCACTAAGAACTCGCTCAACCTGCAAAAGAAGTCCCAATTGTTTAAAGAAATATGTTAGTTGGCAAAATTTACCATAAATACCTAATTTCTGCATTTCTGGACAGATTTATATTTGAATGTAGCCATATAGTTTTGCCAAATTTACAGCCAAATTTACAGAAAGTGGATTAGGCACCGAGACGTCAAACTGTTTTCTTCTTCTTCCCTCCGAAAATGTTGCCACATCTATAGCTTAAACTTAATCGTAAAATTTTATTTCATTATCATCGCAAAAACTGCACTGAGCAACTTCGCGCAAAAGCTAAATAATATGCATGTGCATATGTCAAACGAATTGGATTGTTTGGTGAAATGTTTGGCAAGGTGGAAAGACGAATAAAACATTTTACCGAACACTGAGAACATTTGACAAGTTCGGAGAAGTTTTTGAACTCCATTAAACAATGTCTAGAAATATCAAACAAGAACTTGTTCGCCGAGCAAAGTTGTCAAACGCATTAAACTTTATAAGAGCACAAGTTTCGAAGATTCTTTTTGTCATAAGGTCACAATTTGTTGAAAAACGGAAATGCTGACACGTAATGTTATGACATACCTTTCCGTCATGATGCTTGATCTGGGAATCATTTTGCTTCGATATTTCGCTGCTTGTGAATTGTCTTTCAGGGGTAAGAGATAAACGATTTTTGAAATCGTCGTGAATCAGTTTGGGTAAAGTTTTCTCCGAAAACCTTTCAAAAGAAAACAAAATACTTACCAACTGCAATTAAAGATCATGCAGAATATTTAAGAGATGTAAGAGATTTACAATTTACAATTAAAGTTAGTAACACAAAGATATTTATTTAAAATAACACTAGAATTGTGGTAGTGTTTATCCACTAGCTGTTTATCCAAAAACACTTGAGATCGTCATCCATCAGCAAAATACTTTCACAAGACGTAATTTCCCCACGTTGGGCGCCATTTGTTGTGTACTACTAGATTGCACACGCAGATGTTTCATAACGGCATAAGAGAGACACTCAATTTACTTCGAGAAAAATACTGGATACTGCGGGGGAGAGAAAAGGTGAAAAATATCGTTCATCATTGCGTACTTTGTAAGAAAATCGAAGGTTTATCGTACAAGCCTGTATTCAGTACAAATCTGAACACACAAGACACAAGACAAGATAATCAACAGTAAAATAACTAAGAACGACGTTTCATATAGAGCAGGAGTCTGTTTTTAAGAGATCTAGGGGTTTGTTATGGCTTGAAAGATTTTATACCCAAAAATATGAAGCTAAAATGTCTATTGCATAAGACCATGTTTTGGAGGCTATGATAATCTTGATTGCATATACATTACGAAGCTTCGAAAAGAGCTTCTTTCGACGTGTTTATTTGCAAGGAACCAAAAAGACTTAGATAGATTGTTTAGAATTTCATTCAGTCGAGGACCCAAGCGAGCAAAAGATGTGAGAACATTTGCACTTCTACCTAAAAATTAGAAACAAGTGTACATTGCTTAGACCCCGTCCTGTTCTATACACCAAATAGTCCGACTGGGCCTATATATATTTCCTGACTTTGAGTATACGATCAATATTTTGACGTTTTAAACTCTGAAGAGTGTTCTGTGTTAAACTCTGAATCCCAACTAGAAACAGCGATCTTAAGATGACCTTATACCGAAGTATGCACTTCTGAATTTCATTCGGTTAGATGTCACTAGGAAGAAAATTGCTATGCATGTGTATTCATAACAAGTAAATAAGGTGTTTATACTTTGCAGCATCTGGGTGCATATAAGGCGAAATATCTTTTCTTGGAATTCCTTCTACTTTGCGATTAGGTTGGCCACTTTCACTTCCGCTTCCGGGACTTCCATTTCTCTTTAATATAGATTTGACTTTTCTTGGAACACTAAAAATGCAAAAAGTTTGATTAGCTGATGATTGCTAACATTCATTGTTTATTTGAGAGGTTAATAAAAGAAAGGGAGTTAAAATCGAGCGCTGTATTATAATTAGACAAGCATCGAAACAAAAATACAAAAGAAAATACTATTGACAACGATATGGTAAGAGGAGCGAAAATGACAAAGAACAAAAAAAAGATAAAGAGGAATGATCTGATGCGAAAAGATGAAGTAGAAATTAAACCATTTGTAATACGGATTACAGGGCTTTATTAGAGTGCTACACAGTGGCATACATTGGATTGTTCCATGTCGTTATTTGCTGTTCTTAATTAAAGTTCTTGGTCACTAGACTATGAGAATAGAACGAATGCCTTATTAAACCCGCTTTCCACTGTACCATTATCGAAATAAAGGCACCCAACGCGAAGAACTTTTCGTTGCAATCACGAAAAATACAATTGTTAACAGGAAGACATCTTAATTAATCGCGACTAATCGCTATGTTTGTTTCGCTTTCCTTAATCGCGATAATGATGTAGATTCCACCGACTACACTTGTCCCAGAGGCTCTCAAGCAAATGCTATTTAGCATGTCAAAATCGATCGATCAAGACAGGGTAACCGATTAACCTTAAGCCCATTGGTATAGGGGTCCATTAATCTAGTTTTTTCTATAATAAAAAATGCCCTGTTAGGCGACTTAGATACTGCCAATTGCGATGTCAATTGTCGTCACTTGCGAGTAAAACAGATGCTGTCAGTAGCGATGGAGAAGCATGACGATCCGACATACATACTTTTGCTGCAATGGTTTTGTATTGACGTGTGTTTCTTGCTTAATCATCTCCTTTTTGGGCTCTACAAAACAAAAAGTTGTAATTTTCAAACTTAAGCCAATAGAATCTATATGGCTTACCATATTAGTGTGGTTAAAATAAACTTTAAAAAACAAAGCAGATAAAAAGAGCTTAAAGATCGAGTGTGATGCTGAAAGCTGCAGATAGTGGCCGGGATGTTATGGTAATAACTCCCATGAAGGCTATGATTTATGGAAAATGGACCATCAACTATTTGTCTTCACTAGTCCTCACCTTAAAGACAAAAACTCAGGCACAGATTTAGCAGACTTACACAACGTGGTGGCTATTAAGAACTACCTCTCTACCAATATTTAGCCCACGTCGTAGACCCCCCTTCCAAAGGGAGGGTCTACGGTGTAGACTACCAATATTGGGCTAAAAGATTAACGGATTCATACATATGAAACCACAGAACGACAGCATCAAATATAATGCACGTGTTTTTTTCAAACTTCAATCTGTGCGAGATAAAAAAATCGACACGAACCTTCAGGGGGCTTTAAAGGAGCATCTTCTCTCAAAGAATCTTTCTGTAAAGAAGTAACAAAAGATTGAAAATATGATAAATACATGAAAGAAGGTGTGAGGATAGTTCGAGTCCAAAACTGCATATCCCTCTTAAAGATCACCTTAGCAGGATATGATAGCATTTTAATCAGTTAAAAAGAAGATCATATACAGAGCACAAATGATTCATCTAAATGTGCTGAATTCACCAACATACAGAAACTAATAGAAAAAGACAATCCAAAGGTTAGAAAAGCTGCAAAATTTTCATACATGCTGATCTTCTTTAAACCATCTTTGCAAACGCTCTTGCTCCAAAAGAGCTAGATTTTCCTTCAGCTCAAAATTCTGATTTTCTAATTCTTGAATCCTGTTTCGAAATCTATTTGCAGCTGCATTCCATTTATTTTCACGGCGTTTTATGTCTTCTTGAATCTCAGCCAGCTAGATTTTGCGGAAGAAGTATCTCTTTAGAATGAAAATCTTAGATTTTTACCACTGATTACTACCTAATGATCATATCATTGATTAAGATTAAAAAAGGAAGCGAAAACGCTAAAAGTACTACAGACAGAGTTGTACTATAACTTCTGTACAGCGTTTAATTCTAAAAAATTGGAATGATACCATCCCTTTCTAACAAGTGCAAGAAACCAAGATAGCTTATATCCTTGCAAGTTGAAATTCTAAAGCTTAGGGATACCGAAAGCCTAGCTTTTAATATGGGCACAAATTCTCGTTGACAAAGGCAATGAAGAAATACAAAAATCGTTCAAGAGCACACGAGGACAGTGCCCAAACAGAGACAAGGACTTACATCACTGCTAAGACTACACATTGAAATACAGTGCTTTAAAATATGTAGAATAAAGATAACCTGCAATTTCAATGCTTCTATTTCATCCCGTTCTTTCTTGCTGGGTGCAGATCGAACTGACTTCTGATATTTTTCAAACAACTTTTTCTCACGCCTGCAGGAAATAAAGAGCTTTCATAATTTTGCAAAAAATCGTGAAAAATTGCCCAATAGCCTGGTCCAAGAAATTTCTTGATTTAACTCGGTTTCTAAGTCAAAATCAAATAAAAATTGACTAGGCCTGACTGGGACACTTTGATGGAATATTTGCTAGTTTTGAAAAGCAAAGATTAAAGAAAGCAAAACGTTAACAACTGAGCATTATGGACAGGGCCATCGCTACGGGGGTGGGTGGGGGATGGCACCCCCTTGGAAAAAATTCATTTTAAAAGTGAAGAGTTTTTTACCATCTAGAGGGGTTACGTTGGCAAATTTTCAGATTCATCGACAAATAAAGTATGTTTCACCAACTTTGTCGGTAAATGGGATTGGAACGCCCTACCCCCTCCCTAGGGCACAATAGCTAACGACGGCCCTGGTTGTAGAAAACTGATAGTAAATTCTGCAAATTTAAAACACAGCCATTCACTAAAGGTATACATTAAAAGGAAAACCTACTCAAGTTTCTTACATAATCACGAATTTCAACTTACTTCAGTTTTTGAATTTCTTCTGTTCTAAATCTTTCAATTCGTTCGAGCTCGTCTGACCTTTTTTTCTTAAACTCCTCGACTTCTTCTTGCAAGTTTTTCAGTTCCTTTTTAAAGAATGGTACTATAATTTCACACCTAAGCATAGTTCTTGTCAAAAAAGGACGGTCTGTGACAATCAAGACTTAACTTAATTAACGCAATAAGCAAGATAGAAGTAAGAAATACAAAAATACCGCAAAGCATTGTTGCCAGGCTTGTTTAATTATTACCTCACCCAGGGAATCACCACATTGAAAAAATTAGGTTTGGAGTCAATAATTTAAAATTGAGCTCCATGTACGATAAAAAGTAAGATTTCAGTTTTAAATTAGATTAGAGTCTTTAAACATTAGCATCAGTAAAAATATTAAAGTCTGCTGGAGATACAAGCAGCAAATAAACATGCTGTGGATATGCACATATCTTACTTGTATGTTTTCATTGCAAAAAATACATTTTTTGTAACACTCAGAGCCCCCTCAACTGTCCTGTTGCACCCACCTTTTCTCTATCAATACGAAGCTTTTCCAGCTGAAGATTTTCGCTTTTGAATCGTGAAATTTCTGTATCTAACTCTGAGAGTTTCGTCTTCAGAAGATCATGCTGTGTCAGAGGTGGGCTGTTTTCCTTTTCATTGAGCACCTGTGTGTTGCCTCTCTCTGAGAGTCCTCTCCTTGCACTGGCCTCTTTTGCTGGCATTTTCATTTGTTTCGATGCCTGAAATGCTCAACAATTATAGTTAGAGGTGTACCACGATCCTCCTGACTTGTAAGGCATATGGCCAAATCTAGCCACATAAATATAGAAATACTTACTTTCAATTGAAAGTACTTACTCAATACTCTTGGATTCTGCCAACCAAACGATAAAAAAAGGTGGAAGGGGTGCCGTACAAATCAAAGGAAAACTTACATAAAAATGATTAAATTATGTATGAAACCACTCATTAATTAAGCTCTCTACTGGAAAATTCCCATAAGAAAGCCCCCTATTGAAAAACAATCATAAGGTTAGCTCTCACCATAAAGTAAGCTTCTCATACCAAAAGACCACTCTAAAAATTAAGTTTTTGCTTAAAATTACTAAATTGGTCCATCAAGTTCCATTGATATCGGAGAACATGAGATTTTCTAACTGTGTTGATTTCATATGTAACGACCATTTATAAATTCAAAATAAACTTTACAAATTCGAAATAATCTATACAAAAATAAAAATAAACTAAACAATATACAAAATAAATTATACCTCGCTTTCTTTCAGCTGCGGAAAGAATGCCTTCATAAGTTTTGATGTCGGAGGGGAAGAATGCAAATTCTGGAACATATCTTTCTCCTGCTCGATAATAGTCACGTCCTCTGTTAATGTTGAGTTTTCTTCATCAGCGTGGTCAGTGTTTTGATCTGTCCACTCCGTATCGTCACCAAATCCATCCTTCATGACATCATTTTC
Source organism: Rhopilema esculentum (assembly GCF_057945365.1). Lineage (NCBI taxonomy): Eukaryota > Metazoa > Cnidaria > Scyphozoa > Rhizostomeae > Rhizostomatidae > Rhopilema > Rhopilema esculentum. The sequence goes on along the minus strand of NC_142821.1, from coordinate 5,437,871 downwards.
ATCTGTAAAAAACATTTTCACTTTTCAAAATCATGACACAAATTAAAGTAGAACTACAATTTCAGAATCTCCCCAGATTGAAACAAGCACAACAAACCTTCAAAATACGACTCGTTATTTGGTACTACTGTTCTGGTATTGGCGTCTCCGCCAAATGACGAATAACTGTCACTATCTGCAGTGTCATTCGCGTCCTCTTCGGAAATGTCGGTGAAAGATGCACTTCTCTGAGGCTGTACGGTTTTCTCCTTTCTAGATGCTAGAACTAAAGGACAGGGATATTCAAAGTGTTTATATAGATTTTGTTATTTATCATATGTTTAAAAAAATGGAGTTTCTATTTCTAGCAGCTTCTTTGTGTACAAAGCGGACACAGTAAGAGTTTGCGTGTAAGAAGCCACTTTTTTCAGAGTTTGGCAAGACAGGTTTTTGTATCATGGGGTACCTATTGACAGTTAAATGGGTTCTTAGTTAGATTTTTAATTCCTACAGAGTATATATATTGTTTTTGATTATCAGAAAATGGTATCAAATCTGGTATGTCCTTCATTCTGAATATTTATTAGTGTACCAGCATTGCCAAAAGCCCTCCACAATTGATTAATTATACAGTATTGTATGTAAAATAGTAGCAATATTTTTTAATTTAACATACATTGTGCATCTTGAGTTTCACTTTAACAATTCAATTTGTTGTCAACATTTTGGATTTTTATAGAAACAGTATATAAATCAAAAAGCTGAACCAAACATATAAGAACTGATTGGAAGTTGTTTGGCCACACAGGTTCTTATATTTTGGCGTATTAAAAAAACAAATTTCTGTCAGAAGATCCTTAAATCCTTAGGTTCTTACACGCGGGTTTTTACTACAGTTGCCTGATGATGACTGGGAATTGAGATCGTCCTGTGCTATACACCAAAGCGTGCACAGCTCTACCTCTAAAGCAGGATGATGACTGCGAATTGAGATCGTCCTGTGCTATACACCAAAGCGTGCACAGCTCTACCTCTACAGCAGGGAGCGCTTTCTAATTAACCAGTAAACAGTAATCTTGATTATGATGCGAGTTGTGAATAAAGAACTAAACCTATCGACGGTCACTGACAACACGATCCTCTTGTATTGTCGTGTTATCTTGTAAGAACAAAACACATCGCGTTTTCTAATAAAATACATAGTAACGCCTACCATGATGGTCTGTTCCTTTGTGAACAGGGCTGGAAGTGATATTTTTGGCACTAGCCGACTTCTGCGAGACGCGACGAAGCATTGATGATGCGTTAGAAGAAAGGGACGTGTCCAGTGCCACTTGTTCAAGCAGTTCGAACTCTGCTAACTCTTCTTCTGCAATCTGAACAAAACAGCAATGGTGTGAACAGTAACAGTAAAAGTGATAAGAAAGGGAATGCTAATTACATACAAGTGATAGATAAGCAACAAGATTGCAAAGGAAATGAGCGATTTATAGCTTTTTTATTAGCTTCCATTGATCAAATGATAATAATCGATAATATTTTCGTCCCATGAGAAGGCTTCTATTTAATGGACTATGCTATCGTGAAATTGGGTAGTTATATTAAGTTATCCTGTTTCTCGTAATTATGTACCTATACGCCTCTACTGAAGTCTTCTTTAACGTCTGTAATCCTAGTAATATATCCACTTATTATTTCGTACATGGAGATAAAGATCTTTAAAAAGTATGTCCACTTGCAACAAAATGCTATTAAAACGGTCACACGAAATTGCCTCTACAGGAGGACCTGGGTCCAGGCTATACCACTCTGGCAGCAATAATATTAAATGGGTGAATAGAAAAGCATAGTAAACTTTAGTATGATCTAGGTACCGCATTTTTTCAAAGTCTTCAAGTTCAAAGATTGCAGGATGAGAACTGAAACAGCACAAGCCATGTTGGTTGTAAAATCGTTATTTCTACGTCATCAGTTTAAACAATGCCTACCATTTCTTCGGCGTCTTTAGCTTCTATCAACTTCTGAAACGAAGCTTCAATACTTGAATCGATTGTTTTCACGTCCTGCGTTTGCGGTCTTGCAAAAGCCTTTCTGCAAAAGGAAAAACTGTAATGCAAACAAAGAATACATTTTAAGAAGCAGCGCAATTATGGGGAAGCTACATGTCATTAACAAACTTCAATGAGTTACAAGGTGAATTTAAACTATAAAATAAGTGTGTTTTATCAAGCAGTCACAGAGAAGATGTACAAGTTTTCTAGCCTACAGTATCTATGCTTTCATACAAAAAGTAATATGAAATTAAAAGGAATTTAAAGCTTCAATTGTACTACACATTGCTAATCTGGTAACAATTAATGTGGTTTTTAAAACCTAAGGGTATATTTTTATATAAAGAGTGTTAATTTTCTGAAGTTGGCCAAATAACTGTTTTCACAACTATAGAGGATAGCCGGTATCATTAATTAATCAGCAAAAAACCAAAAACTGTTGGCAGAGATGGTACCCATCATTTATAAAAAAGGTTTCCCTCACTTTGAATCTAAAGGTCCATTTGATTTTCCAGTATGAAAAGCATTGGAAGTAATCATCCTTTCCTTAGCTCTACCCTGAACTCGACTCTCTGGTGACACTGCTTGAATCTCTTTTTCATTTGTTTCCTCTTGTAAATCTGTATACTGGAAAAGTAGAATATTCAATCTGATTTACAATATGGTAATTAGGTAAGGTGCTTTTTATATGTAAAACCCAAGTCTTTATGTTCGAGAAATCAAGATCTTACTTAAAAGATCGAGATAAAATACCGTAATGCCTCGAATAAGCACCCGGGCGCTTATTTAATTTTTGAGGCTCCAGGGTGGGCGCTTATTCGTGGGAGGCGCTTATTTAAAAAGTAGATTTGGGTGCAAAATGTGTTGTTTGTTAATCTTTCTTGTTGAATTGCCTTCCAATAATGGTTTCGTTGAAAATTTGAGGGGAGCGCTTATTCAACAACTTATTAATGGGTGCTTATTCAAGGGGGGCTCTAATTTGAGGGGGGCGCTTGTTTGAGGCATTACGGTATGTGTTGAATATTGAGCCAAGATGTCATGAAAAGTAGAATTTAGATTCAAGTAATTAAGATAAAGATCTGAGAAACTGCAGTATAATGCTCATCAGAATGCTGAAGTTGCTGCTGGTTCAGGTTTATAAAATTCTAAATCTGCAATGTCAAAACAAAAAGGCGCAGACTTGCAGGGTATTTGTGGTAGGATGATGAGCCAGGGACATCTTTCAAATTCTGAAACCTTGCTTATAAACATAAACCCCCTGGAAAGGCAACACTCATTCTGATGCAAATTTGACAAAACACATTCTGATGCAAAAACATTGCTTTATTTTTTATTTAAGATCAATTGTAAAAGAACTTAGGTAAAATATTTGCTAAAAGTTAGTTGCAAAGCCTGCTAATTGGCAGGTACAGGTCTTAATTTATAGGAATAATGGGAATTTTATCAGACTCTAGAAGCAAGCAGTATGGTAAAAATAATCTGAAAAAAGACAGCCAAGGAGGAATAGATTGATTGAATGCAATCAACATTAGAAAATTTAGTGTTTATTCTTCAACCATCTCGCACCTGATCCACGCTGCATATAAGCAAAATCTAGAAGTTGCTTCTTAGACAAGGAAAACATTGCAACATGACTTCAAAGAAAGCTACCAAAGAATCTAAAGTTGTTTGCTAACCAGTAATACCTGAAGGCAAAGTATCTTAAAACTAAATTTTCCCTCTTTCACATTTGGTACTTTAAACAAATATAATCTATTTCACCTCCTTCTCTGATGATAATGTTGATTTCTGAGTAACAGCTCGTTTATCCTGTTTGAGTTTCAGTGCTGACTTTGGTACAGTAGCTGTTTTCTTGCCTTTTTCAACAAGTGGATACTGGTTTCCAAGTGAAGTGATTGTCTTAAATCTTGCTGTGCCTTCACCTTTCTTTAAAAAAGTTTTTTTACTTCCATGACTGGGCAAAATCAAATTTTCCTGCGGCTTGGCCTTGAACTTCTCATTTTCAGCCTTCAGTTGTCTGTCTATCAAATCTTCAAACGTTATTGCATCATCAGTACCTGTATAAAATAAAATACATTTAAATATGATCCGTGAACATCACATTCCAAACCACAAAAGGTCATTATCAAACCTTAAAAAAATTGAAGGTACGGTGCTTGCCTGATCTCCTAGCTTGATCCCAGAAACACTGGGTGACTGGATAGAATTTCAAAAAAGAGGTTTTTTCTTCTCACTAGCAAAGTCTTTTCAATCAAGAGTGTTTGTACAAAGTTGGCTACAAAAATTGCCATGTTGTATCTAGGCATTGTACTATCAGGCTATGTTTACAATATTTAATTTTAGGTTTGGTCTATTTTTTTCAACCAATTTTTAAAATGCATCCTAAATTTGAAATGTAGGCTCATTGCAGGGGCGGCGTGGGGTGGTATTAAAGGTATTAGTCTAATACCATTTTATTTTCAAAGGAAGGCGACTTTGGGTCTCTGAGATTGCAGGAAATTTATTTTGCTTTTTGTACGCTGCCACTTTTTCACAACAATTTTATCGATGCGACCAGCTCTATTCATATAGCCAAGCAATATTCGCTTTTCTGTTCGTTGAATGAAAGCTTTCCTAATCCTCATTGAAATCTTTGAAAAGTGTAATCAATGCCGTAATCAGCAGCCCTGGCCATGGTATTAGCCTCCAAAAACTAATACACTGCCCCAAAATTTCTTTTGTCTGTTGTGGTCTGCATGACGTGAATTTCTCTTGTTGAGCCATGGTCGAAGAATGGGTGAACAGCAGTAAGGTATTAGTTTTTCATTTCTAATACTACGACAGCCACTGTCAGTGGAAGGGACGGTGGAAAGAGCCCCAGCTCTATTCTAAGGCCTCAGCTTATAGAAAAAATATTTCTGGAAATTAACTTTATGAATTTACAAAATGTAGCTGTACTTTTGCTAGCAATGCCTTTGGATGGATAATTTGATTGACAAAATTTAGACACTGAATATAAAGAGCAACAGTCATGAAATAATTTGTTTAAGCTAAAGGCAGTTGTAAAAGTTGTTTTGTATGAACTGTATGTTTTGTAAAACTTCGATTCTATATGATTGTAGAGTCATAGGCAACATTCTCACATTATTTCTCTCGGTTTCTCAAATCAAATGATACATCTTACGTTTTTTTGCTGCATTACTCTAAAGTAAATCGCTCGCTTTATCGTAATAGAATCTCATTCCCGGGCCAAAAGCCTCATGGTATTAGAATTAATGGGCTAATACCTTGGGGCTCCATTACTGGGCAGCAAACCGCTGTATCAAAACACGATTTCGCTCGAGTAATTTGCCGCAGCCATAATTCATTTGTATTTCGTAGGACCGATCCTTCACCCAAAACTAGTAGGATGAACTACATTTCCACAGGGTCATCAGTGTCTGGGGGGAGACAACGGGGGCCAGTGCCTTCAAATAATTTTGTAAGATATGGTATTGCCAAAAGCTATTTTAAACCATCATATCGAAAAGGTCATTTTGCCCACCTTCTTAAATAAGAACATATAAGCTCCACCCCTGTTAAATAGTTTCAGGACCTTGCAGGGGGACCTTCTTATGTCTTAATTTCGGAGGCTAATACCAATACTTTTCTACTCCCAGCTGCCCCTGGCTCATTGTATTCTGATATATACTATATTTTTCTGGAAATGAGTATTTGATTGGCAATACAAACCTAGTTTTGATTGAATTGGTTGCTCTTCAAAAGGAATCCTCCTAGAGTCCTACAAAATAAAAAATAAAAATGTGATCCATTTTATTGTTTGCTACCTGGCTTCCAAAAATTGTTCCAAGACACTGAAAAGCTATGCTTATCAAGCAGTGTACTGGTGCTTCCTCTCATCGTGACCACACATTGTGATCTGAAATCATCTAGAGCTTGTGACTTTCCTCAATTTGAGAAAAGGTTTGGTTATGCAGGGACTGAAACCACAAACTCTTGGGTCTGTAGTCAGCAACCCCAACCACTGAGCCATTATCACACCTGATGGTGAGTAGATGCCAAGGTAATGAGAACACAAGGCAAGACAAAAAATAGTTTTTGCTTAATTCAAGAAGCATTGGTTTGGAATATTGGTGATTTAGTTCATCTTTGATACTGTCTTCAAAAAGTAGGCAAAAATTGACTTATTTCAGGTACATGATTATTATGTACATGATTATTAGCAGTATTTTGTAAACCGCTTATTATTTTCAGTGATATTTGTATTATTTTAAAATGGTTAACATAACCTTTTTATCGATCATTGTGTTAGACTAAGTAGATTATAGCATGCTCTGTGTATAGGAGTTGTTCAAGGCAAAAGGACAACACCACCCAGAAAGGTCTCTGAAATTAACATACATGGTTCCTATCCTTAGAACTCACCTTGTTAAGCCAATATTGAGAAAATGAGGTTTTCATAAACAACTCACAATATTTTGATGGGGATATTCAAGATCTTCTTGGCTTTCATCTGTATAGACATCAACTTCAGCACTTTTTTCTGAAAAATTATCTTCTGAATAACTTATTGGATAAAATCCATCCATTTCATTTTGTTCATCTTCCTGTCCTGATTCAATATCTGAAGATAGCAAGTCTTGGCAAAAAGATTGGTCAATTTTAGGTTTGAAAATTGCAGTCTTTAGCAAGCTTGTCTCTAGGTTATCTTGAAAATAGTTAGCACCAATATCATCCTCATTGTCATTTTCATCATTAAAATTATCATCAACAACAACATCAACACGATTATCATCTTCATTGTTTTCCTCATTCCTACTCTTATCATCATCACAATCGTTGTAACCCATTGATTTTGTACTTATGCTGTGGTTAGTAGAATTTGCATCGTTTAGATTTTCATTTTCAGGTCCGAGCTGATTCATAGCAAGTAACAGAGCTTGCTGCAATGAATTTGAAGTCATTCTTTGGAGGAATCTTGAATCGTTTAGATTAGAATTTCCCTTCAGTTCAACTGACGAAAGTTCTTCATAACTCTGACTTCTGTTCGGATCATCCCCAGTATTATCATCATCGTCTTGTACATAGCTATTATCAACTGAATTTGCTGTTCTCTGAAAAATGGCGGCATCTTCCTGGGTCTTTTTTCTAAACTCATCCTGCTGTTGCATTTGCCACTGCCGAAGCAACTTGAACTTTTCGCGTAGGCTCGACTGTGCCATGACTATGCCTTGGACATCTATTACGTCAAAGAAACATATCTACGAACATAGGCATTTCTTTACAACTACAAAAGAGCACATTCCAGTTTAGGTTGACGCGATTTAGGTTGACACTCTGTTACCCTCTTCTATTGAGTTATGAGAGGTTTCTGTGACATACATTGACTGAATGAAGAGAGAGATCAGAACTTATGTTATTTGTCAGATTTAATCATAGGATACCAAGTCGACCATTTCGACCTCTTCGTTGAGTCTTGCACTATTTCCCGCCATAATTGAAAGTCGAGAAGAAGTTTACCGTGAAGCATTCTGGGTGATAAATTCAAAACGAGACAAGGTGTATCATTTTCTCGTGAAATATGACAATCATCTTTGTTTGCAGCTGCGACAAAAATATTCTTTTCCAAAATTCCCTAGTGTAAAAATTTAAATATAAGACTTCAAATGTTAAGAATTAATGGCAGCATAGTATTGGAATTCGCCACAGCGTCAAGAAACTACAGTACTTAAAGTCGACCCTGGTTTCCTCACAGTCTCTGAATGGTAAATGTAATGTAAAAGTTCTAGGGTCATAGAAAAAAACCTTTTTTTGTCAAAAATATTTTTATTCATCATAGGTACTTAATGTTTGATAAAAGGTTTATTATAACACACAATGATTGAAATGTACCTTATTACTTCTATTTGATGCCTGATATAAAAAATACCAAATTTTATATGAAGCTGGCATAGAAAGGGATTATCTTTTATTTGAAAACCTTGTATAAAAACCTCTACAAATTATAGACATTGTTGTACAACACTTTTTGCTTTTGTCTGTTACCTAAAATGTTTATATTTTTGATATCCTTAAGATTCACTTTTTGTACTTTTTGGCTTGCAACCAAACAGCTCATATCGGAGTACTTGATCGAAAGCACAATATTTCTAATAAGAAACACACGCTGATTTGAAGTTGATCTTATTTAATAAGAAACGCATCAGATCTGAAACTGAAAAATTTGTTTCCTACATGATGGACAATACTTATTTCTTGCAATAGTGCAACACAATCTCAAAACTTCACAATGCAACAAAGATAGCTTGAAGCGGAAGGAGTGCAAATTTTTGTCATTAAATGCTTACAATATGAAATTTTTTTGTAAAAACTGCTCTGAATTGCAACAAAAACAGAATCATGATTCTTATGAAATTAATGTGACATTAGGAAAATCTTTTACTCGTGCATAGAAAGTAAAACTTATTTAGAAAACAAACGCCTGCTAGTATCAGTCTGCATAGACAATTTTTTCCTCGTTTGCATACATATTGCAGGATGTGATACATCTGCTATGAAAAGCATGATTTTCAACAGATACCTAGTAACATCAGTAATAACATATCTTTTTGAACTGCTCGGTAATTCGGAATGTTGCTTCTCTCGGAATCAGAATACTGTTTTCATAACATCTAACCATTCGGGTAAATTTCATTGATTCATATAGTTTTCTACTGTTAAAAAAATATGATATCAAAGCAAATTTAATTTCAAGAAGTTCAACAGCGAAAAAAATTGATGTATGATTAAGTTTAGGCCAAGGATCCCATCGGATCCCAAGCTGGCAGTACTATAGGATCTTGCTTAAGTAGTTCGATGACGTCATCTGAAAGATACTTTTTGTCTACGACCACTTCTAGCAAATGCTCATCAAACCATTCATCCGTCATTACGTAATAGCCTTTGTTTCCAGACTCCTCTCCCCACGAGTTTTCCACTCTCCACCTTGAGACTTTGCATGGTGCTTCACTTATCTCTTCTTTTCTCTCCTCTGATTCCTCCTACAGCATGGAAAGAAGAATTATAACCAAAATCAGAAAACTTTATGAAATGTTTCATTTTAGAGGCCATTTGAAATTGGTGCAACAGGCATGGAACGGTGCCACAGTCATTGGCATAGCGAATACAAACTGCTTGGGGGGAATTCAGACAGAATTGCCATAATGGGTGATATAATTTGCCTGGTAAGGGGGAGGAGGGAGCTGCAGCTCTCCTACGCCTATGGCAACGGCTTAGACTGAGGCGGAAATGCCAATCACAATTTTATTGGACCATTTCTCTAATTCATCAAATCCGATGGAAAATGTAAAAGGTAAGGGTGTGCTAGAATCATTTCACTTCAGAACCACTTTGAAGCTTATTTTTACATTCAACCGAAAAAAATCTGGGAACAGGTCATGTCCTTGACTTTACACTGACACCGCTCTAGTACAAAACTATCGATGCTTCCAAATGAGTACGCCACGAACCTCTATATGCACACCACTAAACACCATAGCATGCGTCATCATGGTTGCACCAGCGAGAAGTCTTTCTCCTTTGCTAAGACCGAGCATTGAGAAGCCGAACACCAAATCGTGATCATGCCTGGAATCATATTATTATATATTTAATATTGAAACAAGACGCCGAGTCAACATAAACGGAGTCAAAAAGTAAGTACGTAAACTTTGCAAGTAACCTTACAACATAAAATGGGAGATTGCAAAGTTAACATCCCTTAGATTTTTCAGCAGGAGCGGTATTTGAAAGACGTTAATAAATACATAAACAAAAGCTGTTCAAGACTTTTTATAAATAATGCAATAGAAGTAGGGTAGCTCACAACAGTAAGGGGGAGTGTTCATCTACTCAAAGCTATTTTTTCCTTCTTACCAATCAAACATATTACGTTGTTTAGGTCTTTTCTTGCTGATAAATAGCTTGGTATGCAGGAAGCACAGAACAGGAACATGAGTCTATACTGCCAATCAATCAAAGAAAAATCCAGCAAAAACCAAAGCCGTTACACAGGTTTCGGAAAAGTGCTTTTTCTTTTAAGAAACACAGTTAATGCGAATAATAATTACTTCATCTATGTGTCATTGGCTTTGGTTTGTGTCATTGCCCTTCTTAACTCTTTTCTTCTCCTGGTATTATTTTCAATGTATCGCCAATACAATTCGTCATTGCATTACTTTTTCCACTGTTACTGGTACGATAGATTAAAGTGCCTGCTCAGTCCTTTAGAATATTGGTTAGGTTCGGGGGTAGACTGGCTTCCCATTAAAGGAACCACAACTACAATTTAGTGTTCATTTGACAGGGAGCTCAATCAAAGGTCTTTTTAACTGGAAGTAGATTTCAAAAACACATAAGGCTCTTACACACTCAAATCCATTGCACCTTTTTTGTTTACAAGGTTCTTGCCAACATCACAACCAAACCAAACAGGCTAAAACACATCAAATTTCATAAAAGTCTTTGATAGCACTATCAATATTTTGCAAAAATTGAATATAACATCAAGTTTAAATCGATAGTTTGCTTGACCTGGCTTGTTAGGTAAGCGCCTGACCGCTTGTCTCGTTCAAAAGGGTTTATAACAGTTATTGAAAGAAACGAGAAACCGTGGCAGCAGAAATGCTGGGCAAAAGTTGAGATGCGAGACTACCAAATTCAAGGTACTTGCTATGTACGCTGCAAAGCGCAGTTGGTAGATAGGAGCCTCGAAGCTACAGCAAAACCCGACAAGACGCTTTTTCACCTCATTTGTATATTGTAGAAACGTAATTCATTTATCAATAACATATCTATAGAAAAGGTATTTGACATACCTCGTCGTTTTTCAATGATCGTATAGCAGCAGTTCGCAGTACCTCTATAGGCTGGTTTATATACACGACCGGTCTGCCAGCAACCATGTTATTGAGGTAATCTACAGTGTAAACTTTACCAAATTGATGTTCTGGCCTTGGATCGTTTACAAGACAAATCTGAACAAAACGAATGATGTTAACTTCAATATGGAAACAAAACACAAAATCCTGAAGCTTCTATTTATCATTTATAAATATTGGAAATATTGATGCTACGCAAAGCATGCCGGATATGCATTAGCCTTGAGAATCTCCTGCATCGTTGGACTATTGCACTTACAGTGGGTTATTATTTAATTATGTTAGGAAAAGGATCCCAGAAATTTTGACTCAAAGCAGCTCAGTGTTAAAAACATTCCAGATACATGCCTGTGGAATCCCTATAGCGCCCCAATGCCCCCAGTCTGTCTCATGTCACTGTACACCACTGAATTCTAATTTTCTGTGTGCATGATATATTTCCCCCTACGTAATAAAAATTTTCGCTTCCATTCATCTGATGCCCTTTGACATCCTCGATAGAACCACATCATCTATTTGTGAAACGATTGCAAGGTGAAACGTTGTTCTTTAACTTGCATGTTGTTCAAAATCATCTTAATTCGAACACCAAATTCGAAACTGTTTCCTAAGAAAAACAACCACGAATAATAAACCACATCTGAATAGCACCGCAGCCCAATTTTTCCATCAGGTATCGACATTTAAATGTTTTGAGAAATAGAATTGTAGACAGAGCCCAGACAACAAGGGGGTGATTATGCAAAAATCTATTAAAAAAGAAAACAAAACTCAACGCTCAAACTACGCCATGTTTCGTTTAAAACTTTAGAGTATCCTCAGGAGAGAAGATGAACACTTTTTCGGACACTGTCGCAATGAAAAGAAGCAAAAGCTTTACCTTATCCTCAAGATTGAAAACTGGCTTGATGTGCTTATGATAAAAGGTGTAGGGAGATATGTCCTTGAGGCAGTGGTATTTTTTGTCTTTGTCGTAATATTCCCAAGTGAAAGTAGTCGGTGGCAGTCCAAGACAAATTGCAGATGCTCTGTATATCTACGTGAAAAAGTAGGAACATAAAAAAGTCTTCAGATGAAACAGTGTTTAGAATATGAGAATCAAGAAAACACAAAGCAACACGCTATTTACTCTGACGTGCCTATATATTATCATATAATTGAATTATTTTAAAAAAATTTTCCTGGTACAATTTACTTACATTGATCGTTATTTATTCATCATATTGTACCGCACGCATTTTAGTATATTTATTGTGCCTATATAAAAACAACATAAACGTGTCTATGAGGCTTAGGGACGGGTCCAGGATGCTGCAGCTGCTGTTTTGGGCAAATAAAATGAGGGAAATTTTTTCTGCTTTGGCAAAGACAAAATGAATAATTGGCGCACATTCGGCGTAAAGCTTAGCCCTCAAACCCCTTCCCTCTAAAATTTACTTAATCTTCATACAAAAATCATCTTGCTATTGATAATTAGCATGTTGAGCACAACAAAAAGACCCTTGTATACATGGAATGACACCTAGATAACATGGAATATAACCTAGGCGTGATAAGGGCAAAAACTTTAAAACTGCGGGTTTTTTTATCGAAATGTATCTTGTCAAGCAAAGGGGGCAATCAAACAACAACAATTTTGTTGACAATCATAAACTGATGTAAAAGTGAGACACAAATATACAAGCGTATGCTTAGCATTATTCTTATAATTATTTAAAATTGGATGATTCTAGGCCTGAATATTCTAATAAAAATTATTCTGTAAAAAATACTTGATAGCCTATTCAACACAAAGTGTTGTTAAGAATTTTTCAACCAGTTGCGTTTTAAATGTTGCATTTGCATTTGTGAAAGGCCAAAAAATTACACACAGAAACAGGGCACCCAAATAGCTTTAAGATTAAGGGGCAGTTCACTCTTGTAAAAAGCCTACAAGATTTTCAAGAAAAAAATAATTTCAAGAGATTTTCAGATGAAACAATAGTATTCCCACATAAGATGTATGATATTTTCATGGAGTGATTTGCCCCTCGGATGTGGCAAAGGTAACATAAAAGCAAACATTATTTGCATATCGGAAAACTACTATAATGGACCCATGCTTGCACATGGCACATGGAATGCTTTTTTGAAGAGTTTTATTAGCAATGTATATGAAACAAGAGTTTCCCTGGGTCAAAGGCTTACTTTTAATTGTTATATTTGGCTTTATCTATTTCATGCTGTTGATAAAAAATTTGGAAATGGCTTTATGAGTTGAGATTGACCCATTTGAGCTTCATTCATTGCCATATTATTTGCAAGGAAATTGAAATGTAAATAATGATGTGCATAGAGCTGAAAATTTTTGCTTTCATTAAATGCTCAAAATCCTTCTACAGACAATAAAAAAAGCCCACCTCCTGCATCATGGAATCAATTTTCCCATCAATGTACACATCTGATTTTCCTGCCACTACCATCTCTTTCAATCTGTAGCAAAACTCTCTTAACTAAAAAAGGAAAATGTGATTCAAAAATAATTGATTATAGTGCTTCAATAAATATCTTGTCTGAACATGAGTAGTGCTACTGGCTATATACATCAACTCAGTTGACAATTTGGGTTATGTATTTCAATAGAAGGGTACAGCCTTGGCCAAACATAGCCACTGTACTTCTTAACAGGAAACCACTAAAAAGAAAACCACTCTGAAGAAAGCCACTTTATAGGAAGCCACCTTACAGGAACTAAGACAGGAAACTTTACACAAAATAGGAAACATTACAAGAAGCAATTTAACAGAAAGCATCCTTTCAGGAGGTGACTTAGCAGGAAGCCACTTTATTTACAGGAAACACTTTTACAAGAAGCACCTTTACAAGAAGCAATCAAAGAGAAAGCCACCTAACAGGAAGAAACAACACAGCAAGCCAATTTACCAGTGGCACAGCATCAAGGTATGCTAGTAATGTGCATCAAGGTATGCTAGTAACTAGAGGGACTGGCACTCAAGTAGGGATGGTATGGGGGTCTGCCTTTTCAGGGTACCCATTCACCTTGAAAAAGTTTATCAAATATTCATATATTTGGCAACATTAAATTGTTATAAAGGATCCAGGATTGTTTCTTATTTCTGAGATTGAACTCTAATATGATGCTTTCTATAACACAGTTATTAAGTTCTTAAATAATCTAGGCTGAAAAGCTTGCATATGCTTGCAGCTATGCTAGACTTATTGGGCTCGCACCTCAGACCTTTTTGACATGAATATCAATGAAGTCATGCATATTATACTATAGTTACATATGTAATATAGGCATCATTCTCGCAGCTCAAATGCTTCTGCTCACAGGTAACAGCTGATAATGTGCCTTTGGTTGCAATCAGACTTCCGTTGGCAAAATCATAAGTTAAAAACACATCCTGAGCTGCAGTACAAGTAGATTATGCTTACCACCAATAACTTATCGCAGGGACTCATAGCACAATTTACAACGCTTAGCAGTTTCTAACAGCAAGGTGGAAAAAACACAAATTGAGGCCCAAACCCCCCAAACCCCCAAACCCTTCTCTTGCCCTTAGCCTTGGCTCTAGGTATTAAACAAATGTATATATTTCATCTATTTGATAACATACATAACATGATGACTCAGTCAGACTGTTAAACAAATATCTTCATTATTATTAAATTTATTTAGGATTGTGATGTAGGTGTTCATTTTTGAAATGGTAGAAATTCCTGTATCTTAAAAACAGATGTCCTTGAAAAGCTGTAGCTTTCAGGGGTTAACCCCTGGTCTCCAACAGGGGTGTTGTCTGTTGACCAGCCCCAACACAGCATAACCACTTCAACACATCACACTAGGCCACTGCAATTTACAAGAAGTTGCATTCAATGAATCCACGAAAAAGGAAGCAACTTTAAAACAAGCTGCCATATCATTTAGGCATTCATTTAGAGATATGACATATATTGCCTTGTGATTATTTTTAAATCATTTTATGGAGCAACTCCACTTTGCTTAGAGCAAGGCTTTAATAAATGCCAACAAAGGTCTATGTTCTTACCTTGTTATTCAACATTGAAACAAAGGCTCTACTGTTTGTTGAACTGTATGCATCTGAAAAACACCCCTTTGGCATAATTCCATACTTCTCAACAAGGTTTACCAACATACTCCACTGTCCGCCATCTTCAAGAGGATTTGATAATAAAAACATCAAGAGTCTGCCATCAAGCTCTTCACCCACTTTAGCAAGGTCTGCATATGTCTTGAGCAGAAAATGAGACCTCTCAATCTTGTCAAAGAAGAAAAGATGTGTTTGGCTAAACTCCAGCTCTTCAACATTGAAGATACATTGACTTTGTTGTCTGATAACATTTAGCAAAGCAAATATCCAGCATCTACCAGATGATTTTTGATTTGTCACTGGCTTCACCTCAGGCACCTGTGAAAATTAAAAGCTCTTCAAAGATTGGAATTAAGAAGGAACTTTTGGCGGATATAAAATTAGCTGACATAGAACTTGCTTACTAGTGCTAATTTGGATGGGAACTGTTATTCAATCTATGTATTCAAAAGGAGATAAATATAATATAAAATTCTTATATATGTATCACTTGATATCATATACTATTGTATAATAGTAAGATGCTACGATGACAATGCCGACTTTGACCAACCTTGTGATTGAATATATGACTAACACGCTCGTTGTTTTTCCGACAATGCAATATTTCTTCAGGACCATATTTCACACAGGAATTGAGTGCAAGGTGGTTTTTCTTATCTTCAAGAAAGTGAGCGCGTAAATTGTCAAGAGTTTTGACAGGTAAGCCCGCTGCCATCTTTGTTGTCACCTCAGAAAAAGACAAGTCTCGATATCAAAACGAGACTTAACATAAGAAAATGTCTGCCGCAGCCGCAGTTGGCTCAATGCAGTACTGCAATAGAAAGAATGCTCCCTGATGCTTTTATTGCCAAAAGAATTAAATGCAGTGGCAATCGGACAATGTGTAGTTCGAATCTTTCAAGATTTCAATGCAATTTGAGTAATAATCTTCAATGCTGTAACGTTTTGGTTGCAACATAATTATTTCATAAACGTGAAGAAATAAGGGTGTCTACACATGCAATGCATAAAAGTAAAGAAGAAACCAGAACTGCAGCACAGCATATAGAATGGCACGAGCTGGATAAGAGAAAGTTTTATGTCATTGGTCCATCACTGTTCTTCTTTGTGCGTATGGTTGTATACCCTCCTGTTCTGATCAAAACACGATTGCAGTTACAAAAGAATAGGTCTCTTTACCGCGGAACTTTTGATGCCTTTAGAAAGATATACAGGTATGAAGGAATTCGTGGCTTTTACAAGGGATTCATAACGAATTCATTTACAATTGTTTCCGGTCAGATTTATGCAACATCCTATGAAATTATTCGATCGATGACTGCAGATTATGGGAACTTTACTCGTGGCCTTATTGCTGGAGGCTGTGCATCCTTTGCAGCTCAAACAATCACTGTTCCAGTAGACATCATCTCTCAAAAGCAAATGATTCAAGGGCAGGATGCATCATTGCAGGAAACTCTTGATATGAGTGGTAAAGCAGCTAAAAACAAATTTAAAGGCCCAGTTCAAATTATCCGAATCATATGGAGAGAGAGTGGTGTAAAGGGATTTTACCGAGGGTATCTTGCTTCTCTTTTGACGTATGCACCAAGTTCCAGTATCTGGTGGGCTTCTTATGGTGCGTATACAGGCATTCTTACAGAAATGACACCAAGTGACATGCCAAAAATTGCCATCCAAGCCTTGTCTGGCCCATTAGCTGGTATAACTGCAGCAGTTTTTACAAATCCATTAGATATTGTGAGGACAAGACTTCAGGTATGAAATATTATCCAGTCTGCAAAGTATGGCAGCTCTAAATAAAGCTTTTGATTTTCACAGCCACTTTAGTTGCAGAAAAGGTGCCAATAATGCTATACTTTTGTATCCTATACATTACCCTTTAAGATATGAAAGAAAGAATCTTATAGGAACTTAATAACATCTTACACAGTATCCTGTTAAGAAAAAATTGCATTGTTGCAAGTTTTTAACTAGATCTCAAGTATTTCCAAGAACTTAGTGATAATTAATCTTGCTGGTTCCTGCATAAGATCCATAGGGCCTTATACCAGTCCCTGAACAAGATCTTATAGGATTATATGATTTATTGGTCTAATGAGAAAAACCCTGACAAGATCCTAATGGAACCTTTTGATAAATCCTAATGGGGTCCATTGCAGTAACACCAGGCCTGCTATGAGGGAGGACTGCCTACACCAGGGGGGGGGGAGGCATTGAAGCCACCACATTTGGAAAGAGTTCCAAGGAATAACTCAATCACTTACTCAGTTGTGTCACTTGCTCATGTTTTCTTTTAGCACACTTGAATCCTGTTTGTTCACTAACAGATCAAATTGTTTCTCTCATGATTGCTATCACTCTTGATTTTGCTTTTGTTGTTACTTTTCTGATTTTATCAGAGTAAACTATTGTTATTAAATAACAAACAATCCAGTGCATGAGTCTTTTATTGTATTCTGAGATATTTGCCACCAAATTTGTTTATTGCTCTGTTTTTCTTTAGATTGAAGGAGGTACATCAATACTGCTTGCTGCCAGAGTATTGTACGCTGAAGAAGGTGTCAGAGCTGTTTTTAAAGGTCTTTCAGCCAGAATTTTATCAACAGTGCCAACCAGTCTCATTATAATTGTTGGATATGAAACTGTTAAAAGACTCAGTTTGAAAGAAAGTGATTCAGTGAGCTAGCACCACTCTAATTAGACATGTTTTATCTTGTTATTTTTTAACAAGGCCTTTTATTAAACATTGGTGATTAATATCTCAACATTAATTGAGTATCCTTGCTTTGATTAAGGCAAGAGAGTCATGCAGTGAAAAATTTTTTAATTATTTTAATAAATTTTTCTTTTCATACCTGTTGGAAATGTGATGCAGACATTTAGGCACCATGATTGATGAAATCTTTATTCAGGATCCATCATAGAAAATTTGTTACTCATTTTACTGTTGAGAATATGTATCTGTGTGTTTTTTCTTTTGTGCAAGACATAAAAATACATACACTATTTCTTATTTCTAACCAATACTTTTTGTTTGCTTACAGTAGGACTTTGGCTTTGAATTGTGTGGCTAAATATACCTTCTTTATTTTTTTTAATAAATTCCTGCATTCTTATGTAGAAAGCAATTAACTTGCAGATTCTTAATGTCTTTTTGTGTGGCTTATTGTCATTTTTATTGTTGAAAGCAGAATGATTGTGCATACATATACATTTGTGCATGTCTTCTCAATTTTTCGTGTTTAGACCTGTTCACTATGATGTGCACTGCCAAAAAATCTAGTTGATAAATTGAGGAAGGTAATTACTATGGATTGCATAGGGTGTTGCAACTTTTGAAAATTCAAATTGGCAGTGCTAAATTTCAGTTCAAAATCCCTTTCAGCGAGTATATGTAGATTATTTACCTATTCCTAGCCCAAAAATTGAAGGAATCTTTTCACTTGTCCAGAGATGACTGAGGTATCAAAGAACAAAGAAAATTTGGAAACAATCCGAAGGAAAAATTTAACAGTATCAAGTAGCAGTTAACTTCAAATATAATTATATTCAGACATTTCTACAATACTCTTTATGAATAATTCAAAGTTTCTTTTAATTAAATTGTATTAACAAAGTGTGACAACATGATAGTGATAAATTATAATTTTCAGAAACGAATATATAAACTAACTAAAGGTGACCTACCTTACTTTGCTAATACTTGCTGTGTATCAAATTAGATTTGTTTTCATGTTTCTTACTATTGTCCTTTTGTATTTTCAAGTGCGAAAAAATTTTAGCACATTTTTCGAACTTTAAAGCTCTTGGAAATGTTACCATTGAAAGTTATTAATGCACCATGGAAATGTTAACTGGTTTTCCCCGATTGGGTACGTAGTATAATAACTTGTTAAGGTTGCTGTTAAGTAAATGCAGGATAAGTGGAGAGATTGTGTTTACAGAAATACCACATCGCCTGCAAAGTCGATATTTTCAGAGCTACCCTGTTACTCGCAGTACATTAGCCACTTCACGCTTCTCTAGGGTTTGACCAATTTATGTTTCTTTTTCACCTTGCATAAAATTATTGCACTAGCACATTCCAATTAACTGGCACAGTTACGATTGGCTAGCACTTTAATTAAATAGCAAAACCAATAAAATTATAATTTTTATAAACCCATTCAAGTGAATAAATTTTCAGGAATACGAAAGGTAATTGCTACTACTCTTAAAATGGTAAGTCAATTCCCAACGTCAAGTGTACGCAATTATTTGTTCGTGCAAAGGCGTTGTTGAAGAGCGTTCGGAGGGGAGACAATGCATGTCGGCCTTTGTCCGATACTTTTTGCTAATCTTCACTGGGAGGCTTCCTCTAAGTCTAATATCATTTTATTACAGTTTAAACCCCTAGATATTTCTAATTTTCACTTTCTATTAGAGACGAGTAAAAATAGTCAGAGCGTGTGACCTGTGAGAGGGACGACTTCAAAACCTCGATGTCTCTCTGTCCTTACGATCACTGCAGTGTGTGTGAAATCACACGAACATGTCTTCACTAACAGCCTTTTGCATCGGGGGCTTTGGTAAAACTCGTGGTGGTGTTCTTGATGGTGGGGGTGTTCTGGAAGAAATGTTGTCTCTCTTCTCGGCAGTGGTTTTTGTTGGCGTTGGGGGCTCAGGCCATGAATCCATTTGTTGCCTTTTCAATTTGATTTCTCTATCGGGGACAGTTTCGTAAGCTTGATGGGATGAGAAGCTTCTGTCACTTTTCGCTTTCTTTACAGCCTCCATCGGGCTTGATACGACTTCAATATCGGATGTTGTCAATGAACGCTAAATTGATGATCGGAATATCAGAATGTTACATTACATTAGCACTAAATCACTACTGTTTATAACCATTGTCAAAGGTGCAAGTCTTTCACGAAAACACGTTTCAGGAGCAGACGGCCCGGATCGGTAGGTGAAGATTTCTTGGTGGGCAGGGCCTTCTTAAGACGAACAAGCAAATTTAAAAATGCTTTAAAATTTGTTTGATATCATAGATCTATTTCTGGCGTATAGTGGCCTTTTAAAACCTCCCCGATAAAGAGCTACCCTTTCATTCAATTATCAGAAACAGAAACAAACACTTGTGTAACCGTGTTTTTAATATTGCGGTTTTTTATTTTCTAGTATTTTAATTATATATTGTAATTAGTTTTCTATTGGAGGGCCCCTTGAAAAACAACTTCTGTTGAAGGGCAACCCTCCCTAAACAAATCAAATATGAAATATGAAATAAAATAAAAGTGGAGGTTGTATCCAAGGACATTGTCCGTAGTTCCATAGAGGCCAGCTCAAAATTTTAACATGAGAAACATTTTCTTAAAATTAAATTTGCAAAGCCATATCTTGTTCAGCCTGCCTGTACCCTAGCCTATATGGAGTTCATGACCTGTACGAAAATAATGATCTAATACAAACAAGAACAAGCACAGATGTAGATCAGAAAAGAGTTGCACTGCAAAAACATCTGACATGACAAAAGATGCTAGTAACAAAATAAATTGCAATTACATTAAAGTTGGTTTGTTAGTAATTAATACCTTTTCCGATTGCTCTTTCATACTTTTCGATGATCCATTGTTTGAGAAATTTCCATTTCCATTTTTGACATCATCAGAATCGTCATACTTGGTTGGAATTCTGAAAGTGCAATCGCTTAAAGTTAGTATAAAAGTAATTTACAAAGTATAACAATTAACGCCTCACATTCGTAGTTCTGACTATTGTAATTAAAGCATCAACCACCAGCCAGCAACACTCCATCAACAATACAGGTAACATCATGGATGCAGGGCCGCCGCTAGCTTTTGTGCCAAAGGGGTGGGGGTTGCTCAGGTCCCATTTGTCGACAAAGAGGGTGAGCAATACTTAATTTGCTGACAACTCTGAGCATTTGCCGACCAAGCACCCTTACATGGCAAAACTTTTTGCAAGTGGGTGTAAGACCCACACATTCCAGTAACTCCCGACGCCCCACTGTAGCGCAGCCTTGCTTGGATGCTTTAACAATTTCCACCTCGAATAAACTCTGTAAGATACATTCTTCAGTAGAAGCTAAATATGATAAATACGGAACAAATGGTAATAAATCTAGAACGCACCTTCTTCTCTTGCTGTGATCTGTTGAAAAAAAGGAAACATAAATCGTTTATCCACACGTTTGTCAATAACTAACTGCGAGACTGGTTTTTTGTGTATAGAACAGAACGGTTCTAAGTTGCAACTCCGAGCTCTCGCCGTCCTATTAATTCTGTTCCTACACCAGATTCTGCTCAATACACCAAATAGCGAGTTACAGTTTTTATTGTTGTTGTTGTTGTTGTAAATTTATTTTAATTCGGTATAAAAACAATAGCTAACAATATATACATAAATATACCAAGTTAACTAATCAAAATCGAACATAGCTACCAATTAGCATACTAAAGTAATTATAGATACTAAGTTAAAGAGTAATTTGCGTTTACTGGCAGACTCTCTATTCTGTGACTACATTTGCAAATCGGTCCGTCCCATTGTTTTATTAGATTCTTAAAACTATGGGTAAACGTTGGGTAAGGCATTCCAAATCTGTGGCCCGATTGACATAAGACTTTTGGATCCAAATGTTGTTTGATTAGGTCTAACATGGGCTAGATTATTTGGATTTCTTAATGAATAATTTGACGGACGTAATTTAAAAATACTCTGCATAAAAGGTGGGATCAACTATTTTACTGTTTTGAATATTTCAATGCACAGAATTTCAGAGCTCTGCCTATACGGCATCGAGCACTTCATGACATACAAGTAAACAGTAATTTTCATAACTGAGAGATTGAATATAGCTTGTTTCGGAAATTTATACATTGTGATACCAAATATGGTTATCGCATATTGCATTGGATTTTTAGCAAAAATATAGTTGGTTGGATCTATAGACACATGTAGATTTTAGCTATTATAAAGTAGCAAAGCGATGGTTGGATGCAATTTGAAATAACCTAAAAACGTGAAAACGTTTAAATGTGCAAAAACAGGGAAAACATGGCCACGTCATGAGTACATGCTCTTTCATTATCAAGTTAATGCTCTTAAAAACATATCAGCCAAGCAATAACAAAAATTTCTTCGCCTTTTTTTAATAAGCAACCAGGCCTGAGACCTCAGATATTTTATGCAACTTTGGGGGCAGACTCCGAATCTAGCTGCTTTCATTAGACATATGTCAGCACATTCGCAGCAGATTCAGATGATTTCGCGCTCTTAATAGAAAATTATGGTGTTCTTTCAGATTCAAAATCAAAAATTATAAATATAAAAATGTTTTTTGTATTCGCAATATAGCTATTCCCAAGATATGAAAAAAGAGAGGTGCTTCATCTAATTATGATGGATTCCATGGAGAAATAGCTATGGCAAGAAATTTAGAAGTAGCGACATTATGAGAATATTTTGAACAAAGAACTGTGGCGTTTACGGTGACTGGGTCGAAACTGTGGTTCGTGATATGGACTTGATAAACTGAGAACAGGAAGAATTAACATAACATCTGCTAAGGTTAACTTAAAAGATCAAACATTTAGCTTAACGTTTCAGGAGTTGATTACAACCAACAGAGAAAAACATTTGCCCATGGGTATGATTATAATTAATGTGAACCACAAATACTTTGCATATCAAAATATGCTCGTCAGGACCAACAAAATTTCAGGTTTTGTGCGAAAATAATCTAAGAAGTAAGTATAGTTATCCGAGGGTTTACAATATTTTTCTACTGAAAATGTAAATAAGATTTGGATCAAAAACAGTTGTTTGCAGCGATACATTTACCCATGTGCCCACTGGGTCCGGGCCCATAGTTTTTGGCTCAATTTGCCATACAGAGGTGCTTCCGGTGAAAAATGTTTCACCGCGCTGAACAGGGTAAAGAAAAAGATTGAACTGAGGTCCACAACGTCACAGTAACGCGTTGTTGCCTTATGTTTATGGCAGCAGATTTTGATGTGCTTGGAATTTTGAACCCCAATAAAATCATCGAAATATTTCAGCAGTTAAGTAAAGACGAACGACATTAGCGTCATGAACCAAAGGGTAGATTTATTGGAAATTTACTGATATGTGAAATGTATACAAGTTTATTCGTGTCTTATAGTTTTTAACTATCAAACTATTTAGTGAATATTAACCTGGTTGGTTATGACTATGTTTAGCCAAGTACTGTGGACGTGACACGTTGTTTTGAGTAAATTTTAAGGGCCCCCAATCAACTTTGGGCCCAGGGCATCAACAGACGTAAATGCGGCCCTGGTTGCTTGATTCTATCGACAAATGACAATTTCAATTCAAATTCTCTCCATATAAAAATTATTCTAAGAATTCTTGAAACAACCATATACAAATTAAAAACCGCTTTGATCACGTAGTACAGCGATTTTCCTTGTGCAAAAATGCCAGATATATGTCTCTTTTGTTTTTTGATAAAGATTTAGTGAAGAAGTTTATAATCGCCATAACGATAGATAAAAGCCCAGCAATACGAATCCTTTTTGCGTTTAATTTTAAGTGGATATCATATTATATTGTGTCTCCGTTATACAGGGCAGAGAGGCTTTAATCTCTTTGATTTGAAGCCGTCAATTTAAGATATTAATAGTATATTTATGTAAGAAACCGTTCCACAAACCTCGCCTTTTGAAGAAAAAGAAAGCAAACAGAGCCACAACTAGAACCACAACAACAACGATGATTGCAATAATGGTTGTTCTTGTGGAAGATGACATGCCACTTCGTTCGTCGCTCTTTGGTCCTAAATGAAAACATTAAACCTTTATACTATAATGAAGATCATAGTTTATCAGTCTGCGACATAACAAGCAATGCCGTATGCAGTGGCGGCAATTAATTTTTCCGTTGGGGGGGGGGGGGGTTGAGAGTATTCCTTTTTCAGCAAATTTGCAGACAAAAGCATGTTTGAACCGACAATTTAGCAAGAAAAGGGGAAGCATTTGCCTTCTCCCCACACCCCCCCCAATTTCCGCCACTGCCGTATGGAAAGAGCTGTTCTTGCTTTGGTGTTGCTATGATTTTCTATTGTCTCGTGAACACTCCCTATCTAACCAGCCCGGGGAGCGTTTTTTAAACGTGTGATACCAGGTAAATATGGCAAGGGCAGCAAATTTGGTCTTGGGGTGGCAGAGGAAGAAATGGCCAAAGAGGGAGCAGGAATTCAAGACTGACTGGGGGGCAAAAAATTTAGCTTGCAGGAGACGTTGAGAAATAGAAAAATGATCTGGTCATTCGATATCAAAGGAAGTTTAATCAGGCTTATTCCAAAGGAGAGTTCAGGGTTCAGGATAACATTTAGCTTAATGCTAGAACCATTTCTCGATGAAAGATGTATACATATTGCCGTGCCCCCTTCTCCTTCTCCCAATGCAGGACTCCGGACAAGGGTCATGTTACCCCAACCCTACAACATGGCAAGCATGTATGTAAAAATCAAACCTCCAATCGAAAGATAGGAATCCGGGGATCGGACTGTCACAGTTCTGAATTGCTGGCTGTCGTATACTTTCATGATACAGAAGTATATACCAGTGTCCTCTGCACGCAAATTCGTCAAAACAAGAGCACTGTCTTTTATGTATGCTCTGTTTTCAAACCTCGTTCCTGCCACTGTAGTTCTTGGCTGATTTTCGGATGGAAGCTGTTCCATCAACTTTGTCATTTGTCTCGATGCGTTCAAGTATCCACACTCAAGTCTGACCAGTTCGCTTGGTCGGTAAATTGTATGCTTCCACCGCAAAGCAACATTGTCCCCCAACGCTTTAGTTATTCTTGCACCTGGATTTTCGGTGAATCTTGATGCATGTACGATCACAAAAGCTGAAACATTGATCATTTCATTTCATGCATGCAAATTCTAAGCAATGAAAAAGTACAATAGATACATCGATAAAACACAAAATTTCAGGACTAATGGCGTAGCCGAGACCCTTAGGAGAGACTGGGCCTGTATTAACGCATGGACCACATTAAAGGCATTCATATAATTTCATCTATTTGTTCATCAATGCAGATAAATTTTATTCAAAATATTCAAGGCTGCAATCCTCCATTAATTGCCACCTTCCCCCATGATCGATATCTTTTATCAAGTCAAATCAATTCTACACTTTTTCGTCCTTTTGCGGTGGACAGAAGTTTTTCCTTTTTGAATTGATTCTTTTAAAGAGTCTTTGGCCTGGGTACCAATTAAAACATCGATAGGATAAATACGGAGTTTCATATCTAATCATATGCTTAACTCTGATGCTTATTAGCGATTTGTATCATTGCAAAATGCACAGTTGAAGCTCTATTTGTTATTACTCTTGGGCAAAGAGATTAACTGGTGCCATTTCTGCGACAGCAACCATACTAGAACGGAGCGTGAAGCATTTTATTCAAAATGGATTTAAATCCGATGCGAAAGCCACAAGATGTGTATCTTACCTTGTGCTATCCAGAGAAACGCAATCATTCTTCGTTTTTCTGACGTACCTTTCCTTGCTTTATTTGAGTCACAATTTTGTCGTTAACCTTGAGCTATCACATTAGAACTGAAAATAATTCGGCTAGTTGACGCAGCAATAAGGTGGGATATTGAGTTGAGATACGGGGCGTAACAGTTTGTAAAATATCTGAAAGACTTGAGGACAATATCATGGGAAAGTTTCTAAAGAAAGTTTATTGCATTACTAATCACGGTAATGATGAGTAACCGCAATTATACGGTTTTCTAGCATCGTAATTAATGTCCTTCGTATCTAATAATTTCTTCCATTCGTTTCCGCTGTTTAATTCGACGAAATTCGCATCCCCATTCAGCTCCTGCCTTACTTGGCAAGAAAAGGTCTCGTTTGCAAAAGTAGAAAATAACTTTTTGTTGGCTTATAATTTGAGGATGTCAGGATTAAGGCATTCGGGCCGAACTAGGTCACAGAACGACTGCCAAGAGATTTCATCACTGCATTTTAATGCTTGAAATTCAACTCTTGAGGTCAAAAATTTAATCTAAAACTAAAACCGGCAGATGGATCAGGCCTTATTTGCCTGACATTAGCCGACCATTCTCTCAAGACTATCGACAGCCAACTACCGAGCTTTAAAAAATTATTATAAAGCTTGAAAATTAGTATTTCGACAGATATTCCCTGGGAAGAGGAAATATAAAAAGTGCTTTCCTGCAAAGTATTCGGGAGCCATCTCCCAGATTTCTATTGTTTTTCCCTCTCCTTTAACTTTAATATTTTCCTTTAACTGGAGATTCAGTAGATCGTCCGACTTCTTTCATCAATATTGGACGGAATCATACTGGAAAGAGATTCCCAAACGGCCTTCATAAATTTTTTCACCCTAGTACCTGAAAGGCTTCTGGCTGTGCAAAGCGAGGGGCAAATCACTCTACACAAATCTCGTATACCTTTCGTGAAAATCCTATTGTTTTAGCTGAAAATCCCCAGAAATCCTTTTGTTTTTAGGAAAATCTCGTACGCTATTTGCAAGAGTGAATTGTCCCTCGGTGCAAAGAGGACCGATATCGGTGTTGCAGCCTAGAGGCAAATTCTGACTTTATGATTAGTGTAGTGGAATTAGATATAAAAACGGTCCAACCCGGATAAAAATAAGATAAAGCTGTAATTTGGCACAGATGTTCTATACTAAGTTGGAAATGACCAGAAAAAAAGCCCCATCAATTGGACATTGGGAATTCCTTTTTTGGGCAAATACCATAATGGCGCACTGATCAGTAGTGGTTCAAAATTTTAATGTTGCTAAAACCACATAGTATGTACATCTTTTGAAAGATAATTTCATGCTGAATAACTTTTATTTAACATACGTACCCTTTAACATATGCAAATTTACTGGTGATTGAGCAGAAACAAAGTGGGACGAGTGAATATTGAAAAGCGCGCGGAAAAAATGGCTGATCCTTTTGCTGAATATTTTCATTTTATATCGCAAATTCTATCGATGCAAAATCATTAAGTGTGTGAATAAGATAAAGTATGATAATACCCACTCAGCCCGGGCTGACTTAAACCGGGCAGAAATTTCAAAATGTTTAGCGGCATTCTTAACCTGCTCCTTGTTGGATAATATATAAGTTGTTCATAAATAAACTTATATACATTCAGAGATGGCGCCAGAAATCTTCCGACAGAGGGGTTGCAGTTGCAGTTGACTATAATATGCAGTTTTTGTACGTTATTTTGTCAAATTTGCTCCGACAATAACCTAAAATTTTCTTCCGATAGGGGGGCTAGATGCTTCCGATGAAGGGACTGTAGCGCCCCAGCCCTCCCCTGGCGCCACCACTGTATACATTCTATTGCCCAGTTGCCCCTTATCTGCTATTTTTGACCAGAAAGTACTTATTTCCACATTGTAAGAGCGTGTGTTGAATAAAAGTTGTTCAGCATGAAACTGTCTTTCAGAATATGTACATATAATGTGGTTTTAGCGACATCAAAATTTGAACCCCTGCTGATCAGTGCGCCATATGAGATTTTGCCCAAATAAGGAATTCCCAATGACCAATTGATAGGGCTTTTTTCTGGTTATTCCCAGTATTGTATGGAACCTTTGTGCCAAATTACAGCTTTTTATTATTTTTGTCTGGGTAAAATCGTAATTTTACAGACAACAGGATTTCGAAGATAATTATATTTTCCCGCACTCTCTATTAATTAAAATCGTAATTCCACCACACTAGATATATTGCTTCGCTTTGGCCCAAACCTTGTGAAAGAGATGAATTATCCTTATTACCTTCTATTTTCTAATGAATTTCTGCTACAGGGTCGTGTTACCGCGTCA
The DNA here is from genome assembly GCF_057945365.1 of Rhopilema esculentum. Taxonomy (NCBI): domain Eukaryota; kingdom Metazoa; phylum Cnidaria; class Scyphozoa; order Rhizostomeae; family Rhizostomatidae; genus Rhopilema; species Rhopilema esculentum. The sequence goes on along the minus strand of NC_142821.1, from coordinate 5,409,944 downwards.
CTTTTTATGAGGTAAAATTTACCCACTCTGATCAAGCTTTAATTACCTCCCACGGAAAATGACATATTGAAAACAAAATGACCATTGACCGTGGGAAATACCAAATTAATTACAGTAATATTGAGATGAGCAACTTGCCTTTGTTTTGAGCAGCGGAAATAGACTCAAACGTAAGCAAGTTTTTGTTTATTGGTTTCCATAGGTCACACTGTGCAGAGCAGAAGTCACAAGATTTTGCCATCTAAGGGTACAAAGCCAGAAAAATTTTAAACTTGTCTGCAAATAAGGGATGCTTCACCTATTTCTTCGGCAAATGGGACCCAAAAGCCCTCCTTAGAGGGGCAATTTTCTTCCCCTAGCTTTGCTCCAGGACATTCGGTCCTGGCTACGGCCTTTCGGAGAGTGTAAGCATACTGGAAAGTATTATATATTCCTCTTGTAGTTCTTTACAGATGTAATTGTCTTGCATTTTTTAAGTACCTTACTTACTTTGTTTCATATTTTTCATTACGCTACGCAGCGGGGTCAATTTATTGATCTCTTACACATACTAATGATTAAAAAATCTTTATTGAGATTTTTTATTGTTTTCTTGTTCTTTTATAAATTTTGCATTTGCTATATGTTGCTGAAATGAGATTAAGTGCCATCTCGGAGTTATAACTGAATATCTAACATACTTGGTTGTGACCAAATTAAAGTGCCGTTGCAACAAAGTACTATTTGAAGAGTTTTCAAAATGAAGATTACTGAATTCTCCTTTTTAACTTGCCTCTCTCAACCCATTCCCTTTACGGATACTCAAATAGTTACGTCACATTCAGGCTCATAAATGTCAGTGACGAAAACCGGTTTTAATTCAACAATTTCTCCAAGTCTTATTCATTTCGGTTCTTTGTCACGCTTGAACTCATTAAAGCAAAACTCTCACGCATTAAAATTGTCAATTTCCTCTTAACTCTTTAGCAGAAATTGTACTTAACATAAGCCCTGATTGACAGTCAACAATTATTACGTAGCCAATTTTGTATCGTTTAAAAATGTTAGACGAACCAACATCTATCCCTTTTTCGAAACAAATGGTTTAATGACGTTTAGACAGTGAGATAAGAGAGAAGAGAGGAAATAAGATTCACCTGCACTGTGACGGAAGAAGCCTGAGAGTTTTGAAAGGTTCTAGTTTGAATCAATACAAAAGAGCTGATTCATTAGGAGAAAATTGGGATTGCGAGCAACCCTCTCCAAGAATATATCCTTTTTATATAAAACCCAATAAATTAAGGTTCAGGACGCCTGTAGGCTACGAATTTTTTCACGATCCATTTGTCAATATAATTATGTTTTCTTTTGTCACTCTTCTTATAAGATCCAGTAAATTGGGGTTCAGGCAGGCTATTCTTTATAATTCCAAAATCTAACTGAATAAAGCTGAATTGTTATCAATTTTTCTTAATTTATTAAGTTTTAAAGAAGTTATGAAAAAAGGCAACACTTTTTATTTAACGAGTTTCGAGTAAGCATTTTTTCTTCTTCATATATTTCTTCATATCACGTGACGTTAATTCATGGTTGAAATTTCATGCTTTTTGGACAGTCAGGCCACAAATCGGGTCATTTCGAAAATTTAGCTTTTCCTGTACACTTCACTACAGCAGCAAATTGCCTGGACAATTTCCTTTCAAATTCTTAGTGATATTGTAACGAAGCATGCAAGAAGGAAAACAAATATAAACAATATTTCAGTTTCTCTTCTTCTTCAATATTCTCCAACTTAACTTTACCACATTTTTTGCTACCTATCCAGCCTATATCTCCACTTCAATTTCCGTCTTTTCTCTCTCGCTCACTAGTCACAACAACAATAACTCTCGTTCCAGTCTCCCATTACTCACATCTCACAATATCTAAATATCCAAAGCGTAGTAAGTCGTGACCGAGCAGGCCTCGACGCGCTCCCAAAATTTTGCAGCCTTGCTCGCATTTGTTTGTGGCTGACGTAGATTGATCCATTGTTACATGCAGCCATCTCATTTTCCACAAAGGAAAATCTATTGACCATCTCTTGAATGCACTTTAAGCGGTGCACTTACTTTCTTTTTGGGAAATTTGAGTTGTCGAGATGCAATGTAATTTACTACGTTCTTTGCAGATACTGACCTTGCAGAAAGAATCATCTAAAAAAATTGCTAGCATCGTAAAAGAAAATTTCATTAGGAAATTCATCTCTGATTTATCTCAGACTTACGACTTACAGTTTTAGTTGAATTTTATGTCAGCTTATCGTCTGGCTATAGAAGCTATAATGGCCATAGATTTTATAAAACAGATTATAGCTGAGTAAATGGTTTCTATGTTTAAACCTATTTAGATCAACGAGGCTTGCAAGCTTACATGAATGAGACTTGTCTCATATTTTACAACCAAATCAACATTTTTTAGAATACATCTATAATAGCAACTGAAAACACAGAGGGATGGTGTTAATTAGCTGTTTTTTAGCTATTATTTTGTAAACCAACATCAAATAAAGTGAATAAAAAAATGGCACTAGAGATAAAAATTCAAGGCGCCAAACGACTGTCGACAAAGAATGCATCAAATTGCAGTGTCATTCCTCTTTTTGGATCAGCACTGAAAATACTTCCCATGCAGTAATACCTGATTAAAGGAAAGCTCAAAGTGGCAAAAAGTAGCCAAGAGATTGACTGTCTATCCAAGTTTGATGATACATTTGAGAATGGGGAAATTTAATGCGACTGTCCTCATCCATTTTACGAAGAGCAGTTTACTACATCGCTGTCACATTCTACGAGGTCAGCTTTAAATGATGCTGAGAAGATTTTTAGTGATCTGAAGCAATCGTACGGGAATCAATCTACCTTTGGTGACAACTGGAACAAAGACAAGCTCTACCAAAGTATCCTAAGAGTGAACATCTATTATCAGGACTTTGAAGTTGAAACAATTAGGCAAAGGGAAGCCTACTCTTGTAACGATTTTGTTTGTGATTTGGGTGGAAATATCAGCCTTTGGGCTGGAGCTTCAGTTTTCTCTGTTATTGAGCTAGAAACTTTCATTGAAAATGCCATTCTTTGGTCTGTGCTTCCTAGAAAGCAAATTGAGGCTGATTCAGCCACTAAAGAGGACTCAAAGGAAGATACAAAATAAAATGCAAGACTTGTTATATACTAATTACTGTTTTAAGTTGTCCTCGATATTGCATGATTTCGAAGATAATGTTGGGCAAAACTCGAAGTGCAAGGTATGCAACTAAACGTAACAAGACGTAGCTTTTAACTTAGAAAATACTTACGGAGGAAAAGGTAAATTCTGGATCTATTAATTAATATAATCTGTTTATTGACGTCTGATTATTTTTAATAGAATGACTCTTGTATAAACCGAGAGAAGTCATGATTAAAAACTATTGACACAATTGTGTGTCGTTGAGACAAAGGAGGCTACAAAATTAAAACCATATCATGGTTTATTCACATTCAGAACCTGGGTGTCAGCTGCAGTCCATTTTAGAAAATGTACGAAGCTGACACCCAGTGCAAAAATGCTGACAAACATTTGCAAAAGAGAGTTTCGCATAGCAGAGCTGCACTGCTACAATTCATACAGATAACCATATTGATGTTGAGCTGTAAATTAAATGTTTAGAAAAAAGACACTCAAGTAGCCTTTAATGCTCTCAAAACGTAATGTTTTACAGGAGCTCAATTGATAGATTTTATAAGGTGCAACTGCTCATAAAATTTTATTTAATTTCCCCTAGAGTTAGCCAGCCAGTTAGGCTGTTACCTTAATACGATCACGAGCACAGAAAATGTTGATTCAAAAGGAAAGACATTTTGTCATAGGATCTATTCCTTGTTAAGGAACTTTGGTAAATCAATGTTTTTGCCAGTCTTTGTGACAGTGCAGATTTTCAATTTCTGCATGCTTCTTAAAGTATCCAAACCTATCTATATAAAAATTAACCTGCCAAAATGAGTCCATCACGAATTTGTAGTTAATGAAATCAAATGATTCTTTTGATAATTCTCCTATCTAATTGAACTATAATTCTCCTATATAAAAGTTTTTATTCTCCAAAATCCCTTTCCTGGATAAATTCGAATTTGCAAAATGTACACGTATATACGCGTACAAAAAGCATACTTTTTATCAATATCAATAGCATTATCAATACCTTTTCTTGATGTGATACTGTCAACCTCAATTGAACCAAAAAACTAGCTTTCTCGTGGTTTAATTATACTTGGATAAACAGGCTCAAAGAGTTATAAATGGTGAAACTGTAAGCAACCTGCATATAAACTTTTTAATACCACAGGGATGCATACTTGGACTTTATATTTATTCCTGGGCTTTATGCTTTATATTTATTCCAATAAACTTATATTTAAATCCAGAAAGTTCAAACTTTATTAGGCAAACGACTAACTTTTAGATAGCAAATGCCCGAAAGTAACTGAATAGTTATTAGCCAAGCTTAATTCCTATTGACTTCGGAAATATAATCAGATCTTGGAAAAAGTGACAATTTAAGAAAATATTTTTATGATATTTTAGAGTCTTGATAAATGACAAATCAAAATTGAAGCAACATATTAAACTATCTATCTAAACTGTCTATTTAAACGAAAACGATTTGCTATGTTGAAAATGTTGTGCATTTTTCATGAAAGCAAGGCTCCATCGTGAATTTAGTCAGAATAAAATGGCAATTATACAATGGCGTAGACACTAACAGAAGACACAAGCAAAAAAGAAAAAAACGCAAAACTTGTTTCTCTTAATTGCAATTCATATTTACAATTACACATTTATGTTAATGCAGAAAAATTATAAGAAAAATTGCGGCCAACAAGTCATTACTAAGTGCTACATTGTCACCAACAAGATTTCTATAGGCTACAAATAATTTCTTGTCTGTTGCGTGCTTTATTACTGATGCCTGTAATAGCCTAATGTAGAAATATAATCTTGTAACAAAAATTTATATGCATCATTTCCAATAGGATCTTTCTACTATCCAAAGAGTATATTACGAATGCCAAAAAGGAGGAATAAATACGTTCTAAATCATACATTGCGAATTATACTTCTATCTAAACATTGTGAATTGGTGGCAGCTGCGTTTCACGGGCAGCCGTAGCAAATGATAAAGACCGTGAAAATAAATGAAGGACTTTACCCGAGTTTTTGCATCGTATACCGACCGATATACAAAATTTAATTTCTCGTGAAGCAGGACCGGAAGCTCTTTGCTTTTATTGAGCTCGTGATAAGTCTAATGGTACCTTGTGGACATGCGATAGTTGGCTACATCACAGGGCATTTTTTAAGAATTTTCCAGTGGTGGGGCATTTGAGAAAAGGGCATATAGATAAAGGAAGAATTTACAGATAAACAGGTTTTCAAAAATAGACTTTGTGAATTAGAAGGGGAATCACATATAGAAGCAGCAGTTCCAGGGGAAAATGAATTGAGATTTGAAACCTGTTCAATGAAGATTTCATCCACAAATATCTCAAACAAAGTAAAAAGTAAAAAAGTCACCGAATCATAGGGGCACTTAAGTGGTGGGGCAAACATATTCCACTGGTGGGGCAATGAAAGAGGCTGGTGGGGAATTTCCCCACTACTTTATATGTTAGAAAATGCCCTGCTACATCATACCGTCAAACCATTGATATTCGGCATAAATTACAAACACGAGAAGAGTTTTCCACTAAGACTAAGACCAACAAGATAATGTATATTTAGTATAAAGAAGATAACCAAAATGTAACGGAAGCATCCTGGACCATTAGAGTTTTCGTCAGTTCAGGGCTCCTGGTTATAAGACTTAAATACCATGAAGGCTTGGAGCCCTGTAGTCGTTTTTTACATTAGCATTAAATAAGAGGATTAAATAGACATTTTTCTTTAGAGCCAATAAAGTTTGGAGACCCTACAGTGGTTCGTTACGCCACTGTAGAGAACACATTTGAGATTGATGATAAGAATATGATATTTTTGTCAGCATATTTTTATAGAATTTTTTATCTCAACATGTAGTTATCAGCACATTGCAGGACAAGACATTGCATACCCACATCATACTCTCGTCCCAATGTTGCAGCACTTACACCACAGTAGAAATCTATTCTGCTTTGCTCCTGTAGGGGTTGCACTAGATGAGGTTTAAATGGCAGTGATCTTCTACTCAGATAGGTTTTAATTTGTCAATATCTTCTTCAAATTTTTGACTTTCCCACTTGCAATTTTAATGTGCAGTTTTTTTCATTAGAGCAGAGAGGCCTTTACTGTATGATGTTAACATTTCTTATTTGTAATGAAAGCTCTCCAGATGCTTTTTAGGGTATTAGTAAAAGAGTAATTGCCCCTCCAGGCAAAGTGGATTTTTTTCAAATCTGGCCTTTGACCCCTCTTTTGGAGTGAAGGCTCATGAAGTTTTTATGACTAGATTTTGTGTTTTGTTCTATTCATGATATCATAATCATTAAAGCCATAATGATTTGGTAAGTCTTGCGCACAGAAGTAAATGGTTAGACATGCAAACCGTTGGTCTCCTAAGGCATTTTAGAGACATTCATATCTTCAACTAATATCAAATTACTTGTTGCTTGAGCATGGTCGTCTTCAAATCAAAGGGAAACGACCACGCGCAAAATGTTTTATTTCTGTGTGAAAGAAACATATGTTTGCAAGCATACAGATGAAATCATAGTTTATAAGTCTCTATTTCGCCTCAGACTCCCAGTTAAACTGACAGCAAAAGAGCTCTAAAGACGCGTCTCACTGTCATCCTCTCTGTCCTTTTTTATTAGGTTCACCTGTACTGAATCTTCCTCTGCGTATTTTTCTTCATTTTCTTGGTCACTTTCTGCAATAATCGTATTAATGCTTTTTTCTTCAGCCAGAGCGTCCTCGGGGCGATTTTCAGGTTGTTTTGATAATTTCTCTTCGTTGTGCTCAATATTCGCTTGTCCGTTGGTATTAGACGTGACACTGAATTTTCGAACAATACTTGGCAGTCTCCTGAATTTATGAAAAATTGATTTCTCTTCCCCGGCTAGTGAAGAGTGAGCAGGTGAATTTGCAGGAAAGAAGTGAGGCTCTACTTTTGGTTCGCTTCTTTTCCTCTCTTTTTCCTCGAGCCTTGCTTGTCTGGCTTTCTCCTACAAGAACAAAATAACATAATTTATGCTTTATATGGCAGGGCTCACGCCGCGAATTTCAAGTTTGAGGGGCCAAATTCTATAAGTCGAGCTTGGATTTAGCGCTTCAAAACAGGGCCTCTCTGGAAATGATTTCGCTTACCAAAAGTGTAGTGGGCCATGGTCCCTCCGGCCCAGTAGCCCCTCTCCCCCCCCCCCCCGCTAGTGGCGTGAGCCCAGAATGGTACTTGATTTTTGCACAAAACCAAGCTTGCCTATTTACATTATTTATTGAAGAGATATGTATAAGCATATCTTGTTGCTAGCTTTAAACCTTAGCTATAAAACGGATTTAGTTGACAATGTAGCATGTCTGCCATGCTTCAATTTGTATTTGAACCACGCTCCTTAGTTCAGTCTAGCTCTCTGACATTTCTGGTTTTTCAAAGTTTCACAAGTGGCTTCGATTATAGAATTTTAATCTAAAAGGGATAACATTGAAAAGTTAAATCTTTTTGGTTAAAACTGTTTTTTTCTAAGAGGCATTTCCCTAACAGTAAACTCACCTCTTTGTAATAATGTTCAAAATTGCTAACTATAACAGGCACTGGCAAGGCAATTACAAGCACACCAGAAATGGCACACATTGCTCCAACAAGTTTTCCAATGAAAGTAACAGGTGTGATATCGCCATAACCCACGGTTGTCATGGTTACTACAGCCCACCAAAATGCATGCGGAATGCTGGGAAAATCTTTCGACAGGACTTGTGATTCAGCATAGTAAACGGCGCTTGAGAAGAGGATTACTCCAATAAACAAAAACAAAGCAAGCATGGCGAGTTCATGTAAACTTGCGTGTATGGTGTTGCCAAGAATATGAAGGCCACGAGAGTGCCTTGTCAGCTTGAATATACGAACGACGCGGATGACCCTGATCACACGCAGGACGTCGATGCCCCCTCCTTCATCAATTATAAGAGACAGGTAGAACGGAATGATTGACATTAGATCGATGACATTTATTGTTGATCTTATAAACTTTAGTTTGTGCTCTGCGGCTATCAGTCTTAGGAGATATTCCAGAGTGAACCAAACGTTGCAAAAGGTGTTTATGATATTCCATGTCAATGTCACCTTGGCTTTACGCTCTTTTGATTCAATTTGATTTGGGTCGAGCTGCGGCAAAGTTTCGATGCAAAATACTACGATCGAAATTAATATGACGAGAACCGAGAAAACAGCAATGCATTTTGCAATTATTGAAGAGTTTGGATGTTCAAACAATATCCAGATTTTTCTCAAAATTTTATTCTTAGGCAGTTCTTCCTCCTCGACTTTCTCAAGGCCGTTCTCATCTTCCTCGATGCCAAGAAGACTCTCTCCCAATTCAAAGAACAAGACTTCTTTTGTAAATAAACTTTCTGACACTTTTGCTGGACATTCTAATATCCCATTGCTTTGGTAATAGTACAATATTCCGCTGAACGCTGATCTGTTTCGATCAAAAAAATACTCCCCTGTCTTAGGATTGAGAAATGGCCTTCGTTTCGTTGGGTCACCCAAAAGCGTATCAGGAAATCTGGCCAACGTGTCTTCGAAGGTCTCGAATTTTTTACCGGCCACATTGATTACAACAAGGTTGCTTGACTGGGAAGCTCCTGTTTCTTTTGACATAGTATCTTCTTTTGTCAAATTTGACATTCTCGGGCGCTTGCATTTCAGATCCCTCAAATTTATGGATGACCTTCCAGTGATAAAAGCCATCTGATCGTTAGGTTTGCTAGACGAAAAATAAAAAAATGACTTTTATACAACTAATAAATTTGTAAACAAAAAATTAAAATTCCTTTCCAGTTTGATTTGAACATAAATATTAATGCCATACATTTCAACTTAGAACCACTGAATACTAATTACAATGTCTCTCTGTCAGTGCAAAATTAATTGTAATACTAGAATGCATTTTAATGGCGGTCTCTAAAGAAGTGCAAGTTGAAGTGTAATGAGACTGTGAGATTTGTCCCCTTTTTGCCCAATCAAATAAAATTGTCTACCTGTTAGCGCTCTCATTTTCTCAGTCGTATTGAAAATTTTAGCTAAACAAACTTTATAGCTCTTTCTCTTGATAAATAGGTTTGCATTTCAAGTACATGTATTACTATAATGACCTACGTATTACTAAAGCCTCTATAATGACCAGTGTTCTCGCTGATCTAGGAAAAGTGTATGATTTGCAATCCAGATAAAAAAGCAGGCTCGCCCTATTTTTTGAGAAATGCATTTTTTTTAATCAAGCCAAGGAAAAGGTTTATTATCAAATCCATGATCCCGTTGTATAAAGGCTGGTTTTCATGAAACGTATTTTGAAGGATTACGTCGAATCTATCGTATTTTACATTTCTATTTAGTATATTTTAAAGGGTTCATCGCATTCAAACTTATTTGTTTGGCTGCAGTTATTTTTGACTAATGAGAATCAAGTACTTGATAAGCGAGTATTATTCTTCGTCGCAATTTATCTCATTTTATCGCGATTCGTCCCATAGAATAGAAATTTCAAAAAGCTAATCAACTGACGAATAAAAATTGTGAGAACCCATTAATCTATATTCTCTTCACTAGTGAAGTTTATAGAAGGTATAGGATATAGAAAACTGGCCAATTTTACCCATCGCATAAAACAAATAAAATTGATCTTTCGCTCAAATCACGATAAACATATTTTCCAACCAATTTTTAAGGGTATAAGACCCTACATAAATTCCCTTGAAATCCTCTGCAACGACCACGCTAAAACACAAAGAAAAATTTGAGTAGATTGATCAGGTGATATCTATTCATCCTACCTCGCCCTATCTTATTGAAAATGCTTTAGAGAGTTAAGGATTCTATTAAGATATGCAAAATACGAAGGCCATACATTTTGTAAGGGGTCTGGCCAAGGGCTGCCTAGAATTCCAGTGTTAGTGATTTTGGTTGTAAAACCAATTAAATCTCTTTCATTGCAATGCTGATCAAGCTTGTTGAATAATATCTTATGGAGCAGGTGTGTTTACCACAGACATAGAACACTGCAAACGAAACTGTAACATAAGCCAGCTTTTTGGCTGCAGCATGATATACACACAATTCTGAAATGACTTTAGGATAAATGAGAACAAAAACGGACCAGCAACAGCATGGAGTATGACTGACTAGGCAAAGCAAGGCCACGAAAATTTTGTTCAATTTCCCCTTTTTTGATTTACTCTGAAAATTTTATTTCAGATTTTGATTATTTTATTTTTTACTTTTCAGTAATTTGATTTTTGGCTTTATATCTATAAAACTTTGTTCATATTGTTGCTTTTCAAGCTGTATATATGGAAGAAACTTGAACGCAGAGGAAGAAAGGTTTTTAAAGACATTGAAGTTAAGAACTGAAAAGAGCAAAATATTCTATAAAAAGCTTGGATTATATCAATTTCAATCAATTATTCAATATCAGAATATCAGAATGTTCCACTGACTGGAAAGTAAAATTCTTTTTCAGGAAAATGTAAGCTCTACATTCATATAAAATGTGAAGAAATATAGCGGGAAAGAAATCTTTATCTTGGTTTTCTCAAAATCACGGTTAAGATGCTGAAAGTGCCGTTTATCTTTTAATTTTTATATTTCATAAAAAATATTTGCTTTCTACAGGCCAGCTAAGAGTTACTCAGAAATAGAAAAACCAGGGGTGCTAGACACTGTTTGAAACTCGTGTCCTTAGTTAATTAGATTTTCATATCAGAAAGGCATAAACAGTTTTTTTATTCCCTTTAAACAAAGCTTCATTCCCAATTAAATTTTCTCTCAAATCAGAATAAACAATGAAGACCAAATCATGATGAATACAGCTTCTCGTAAGTCGTCACTTTCACTTTTTTGTGACTAAGAGTCAGGTCTCAGTGCACAGACGATAAAGAATTACCCTCCATCTTTGCCAAGGATCCGTATAAACTACGATTTCATTCACAAGAACGTTGATATTTATTAAAATGATGCGTAAAATTATGTGAGACTTTTGATCGTGTGTTCTACCATTGTGCTTTGCTTTATTCTCTGCCAGTGGTTCAAATGGTTCTTTTAACAAAAATGGAATTCAGATGTGATTTCTTACACCCTTTTTGCATCATACATAATTGAAAGCTGAGATAGATCATTCTTAAATTGATCTTTGACATGATCAATAATTCATAATTTTTTGAATTTTAATTAAAACCTTATTATCTTGGCCTATTTTGTCTTGTTTTTCGAAATTCAATTTTTCAAAAGGGGGATGTTCGAAATATTTTTGAAGTAAAAAGGTCCGAGAAGCCGATAAATATGAATAGACGTGGAATTTATCTCTGAATTTTCTTAAATGCAGAATAAATGGTTCATTAATATATTTAAAACTTACAATTTTATATAGGTCTCCATTCCGTGAGTTAAAGGTATTTATGGTGCTCTAATTGTTCTCAATTTTCTATGCTATTTTTGTGCATACTTATTATTCAAGCAATGTATTTCATAAAGTTCAATCAATACTCAATATAAACTATATATTTTACGCTTTGGGTAGAGAAGGACGGTTGCAAGTTGCAACTCTCACAGGACAGTTCTAAGTTGCAACTCTCGCAGAACGGTTCTAAGTTGCAACTCTCGCGCTTTACGCAGGACGGTTCTAAGTTGCAACTCTCGCGCTTTACGCAGGACGGTTCTAAGTTGCAACTCTCGCAAAACGGTTCTAAGTTGCAACTCTCGCGCTTTACGCAGGACGGATCTAAGTTGCAACTCTCGCAGAACGGTTCTAAGTTGCAACTCTCGCAAAACGGTTCTAAGTTGCAACTCTCACGCTTTACCCAGGACGGTTCTAAGTTGTAACTCTCGCAGAACGGTTCTTAGTTACAACTCTCAGTTTCAAGCTTAATGTGATCATTAGAAACTTTGCTATACGGAATTGAGCACTATATGATGCTGAGCACCAACAGTAAAACAGTATTGTTTAAAACCAGAGTGTTATTACATGTATGTCATGAAAAGCTTTTTAAAAATAACATATAGGTAGAATTCATTGCGTCAAAACTAGCTTCCAATCTAGCACGTTAAATAACTATAGCAACAATTTTTATCAATATATTTGTTTATTTACTTTAAAAACAAAGCCTGAAAAATTGTTTTGTTATCTTTTTCTTTGTATTTTGCTTTTCTTTTTAAACCTGATTTATTTATTTGCATTCAAAATTACCTATGTTAGCTCGTGTATCAAATTATTTGACAAACGAAGGTTGTTGCTTTCTTTCTAGCTAACTTTTTAAGATTAAACTTAAAAACAAAGAAATGTTACTACAGCAGGTATTAATTTGTATAATTTCTCTAAACAATTATTTGGCAAAATCCTCCAAGTTTAAAATATCGAATTCATATCAATGATCGTGCAAACTAATTTTTATTTGTAAGAGTTTATATTTGTAAATTGATACTGACACTGAATTAAGTATTACCAAAATATCTTCAAGTATTAAAACATTTAGCAATATTTACTCTATGTTTCCAGGAGTATTGCAAATTTGCAATTTTCCGCATGATTTTGAGGAATGCATTGCACATGAAAAAGCTAACTATACGCAAGTTGTCTTTAGATTCCAACAACTACATCTTGTAAATACATATATTTAATATGAACATCTACTACTTTCGATAAGATACCTTGAATCTGTTGCCGTCATGTTTAACTTAGCGTACTTAACATTGCTGTGATTGATCCCTTCACAAGTATCTTTATCCATTTTGCAGGACGAGTGATTTGATGACTCGTTTTTGGTATTCCACTTGATTTTCCAATCTTTCGTGCAAATCTTTTCTAAATATACGTGATATCTGCTTACTTGATTCCCTAGACCAAATCACTGCTATTCTTTTTCGTTTGAAGACACGTGTTTATCTAAATCACGACCTTATTTATCAAATCTGCAAGCTCTTTCTTCATGAATAAATTCATGAGCCTTTACCATAGATCAAAACTGTGCTGGGGGTCTACCTGTGTGTCTGCAGTTTCATTCAGAATCGCAATTGAATTCATGGCCAAGGGAAAATTTTTAATGGCTCTTTCAATCGACGGGCTTCCGAGATACAAAAGTCAAGAAATGACATTATCAAAATCCTGAAAATCTATCCGTTAAATTTTGAACTTTATAATTTTGGTCATTTGAAAATGTTCTGCACGGAGACACTCGAACAGCTATCAAGGTTCTATTTTCTATTTGATATCAAAACTTTTAATCTAAATGGAGTTAAAGCAACCGACTTCATGCATCCAATAAAAAGGCATGATTTGTTTTTTATTAAAACTGTAATCAATTTTTTTTTGTAATGAAAAGTCTGATTTACTTGTAGCTCACTTGTAAACAAAAAGAAAACTCTATTTTCTGCTGTTGTTACACCCTGTTTGATAAACAAAGCACGTGTTGCTTTAAGCGAGATAAGAATAAAGAATAACAATTGAGCGCAAATAGAAGGACTAAAGGAAAGCGGGTACAGTACTTGTAAAATTTTTCGACCCAACGTTTATCCGGACTTCAATTATCCGGTCCGTAAAGAATGTGAAAAACTATATGAAGGCTTGGAGCGTTTTCCTTGTTTTCCTTTTGAAATATTTTATGAGTATTAAGTAAATTAGCTTGCAATATTTGCTTATTAGAAAAAAACTTTCAAAACACTCATCTTGCTTATTAATCTTGGTTTCTGCCGTTCTTCGTTTATTTCCAATTATCTAGAATTTCGGATTATCCACGCGCATTTTGAAATCCCACACCTTGAGAAGGTCGGATAATTGAAAAAGTACTGTAACAGTAATCTGACCATAGTGTTGAAAATAACCGCCAAAGTAAAAAAGATGACGAATGGCTCAAACCCATATACATCTTGGGTTTGAATTTTTTTCTGGGCCATGTGTGTCTATGTGGGTCCCGCGTTTTTCTTTGGCACAATTAGACCCCCACATGATCTAATTACATTACATTGAGTTTCCGAGGAGGTTTTTGTTAACAAAAAGAGCGACGGGTTAACAATGTTCTGTTTTCGTGAAACAACGGGCTAGGTTTTCTGACACAGTAATGCCAGCAACGGCACAAAGCAAACAGTGCTGAAGTCACTAGCACATATAGGATGGTGCTTGTGAAAGATGGCAAATCAGATTCTCGAATATTGTGTAAATCAGAAACCAGCTTCAGGGTCTTCAGCTTATGAGTTTTACATAACATGACTTGCTACCTTTCTTATCACGTATTGATATAACCCTGTCATGCACTGCACTCATAGTCAGGATCGTTGGCAACGATCTCAACGATCAGTGGGGCCAATTTAAAAGCACCCTACACGTCATACGACCGTTCAGAGTTAACAATATGCTTCGCAGAGCGTTTATGTTCGAGAAAACATTGCAATTGAGCCTTACGTTGCCAATCGGGTACGTAATAATAGGTCCACTGAGTAGTCCAACCGACGGGAAAATTAAATGGCCTGCGAAATGCGTCAGGGCAAAGTGCCTTTAAGCAGCTCTATAGGTTAATTAGGTTATGTTGTGGGTGGAAACTCAATTGAAAAATACAGACCATAGCTCTATAGAATACATTGTAAATGTATTGTCGTTATATCTTGTTGTGATCAAGTTATCTATGTATCTTATTATCAATTATTATACCTATATTTGTGAGGAAATAACGGAAACCTGATTGAAAAATACTCTTGCACCAAGTGAAAAATTTCTTTATATTCCTTCTTTAATATGAGGCTTTTCTCAATGTTTGCACGAAACGCCATTTAACGACCTAAATTGCCACTTTTTGCGACTTCTTACCCTTTAAGTTTCTTAACCTCCTTTTAAAAAGAAAAAGTTATGCGGAATGGAGGTTCAAGAAGAAAACACTGCCTAAAGGCATTCCCCGTTTCACTGATAAGATGTGATGATTAGCAGGCTTAATGGCTAAAGATTTTCGTAAATAATTGCAGAGATTTGAACAAAATGACCATTTCAGCTGTCAATTATTTACAAATTAAAATTTAATCACCATAGTAGGCTGCAGAAGTCATGCAGTCATATGTTGGATAAAGCACGATTTGACCAAAGCTCATTAGCATAAGAATCTTTGTTAGAAATACCTACTATAAATTAAATTTATGGAAAAATACTGATATGGGAATGTAAATCATCTGTGACTTCTCGCAAATAAGTTATATGTTTGCATAGATTTTTTATGCTCAAAAACATTGTTGTCTCTTTTTCCATTTTGTCTACCGATCAATGCGTTACAATTTTTAAAGGCCTTTAATGCTGTTTGACACAGCTTAAGTCTTATCTCCAGGGAAGCTCCAGCACATTTTGGAGTGGAGAGGTGGCTCTAGAAGAGTTGGAAAACATCTATGATCGTTTGCTGCTCTAAGCCTTAAAAAACTATGAGGGGGATATCCTACTGTCTCCATCCAGCGAATTTTATCACATTCAAAAATATATCTAAGCGTTTTGTGCGTTGAATAGGGGCACACAGGCATAAGAACAAAAAACAGTAGGGGGCTATAGCCCCTAACAAACACAATTTGTTGGAATGTTTTGAAACTTTTTGCGACGTTGTCAGAATTTTTAGAAAGATGTAGCCTTTAGCCCACCCTCCAAAAATTAGAATCAACCGACACTGCGTCCTCGACGTCAAATACAATTCAATGCAATTAAATTTCTATGCAATTTGCACGAGGAAAATGTTGTTCATATTTGATAATATTTCTTAGCATGTGACCCTGCGACGTTCTTTAATAGAGCATTACAGCAAGGCATCATTGTAGTTGGAAAACCAAACTAGCTTCGCATCAACACAGTGTTGAGTCTTATTAACCACACAGTAAAATGAAACAATAAACGATCATGTTGTACATAAGCAAATATTATTATGGAAGGAACCCAAGAATATTCATTGACTAGGCTTTTGTTCAGTATATTACAGCATGTAGTATTCAGTATGTGCCTCATTCAACATAAAAACTGTATATGTTTCCATGTCTCCCTAACCTCACAAGTACATCACGCGTTTTGAATTTTTCGCTTTATTCCTTTACACACATCAGGCTGCTTTCTTATCAATTGAAAATCAAATATTACTATAAAACTTTTTCAGGACGCACTTTGCCTCATTCTTTGTCAAAATTCAAAGCGAATTGTAATTGAAAAATTTCATCGAATAAAGGGTAACTCACAAGCATCACATTTGCCTTTGTTCAGATCACTTTGAAATTTCATATGACGGCGATGCTTGATGTTTCACTTGATGAATATGACAATGAAGCATTTTTATATAAGACTGGGCAGCAGGCATTAAAGATTTATTAAACCATCTGTAGCCTTGGTTAATAATCAAGGTTCTTTTCTACGTTAATTCAGGCTGCGGTACGATTTACTAAGCTAAGACCCTGAGAGGCTCAATCCAATGAATTCGAACACACCAGGCTGTTACTTGGTATCGTACATTTTGTCACTCGTTGCTGTATGCTCCTGGTCACGGGAGCAGTTTTCGCAAGGAACATGTTTTCAAAACCTTTTGAAACTATATAGTGTTTGCAGAATCTGGACATTGTACTGAAAAGTTGATGAAAACAGCGTTACAAGACAAACCAACTAAAAAGAGTTTTGACATATATCAAAATTCATAATCACAACTTTGAGTCGTGAATTTTTTGCGAGCAAGTCACCAGGGGCACTATGTTATCCGAAAAATACAAGATAAGGGCAGAAGAATATACATCGAGTTTTATGATCTAATTGCCATTTAAAAGCTTCACAGCCTACGAGATAGTTATGCCAAGCATAAGATCATCAATGTAGCCTTGCGGCTCTTCTAGTTTCTGGCACACGTGACTTCAAATCCTTAATATCCAGGAATTTTTATCAGTTTTGCTGATTTTTTAACAGCCTCATTAGGCCATCCGCTGTTAAATCTGTAAAAACTAAAACCTTGTTCTAATCTAAAGGATGGCGGGCAAAGCACCTGAAGAACGTAATAAGGAGCAATGTGCTCCGCTTACTCTTCAGAATGACAACTATCTTTTAAATTTCTCCCAATATCCCATTCCCTCACCGTCTAAAATCGTTTTTTTAGATTTCGTAGTTCAAACGGAAACTGAGTTCTACTCCCCTAGAACGGTAAGGTTGAACAATAGTAATAGCAGTTTAGATCGAACAATAAGTTTAAAATCTTCTTTAAAGAATGGAAAAGTACGTCTTACAGTACTTGCTGTTATAGCTTGATTGATGGTACACAGTCACCTAATGAAAGAATCCTGACATTTAAGGGTATTTTCCGAACTTGTGACGTCTGAATCGTTGTTTTCGTGTTGCAGCATCTTCTGGACTATCTGTCCCTTAGAGATTTTCAGAACATTTCGTATTTCCCATGGCCATAGTTACCAGAACAGATACATTTAAGCCAAATCTTCAGACGCAGGAAGACATCTAGCAGCATCCTGTCAGGGACTTGTTTGACTCCTATTTAATTCTCTCCTATTTAATTTGTCTTTCATTGTTCTTGTTTTGTTTCGTCAATGTAGTTTGTCCTTGTTTTTGTTTTAACATCCAAATTGTAAATGTCTTAAATTATTAGTAATCTGTAACATGTAATTTGCAACATTTAATGCAACCTTAATTTGAATCAAAAATGTTTAATGTAATGGCCACAGGGTTGCTATGTATTTCCATGCTCCCTGTGGTATCGTCTTGTAGTTGTCTGTTTTGTAAAATTTTATGAGAATATAAAAAAAAAAAAAAAAAACTTGTTTGATTCAATCACAGAAATAAAACAGGAATGAACTGCAAACTTTCTCATGATCCTATCAGCCAAAATTACAATACTTTGCTCAAATCTTGCTTTCATTGAAGATCGAACAATGTTTAGAAAAACATTTAGCCGTAAACTAAAAAAGTGGTTAGTTGTTTGTTGCAAGACAAATTATTTTCATCTACAAAGACCATGAGTTTATAATTCATTTGAAAATACGAACTTGCAATCATGCTAAACCACTGTTACGGAAGGGCGATTAATTGCTGCTGAGTACAACGAGATAACAACTACACACGATTAAGGCCGTTAATTTGCTTAGGTTTGCAGCCTCTATTTGTTGTCCTACCCATAAAGTATTAATGCGATGACTTTTAGGAAAAAGCTCGACTTTCTTTTGCATAAATTTTGCATCCAGCTAGAAAGCGAGCTTTAGGAAAAGTATTTCCAAATATAGGTATCCTATTCTAGATACCCTTGATTGTCAAATAGGTCTTGCTACATAGTATTGAATTACGTTGGGCATCCATAAAACAAATTTTATTGGGCAGGGCAACAGATTCATGACAAATTCTGTAAATATCTTAAAAAGCTGTAAATATGCAAATGTCCTTACAAGTCTAAGTTATTTTCGTTCAAACCAATAAAGCAGATGTGCGCAATTGACATTTTATCTACATCAAAACCATTGCAAAAGATAAGGCCTTCAGAAATAGCTGTTTACATGATACTAAGTTGTTTTTAGAAGAGATCAGTTTTATGAACAGTGTCCTTCAGTTGCTGTTACACTGAATAAGTAAATTATTACAACAAAAAGCCTTTGCAAGAAGCAATATCTCGAGAAAAAATGTACTCAATTTTTTCAAATGCTTGCTAAAAAGCTTTGCAAAAATTGTGAGCGGTAGAGCTAGCATTTACCGAAACAACACGTCATTTTTCATAAATTAAAAGTTTCTAAAAGAAGTGTTTCGTAAAAAACTAGATAAATTTGAATTGCACAGTATTCATACCCGTTGTAATTCCACTAAATCAGGAAGAAACTATTGCATAATACTGTTTCGTAAATCCAGATTTTCCTTTCTGTATCAAAACATCACCTCGACTTTTTAAACAATCTCGGCGTTGCACACGATAAATCTAGGACCTGTCCCCAAGCTTCATTCTCGAGAGCTTTTCAACGCTGTTGCGCCTATGCAATTTGATAGAGCGAAGGCAGCTGTAAACTTCAAAATACGCTGCTCTTTCTTGAAAAATATGCCGACGTTCGTTGACCCAAAATGTAATTTCGCACCACAGCCTAAAAACACACAAGACCACCTGATTCAATGACCTAGCAAAGCCACCAACTTGGAACTAGAGGCTTCAAATGCAACTATTGCAATTTGAACGACTGATATTTTCTAGGCAAAAACAGCTGATGTAATCAGACATCTTCGTTCGTCCTTGCTTTGTTTTGCCACTTAATAAGCAAAGACATCGCATACTGCTTCATTTAGCTTATCACAACCTTAAATAAACATGGAGAGATAAGATTAAAATAACAAAGGTAGGCAACGGGTATCAGTGATGATAACATCCAAAACTTTAGAGATTTGTCTTTGGTGATACATTTTTCCTCTAACAGATATCTTTAAGCTTGTTTTATAAATGTACTGATTAGTTTCAGTGATACAGCATTATGAACTCCACAAAGGATCTTCTTTTTTGTTAGTCTTAGAATTTGCTCTTCTTGATTCCTGCTGAAGTGTGTTTCGCCATTGAAAATCTTTAATTTTAATGAATAGATATGCTTTTAAGGCAGCGTTTAACACAGATGTGTTGCGATGCTGATGTACTCATCGAACCCTGTGTATAGTACGCCAAAACAGCTAAGCTGGTTTTTATTAATGGCATGAGCAGATATTTCAATTTTTATGACGTAATGTAAATGTTCAGGCTGCCATGTAAATGCAGCAATATTTTACACAGGGTTTCGATGCTTGAAGTATAAATAAAGACATTCGTGCTAAGGCCAAATCGTTTCTAAGCACTAAAGTCAGTGCACATTTATATACGAATAATGAACGTCCTTGTGTAGCTCGTTTGCTTAACAATTCCAACTTTTTCTCACACACAAAAAGTAAAGAGATTGACACATATCATAGGGATTTATGCAGAGCTATCAGTTTAAGGAGAGTCGTTTATGATTTCTGTTAATGGTAAAAATTTCACTTCTTACTGTTGATTTACTGTGAAAATTCGATCCTCGGCTAAAAAACTACTGAGCTTACCATTAAACATCTATGGCTAAGAACTGGAACTGTGATCGCTATTGGGCCGGGACGGTGTGTTTTCCGGAAGTTTAACAAAGAAGCTTTCTTTAATTGAACGATCTTCTTGGTCTCCATCATACATGAAATTTCTACTAGGCCCTTCTTTGCTATAGATTGATTCTGAAGTCAGAGTCTTTTATATAAGTGATCTACTAGTCCTGGTTTTCGTCCTCGTTGACACTTCTCTGCTACATCCAAGTTGAAATATGTTTTTTTCAGCCGATAATATCAAGGAGTAAGAGATAATCTTAGGGAGTAAGAGGTAAAGATTAGTAAAGAGAGGATAAGATCAAGGTTGTTGATTTTTTTTTGCATTAAGACAAATTATGAGAATCTGAGAAGCAGGGAAAGGGTATAGCAATCTGAAATTTACAAGATCTTGGTAGGAAGGATGAGTTGTGGGGCAGAGTTTGTGAATTTTAGAAAGAGGCTTGGGAAGGGTGAGCATTGAAAGAGTATCTGTTATTACATACATATCTCAGGGAACCAAGGACCGTATCTCTGACATTCTTGGATCAATGTCTGTGGGATCATTAAAACGATTTCAATGCAACAAAGAAACATAAAAGAAGCTTTTGCGGCAAAAATTCACAACTGCCTTCCTGCGCCTGCACGCACGCGCACGCTGAACTTCCTTCAACATTTGGCAGAACGGATTAAAAATGCCCGGCAACATCTGAGTATCAAGGAATATAATTTTGAAATTTCCTCTGACATTTCCTGACAAAGGCCAAACCGCGTTGAGGTTATAAATGAATAAGATTCCTCAGATTGCAAAATGTACATGCTTTATGTTGCTATCCTAATTCAAGAAATACTACTGGTACCGAATGGATCAAAACGTATTGCGCTGACCATTTGAATTTCCTATTGGTTGGATTACACAATAGACCTATTGTTACGTACCCAATCGGCTAATTCCCAATGTTTTCTCGATTATAAACGCGCACGAAACCATTTGTTATCTCTGAATGGTCGACTCACGGGACATAGCGTCTTTAACTCTAAAGGGCTGCATTTTTAAACAAAGAATGAGGCAGAGTATGTAATAACACTGAATGTTCTTACAATGTTTTCTTCAGTTTTGTAATGATCAGATAACATTGTACTCCAAAACAGATGCAGCTAAGGCCAACTTTGGCCTTGGTTTAAATTTCGTTTCGTGTACCTGCAAACCATTGCTGATGTTTTTCTTGTGTTATCTGCTGTTGTAAACATTGTTCTATGATGGAAATTTTTATATCTTGTAGCTAAATTTAGCTTAACAAAATTAATTCATGCTAAGCCCAGGTTTCAATGAAAGTTTGAATTGTTTGGTCGATCAAATTGCGGCAAAAACTAAAAGCACAACTTCTTTGCAAATACCGCACCATTTTTGTGAAGCACCATTTTGGTGTTAAGCTGAATCAAATAAATGTTCTTCTTCGAAATTGTCATACGCAAATTTAAGTTGTGGAACGATTCTTTTAGTCACGAATTCAGTAATAAATGCCTTGTATATTGTGATCCTTCTATTCAACTGCTAACTACCTGGTTTTGTCTGACAAAATACTTTGCTTTGGAAAATTAACTAGGGCTGATATATTTAGAGACCTTAATAATTGCAGAAAATATCTGCCTTATAATTTGGTAAGCAGACATCACCTCTCAAACTTAGCGTTTACTGACAATTTTACTTTTTGTTAGTCACTTAAATGTTGCAGGTCATTTTGAAACAGTAAACAATGTACCATGCTTCGGCATTGATCAAATCATAAATCAAATTATCGATAAATTTGCAAGATTATTGATTATAAATTGGCAATCCATGGAAGAAGTTCGTATTTTTGGCTGCATTAGTACATGTATAAAATTTTGAAGAAGAAAATTCTTCTCACCAAAGGATTAATTCTTCTCCATCTTTTGAAGAGTTCATAGTGTGTTCATCTTTTTACAGAATGTTTTTTATTCAGCATTATCTTACAGAAAGTTTTAGCGATATCGTCATCATACCGTTATAACCAAGAGAAAGTTGCAATTGATAAACACATATGTGACTCTTACATTAAGCAATTATAAGAGAAAATGAAAAAATAATTACCAACGGACAAACTGAAGAATGTTTCTTATAAGATAGAAACGTTCCTAGAGGATGTTTCTAGTGTCTAATAAGATACAAATCATAAGAAACTTAACCGAAATGTGGGATATACATCATTGACTCAAAAGAAATCCCGAAGAGCATCAAGTTGTACTTGCTTTTTTAAAGAAAACATCATCAACGTATCAGTATTACCAATGTTTTGATATCAATATTTTTGGAAGAAAATCTTATAGCAAAATAGGTTTGTTGACAATTATCTACCTTATATGGCCTAAACCAGCTAGATAAACGAACAATAACGTTTGAATATCAATATTTTTGGAAGAATATTTGATAGTAAAATGGGTTTGTTGGCAATATTTTTATATGCCCTAAACCAGCTGGGATTAAGAAAGAAATACACTCAATTATAGTTTCCAAACTAGTGGAGAATTGAAAATATTTGCTTACGTCTTTCGTGCGATATTCTGCAGCATCTCAAAGAGCTACCTTGCAAGTACTTTCTATCGTCCTTTCTTCTCTATCGCGAAAATTTTCTATCGTCCTTTCTGCTTTGGGTTGCTTTGTCATCATAGCTGCTTTCAATTGTGGTTTTCTTCAATTAATCCGTGAAATGCTAAGCGTCAAAATTCGCTAATACTAATCAAGGCAATAATGCTCTATAACATTCTTGCATAGCTTTGAAAACCCTTAAAAGCTGAAATCGCATACTCTTCTGAAAATTTGGGCTCTTTATTTTTACAAGTATTGTTGTTACTGACATAAAACCTTTATTTTCATGTTTTGTTGATATTCCATGTGTATTTTCTCATTTCATGTCAATTTTCTTGTAAACGTGTGCATACCTCTTTTAGTTATGATTTTTTTTCTGAAGCGATTGTTTCAAGACAATCATTTTGAAATTATTTGGTAGACATAGCGTTTAATGTTTGAATAGAAATTCACCTTGTTTCCCTTTCTCGCAGTTCTTTCGTGAGCAATTTTTCAAAAAGAGTTTCTTTGCTCTTCTTGCAAGGACAAATTAACATAGAAAACATTTGCAGAATAACCACAGTTGTTTATAATAACGCAGTATTGTTGCTTAGCAGGATGCTTAGAAATGTTGTTTTTCAGAGCTATCGATTGGTGACGAGGCAGAATTCAATGTAAGAAAATCCTAGGTAATGAGTGAAGAGGACAAGAGACGTTTGCAGATAAAATCGAGTCCTAGATGTTTAAATGCAGTCAGTTCGCAACAGTGGAAAGACATTCACTTCATTTGATATTTCATAGTGATGTTAGTGTCTGAGTTGGGTCTTTCTTTAGGAAAAGACGACAGCTGTTGCCTTGAGTTCAAATACATAGAAACACTCTTTGTGTTCCAGATTTGAGATCCCATCTACATATTGCTGTACAATGATGGAAAAGTACACTTTGAAATGGTATTTCATAAAGCCAGATAAGCCAATTCCCAAGATTAGTATAAACATATATAAAGAGTTTAAAAATGAATTATTTTTATGTTGGTTTTGCTCATTAAATCAGAAGCAAAGTAGGTTCTCAATATGTGTGTACTTGAGAACTTAGCTGATCTAATGTTTTGTAGTTATTAGACAACGATCAACTTTTTGATTATGTCAGTTCAGTACTAGCCCTGGCAAACAGATGACAGTTCTTAAAATAATTATCAAATAAAATGCATAAGTAGATCAAAAGCGGGAAGCAAAGCAAGTTTATTTGTATCGAATATAATTTGGCAAATTTCCATGATTTCGAAATTGAAGTTTAAATAGTATTTCTCAAAATTTCTATTTATTTCCATTTATAATTCTTAAAGAAACTAAAATCTCATTTGGTATCATTGCATTGGCAAATAATTTCTGAACCCATTGTAAACACATTCGACTACCACATCTAAAGGCTGGATTCAAACACTATTGACTGGTATGATCAGAACATTTGCAGTATGTTAGACGTATGATTTATTCTTCCTTTAACTATACAATATGCCTTGTTATTAATCATATCTCTAATTGCTTCTTTTCACCTTTAAGCGCCCATGCAATGGAAGTAGAATTGGTAGCCTCTATATAATTTCAGTACCTTTTGTATCATTAACTACGAAGAAGATAGCTCAAAATGATACCAGCAATTCTTCTTTCTGGATATTTTGAATCAATGTTATTACTATAAGCCAGACCGGTAAACCGTTATTTTCAAGCTTTATGTATGGTTTTATTCGGCGTAAATTATTCTCTTAAGATTTTCAATCGTTGATCATTTTTAGTGGGCACCTTGATTTGCTGAATAGCTCACTATAATCAAATTTCACTTATAAACGGAGTTGGAAACATAATTCTGCATGAGAGAGCCGTCATAATATTCAAGACGCAATGCCAGGAAAATTAGCAGTTTCCTTGACATGAAAATTTAAACCTTTGTAAAGGGTTGTTCCATGGACATATGCATGAGCTTTTTAAACAGTGCAAGATACTCGTATAATTTTATCTAAGTAAACAAAAATAAAACAGGTTTCCTAAATGATCATGGTTTCCTGAACGAAAATGCGATATGAGATAATGAAAGCACCTAGCTTTGAGATATTAATTGTATTATGGCTTAAATCTTTTGCATTCTTAAATTTGCCGCCAAGCGAAAGAACTTGTTTACCTCTGAACAATTGATGTTACATCGCTCGTTGTCACAGTAACTTTACAAAGCTATTTAAGCTTTTGAACCGAATCCTTTGACCATTGTGTTCAAGACTAGCTATGTATGATGAAATTTAATAACAGCTTCAGGTTTTTCTACCTGCGCTCGTAAAAATTGCAGTAGCTGGAGTTTTGATTTATAAAAAAAACAAAGAATGCTTTGCTAGATCCAAGCAAATACGTTATCTTTACAGCTATAGTCAACGGCTTTTATTGATATTCAGATCAGACTGAAGCCGCTTTCTTTCTTATAAATAGACATGTTTTACGTAAAGAATTTTGTAGTTTATGTTCATATTTTGAAGTTTTTTGTATATTAGATCTTAAGATTCCGAGTGTTTTGAAGCCTGAAAACTCACGCATTATTGTGACAATCGCTTAATTAATGAGCCTTGTCACAATACAGTTTGATAGAGGTGAGCTAATACAGTTACAAGGAAATGACTTTAGCTGCATGTTTTTAAATGCAAATTGCTTTGTTTAAAACCAAGCTGCATGTCCATTGATGCTCACATATTTCATTTACTTCAATACATAATTTCTTTGCAAGTATATTTATTCTATAAAAAACCTCCGACATTTCGATCTTTTTGTATTTGATTTAATGTAGCTTACATTATCGAATTCATTATAATATCTCAATTCACTTTTGCTGCTTTTTGCAGATTTACTTACATTTAAATACCATTGCCTGACACAAGTATTTCATGTCAAACTCGTGAGCTTTTCTGAAAAATACTTACCTCCCATTTTGAGAAAACTTCCCGTCTCGGCTGCAGTCATACCTTGAATGTTCTTCAGCAGGTTTTCGTTTCCTATATAAAAGAAATCTCTAGGACGGATCTCAGCACTTTGACAGAGTAACTATAAGTTCAAAAACATAGCGTAAAAGTGCCTGCTGAAAATTAATTTTTCACGCTTAATCCTGGCTTTGCAAACTGACTCAGTTATCAGTTAATGCTTTGCATTCGAATACGGTGACTGGTGTCTTCCAGCCTAAAACATCTATCCCTTTAATTAGACAGTTCATTGTCTCAACTAGTGCAGGTGCATGCAGTACAATAGTAGAACAATTTCACAGCAGTTTACGTGAAACTCAATTTGCTAAGTTATGCCTCTCTATTCATGTCATATATGTTTTCAAAATTCCATCCGAATTTCATAACCAATTTTCAGCAAGACGAGAACACATCAATTAAAGAACAATGCATGCTTTTAAAGTCAATTGCAGCTGTAGCCTGCAAGATCTTTCGACAACTGATCTGCATTACAATCGATGAGGTTGTGATTGAGACGAATTAAAAACTGGATTCTTGGAGACAAGAAGTTCTAATCTAACATACGATGTTTTCTGCTAATGAAGCCTGAAAGTGTGTTGATTAAAACTGGTCACGTGACATTCGGTTAATCTTGCATTGAACCTATACAATATCATATATCATATGCGAAATGATATATTGATTTTAGATAGAAATTTCAGTATTGAAGAAGGATATTAATTTGCAATTCTTTAAATGAAATTATTTGACTTCTGATTTAGTTGAAGTGCTCTGTGATTAATTCAACACCAAAAGCTGCATTTGAATGGCTGTTTTTAGATTTCAAATATTGCAATTGGGTTTGTACGTTTACGGGTAAGGTAAATTTATAAAGTTATGTGTTATATGAAACCAAAACGATAATGAGTATATATCAAGTCAGTGATTTGATTGCAAAGCTTCACAGCATCTGCTAAATCATTTTGACAAACCGCACCTTGCGGAATCATCACGGTTGTTTTGCTCAGGTCAAGTTGAAGTTCAAGGTAGAATATAATGAAACACAGCACTAAGCTCGATGGGCAACATAGCAGAGACATTATATTTCATAAAAAGAATGTTTAAGCTTGATCAGCTGCTGTCTCCATTGTCAGCGTTTCTTGGTCTAGGTACACTGGATATCTATTTCAATCTAAGGCTTTCAAATGAAGGGCGAATAACGAAACAGTCATGTTATTAGCCATCAATGCATGACGTCCTCCAACACCTCTAATTTAATACTCACAATAACGTTGACAACGAAAAGCGAAAAAAACAGGCATCGTTTGCAATTTAGAATCTCCCTGTTTTTCACACTAAAGCGTTCTATATTCTGGTTATCCGGCATCCAACATCATAAAACATGGTGATAAATGGTTAGTTTTACGTGAATTGAATTCACATTAGCGTTTTTTTTACTTCTTTGAGGGAGTTGCGGTGTTCTTATTTCGAATATTGCATAGAAGGCTTGCCACCCAAACCATTTAATATATTTGGAGCCAGAGAAGCTATAACTGCCTTTTTATGACCACCTACTTCACTATTCTTTTCAATTCAACTTTCAATCAAAGTTAACTGTTCACAAGTGTAAATACTGATGTGATAATAGTCCTTAACAATTGTTGGCTCCAAGCAAACTGAAGCCAATCAAAGAAGCACTCTTCTTGAGTTAGCGTAGAAATGCATAGAATGTATTTTAGTACCTTTTTATGCAAAATTTTTTGCAAACAAGTCAAATTTACAGTATGTCCATTTTGAAGGCATGATGCAAAATAAATACCCCCTAAAGGCAAAATAGATACCCCCTAAAGCAAGCAGGAATGGAAAATAGCAATATTCAATTTTATGTCGATGACTCTATATGTGGTTCTTAAATAGAAACGTTGTTAAGGAGCTTAGGGGCCCATAAGTCTGGTGAAACGACGAAGAATGTTCCAGTTTAAACATATTTCAAGTAAGAAATCAGTTTAAGTGACACTGACAAAAGAAAAACTAATTAGAACTGTCGCTGGCAATTCTAAGACACAATCGAAAAATGCTTGCAAACGAGTTAAGGTTCGTCATATTTCGTCAAAGAGGTAAACAACATGAATAGAAACTGATGAGGACAATGAACAAATATTTGGAAATGAGCTTAAAACAATATAAAACAATTCCAAGTGCATAGGGACCGAATTGAAATGACTGGAACAAGGAGGGAAAACTAAGAACAAAGCGTGGAAATGAATAGATTGAAGAAAGACAGAAGAAAGTAAAGGGTAACAATATCGAACATCGTATAGAGCTGAGAAGCTGGCTGTCGTGCAAAATGGCCCCGTTCACAAGGGAGCAATAACTTGCTGTTCTAATAGCATTCCAAACTTCGGAAGGAAAAAAGCCGGTTCACAAGGGAACAAAACGATTACGACCACGATTACGACCACATTATAACGGAACGGTTCCACGATTTTTGCGCAAAGTTTTCTTCAAGTTTGAGTTTCATATAAATAAAATCTTGGGATGTTGCTTATTACGGAATTGATGGAATATGGCAGCATAATCTGGGTCTTTAAATGGGCAGAAAATTTCAACGTATTGTCAGCGGTAGACGGGAGATTTAATCTCGGGTGTCAATCACCTAAAATGATAGCAAGAAGAGACAAGAGAAGAGCTCGTGGCCACAACCTCTATTTAATTGATGAACCGGGCATTGAAATTAAATATTATTTTAAGTAGTGTAAGCAGTGGCGGCGCCAGCTATTACAAAGTGGGAGGGTACTGGGCGTGGCCAGTGTGACCACGCCCCTTTTGTCTCGTTCCAGTGATTCGTCCCTTTCCTTGGGAAATTTGATCTACTCCTACCCAGCGCTTTTTAATCCATTTTGAGAAGAAACATATAGATCATATTTTCAGAAAAGTGGGGAGGTAATTACCCCCCATACCACCTCTTGGCGTCGCCATTGAGTGTAAGAATACCATGAAACTGAGAGCCGTTAAAACAGCGAGCATTTTTTCTGATAGTCTTTATTTAGTAAAGAAAATATTAGTTTAATTGACAATGTCCAAATTGAAAAGTTTTTCAAGTCATGAACTGACTTTCGCTGGTTTCTTTGGTTGTGGATACAAAAATAAAAAGGATTCTTTTATAGAAAATTCATTAACAGTAGCATGGGAGCAGGAAATTTTGCTTGTACCGAGAAAGGAAAGAATAGGGCGGGCAGTGAAATTCATTTTACGAATTAATGACATATTATCTTAATATTGATCTCTCTAAAAGCAAACAAGTTTCTCATCTCTTTTAATTGAAAGCTCAAGCATATTAAGAATAAAATTTTATAATATCAGGGAGGAGATCACCAGCCTTTTAAGTAAAAGCGGTTGAGAAAAACACAGCAATCTTCTTTGTCAAACAGAATGATGACAATATCTCTGTTTTAGGATAGGTTTCTGAACGCAGACGGTTGAGCTTCACAGACCTGAATGACATGAAAGGGGTAATAAGTTAAAAGTAAAACCAAAGAAAGATTAGGAAGCCATGATTTTCAGGTAGGTTTTTGCACAGATGGATTTAACATTAGCTATAGGTCTAGCTTTAATGAAGCAGGCTAAGGGGCAAGGAAGAGTAAGTTCCAGACCATGTGAGAAGACGGATAAGTTCTTGCTTAGTATTCAGATTATCTTATAATCTATTTTTCTTTATCCTTATCCTTGAGTATTTGTTTATGTTACTTTATCTGTAAAAGTTTTTTGTACCGCAAAATTTGCAAATGAGACGAAATAGCGGAAACTTAGCAAACAGTATTTCTCGGCCGACATAGCGGAAAAACAGTATTACAGAATTTAATGAAAATTACCGTTTACCGGTCTGTCATCAAGTGCCCGATACCGTATAGAAAGGGTTGTACACTTTTTTTGATGTGTAGAATAAGACGGTTCTAAGCTGCTACTCCGAATCCCATGCTTACTCAAACATATTGATTGATGCTCATATGCTATAATTGTTAAGGACGATGTTTTTATCGATGCGTCAAACACGTTATGCAATGGAATTTCCTAAGCAGATTCGCTTGAAAAATTTATACACAACGGCATTAACTTCTAAAATTGTTAACCTTCTAATTTGTCTGAAAAAATTTTCAATTAGAAATTTAGAACTTCCTTTAAATGAGGTCTGTAGATAACACAATGGTGTACACGTCAAAAGTCTGTTGAATTTTCAATTACATCTAAAAATTGGTTTTTCAAGTTCAGCATCTTACAAAGGAACAAGTTAACCTGAGCTAGTTTAAATTGTAGGATTATGTAACTGCGATAAGGCACCTGAAGTAAATTTGGGTTCGAGCAGCTGTTAGTTATCGTTATCAGTTTAATTTCCAGAATTTATAATTTGGTCAACGAAAGCTTATTCTTAAAGAAGGAGTAATTTAAAAGAAAATCTCCTTTCAATGATTTCGATCCAATGAGAACTAGATTTAATCATTTGGTTTAATTGAAACCAACCACCCGGCTCATTGGGTGTATTTAAACTTCATTATTAGATATATTATAATGTTACCCTCACTTTATTAAAAACAACTGCTGAATTTGATGAAATTAAAGTCAAAAAATATCTATTAGTTTCCTTGCAGGTAAACATATCAAAATAAATTCCCAACTTTGTTACATTAACAAGTCTGTGTCAAATATAGTCACTTAGTCTAATTAAGTTGAGTTGAAACTATATAGTTGAGTTGCGTTCAGTGGCAGAAATTGCAGGGGTATTGGGGTGAATGCCCCCAAGTTTTGACACGTTTCTGACAAAAATAATGTTATTTGTTGGCAAATTTGCTTGTTTTTGTGGGCATTGCCTGCTTCCCACCTGGAAAATGAATTTCTGCCAATGGTTGAGTTGGAATGAGTTGAGTTAAATATGTATTTTTTCTCAATATTTTGTGTTCATCTTTCCTTTTGCCTCTAACTGTAATGCTAATGCTGAGCATTGTGCTAAAACTTTAAATAAAATTTAGTAAAAAAAATAAAATTTAGTAAAAAAAATAAAATTTAGTAAAAAACAAACTACAATGTTTTTGTGAAGTTTGCCAATGTTTTATTGTGATGCATCACTTGCATTTACATAAATTGGGATGAGTAAGGAGGATAGAAAGTGACTATAAAAATCTTTAATATAAAGATAAGATCAAAATGCTTTCTTATATGGCAATTCTAAGTCTGCTAAAAAATTGGTTCTTCAATATCATTTATAAAATTACTGGAAGAGTTCTCCTTACATTGTTCTAATCTGTTGAGAAGTTCTTCCTTACTATACTGCAGGAGAAACTTTTGACATGACTTCATTGTGCCTAGAAAGTAAGAAATAGCTTTCACAAAAGTTATTGTTTGGATGAACATAGCATACAAAATTACAGTTGAAATTTTATATAATGAACTCTAGGGAATTAATGAAACCACGAATACATTATATAGCTGCCTGACTTTAAGCAGAATTGATCACAATAGAATACAGAGGCACTTGAGTTCCATACTAGCAGACTGCAAGAAAGTTCTTGTTGTGAAAACGTGCTGAAGTGGTGCAAAGCCTTAATAACATAGATATAAAAAATCTCGGTTATAATCGGGGGTCCTTAGTTATAAAGCCAAGGTGCCCTAAACTATGTTACGCCATTGATTGGACAGATCATTCAGAATTAATAGTTACCATTCTGCAAGGTTCTGTCATATCAAAATATAGCATAAAAGTTTTAATATTACCTGCAATATACAGTGTTTGTAAACTAAATGGCCTTGAATCTATTGATTTGACTAATGTTGCTGCATGCATCAGGTTCCTGTGTGGATCTCTGTTGCATTGAATAAAAATCATTTTTGTCTTCTGGTCATAGTACTTAACTAAAAGAGGAAAACACACATAAAATTACAAGTTACATTGACAAGAAATACCTAACTGAAAAACATCTGGATTTAAAAAGAAATAAAAAAGGCATTTAAAATATTTAGTCAATTGATAATATCAATGCTGTTATCAAGGGCCCCAATATGTGTGTAATAAACAAAAGTTAATTCTGAGCATGATTACAAAGATAGATGTATCTCAATTATTCAAACCTCAAAAAACCTGCAATCATGTCACTATTACAAACAAGCATTACTGCAAAGAGATGCTAAGAAGCATACCTCCAAATGACCCTAGATGTGCAATACCAAAATCACCATAAAGTTCATGATAGATCCTTTTTATTGCTTGATAGATTGATGTTCCTGATGCTACATGGTTTGTGTCTTCCTCACAATGTATTTTAAGTACGATATACCTGGCAATAAAAAAGGTAACAATGCACAAGAATAAGTAAAATGTTATAAATAGAATGAATAAAATGGAATCTGTTCATAAAAAATGTTCATGCTAAATAAAACAGAGAGAGAATAAAATAAAAAAATTAACATTGCTAAAACGAGGAACTAGCAGAACGTGCGCGGAACTAGAGAAAATGACTGCTGAACCAGCGGAACAACCAAGGAATGACTGTGAAACAACCCACTGATCTCTATAAAAGACTTTTTGAGGGCAATGGGAACAACAACGGAACAAATGGAACTAGCTGAACTAGCAGCATTCAGGAATGAACATGCAGGTAAGCCCAATAGTGACCTACAAATTAAATTGAGTAAAGATAATTCTTCAGGATATCTGGGATACAGTCAGTAGTTTCTAAATTTTTGACTTTTAGAAATTAAGTAAAATTGTGTCTTCAAAATGGAGGAGCTCAAAAAATAGCTAAAGGAATTTATTTACTTAGCATCAAAGAGCCAAAGGTTCCTTATTTGTTGATTTAGAAGTTTTTTTGCTTTCTTGTGATGCCACCTTTCAACATTTCCAGATGGAATGATATTCAGACCTTTTGTTCGCACATTTTCTTTTATAAATTCTTTGGTGTTACTTTTTCCCTCTTCATTCACCTTGGATTTTGTAAGTTTTATTTACATAATGCACTGAGAGCTCGATGATGTCTTTTTTTCATTTGTATGGTGTATGTAGTTGCATGATCATGGTTTTGAATGAATGGTGATAAAAGATATCAACCTAACCTCATTCTTTTTAAACAGTCAGACTGCAGAGTATGACAATTTCCAACAAGATCTTGGGTGTGCAAGAATAGAATTTCAAGTCTGCTTAACTGTGTACTTTGGTAAAGTGTGCACTTCAATTGTGTACAATTAATACACACAACTATGTTAGATCCCAAGAATATCAATTGGGTAAGGGAATATGAGAGAAGTAAGAAATTTAGGTGGTTGAAAGTTATTTGTTTTCAAGCCAATGCGAGATTGTGTCAATCTAGAAGAAACTCAAAGTCTTTATTTGCCCTAAGCAGTAGGTCATACCCATGTCACGCCCAGATTTCAAAGTGCCACACCAGAGTAAAGTTCAAAGTGCCACACCCTTCGCCAGGTGTGCAGGGGGGATTTTTAGAAAAAATATCTCGGCAGTCTGGTCAAACAGGGTACAATTTAGAGTTGCTGAATAACCTAGCTAGACTAGGGGTAGATATGACAAAAATCGTGGCAACGTTTTCCCTTAGGATAGGAAGGTCCATTCTATAGTCAAGCCCTAGTATAAGGTGCAATTAATGCTCTTTAAGGCTGAAAGTGTACGTAAGAGAACTGTTTCCCCACGATCAATACAAAAAGTCAAAAAATTAAAATTCCTTTGCAACAACAAGGTCAAAGTACCAGTATTGTCTCAACCAGCGAGGTCTCAAACTCCTGCTGAAATCCATCATCGAAAACTAAAATTGCACCATCAACTGCTAAAATTACATTATTAGTAATCAATGCAGTACTTTTTCAAACAAACAATTACCTTTTCTTCACACGCACCATATTTTACCAAACCCTAGTGATATTACAGACTGTTACCACGTGATTATAACCAAAACAAATTTTCAAAGAGCTACACAAAGAACGAGGCTGCATGCAACAGCAACAACGATAAACAAGGATCTTGCTGGTTGTCGCGAAGTGCAGAGAGTACTCAAAGGCTTCGTGTCTAAACTTCTCCAAATTAATGGATAACAAAACGATATCAGGAAATTATCATGTATTGGAGCTTATCGGAGAAGGCTCTTTTGGCAAAGTGTATCGCGGAAGGAGGGTTTATACTGGAGAGGTATGTCAGATTCATTTTTTGATGCAGCAGCTTAAAACCGTTCAATTAAAAAAGGACGTAGATTTGGAATAACTGATTATAGTTTTGCTTCAGATGGGTCTAGGACCTGTGCATCTTAGCCTACAGAGAATCTAGCAAACAACAGATTTGTTGGCAAGGGGTTAAGCAGGTGGTTTCAGCTTTCAGTTACTGCATTCCCTGAGAAGGAAAATCGATACAAATACAAACTGGATAAATGTGAGAAAAAACATGCAAGCACTCAAATGTCACTGTGAAATTTAGTGCAAACTCAAATTTAATAACTTGTGCACTCCCACGATCTCATAAAAAAATCTAGACCATTAAATTTTGTTCTTTTGTAATTCAAGGTGGTTGCCATGAAATTCATCCCAAAAGCAAACAGGCTAGAGAAGGAACTCAAGAGCCTTCAAAGGGAGATTGATATCATGCGAAGATTGAAGCATAAAAACATTGTATCCTTACTAGATTCCTTTGAGACTGCTAAAGAGGTGAGTACGTTAATATTTTCTATTAACATAACATAACA
The DNA here is from genome assembly GCF_057945365.1 of Rhopilema esculentum. Lineage (NCBI taxonomy): Eukaryota > Metazoa > Cnidaria > Scyphozoa > Rhizostomeae > Rhizostomatidae > Rhopilema > Rhopilema esculentum. The sequence goes on along the minus strand of NC_142821.1, from coordinate 5,375,369 downwards.
TAACAAATGCTGTAATGTAGGCTATAAGCCTGTTACAGATCGCTTCTAATCTAATTGTTGTTGTTGGTAGGGGATGCTCCTGAAAAACATGCAAGTTAAAAAAATATATTCAGGAATGCCCTTGAACACCTTGTGACTGGTGACCGCTGGCCCCTTCAGAAAACAGAAAGGATTAAGAAATATCTATATCCACCGCCAGAACAATATCAAGGGTCAGGAAATGAACAATATTTTTTAAAGCTCCTTCCCCCGCTTTCTAATAGCATTATAAACGCAAAAATAAAATTTTATTTGGATTTTCATTTTGAAACATATTTAAAGAATTTGTTTGAAAAAAAGTTGGTATTCATGAATACCTTGAATACCCCCAGTGTGCTGGCCATGATTGCAACCACGGTCATGACTAAGGTCACAATCCCAAGTCAGTCCTGAGGTGCTCCTTGACTATTGGTGCCAATCCATTACTTTTTCAATCATTTTAAACTTCAATGAACAATTTCGCAAAAATTAACATGCCATAATCAAATGAAATATAATTGGATCTTCAATACACTTTAAAAATTGTATTGTTGGTTTCATAATAGTTTTCACTTGCACTGGAGTTTCATCATATGCTTCATCCTTAGTTGCTACTTGAAGTCCAACATCCTTGGTTAATTTTGCATGAAAAAACTCCCAACTTCTATTCATTACTTGTGTTGTTGACCTAATTTTAGATAAGGACTGATGTCTGTTCTAACCCCTTTGTGCGAATATGGTGGAAACCTAAAACAATTGTTTTGAACGACAGGTTTAACCTGGCTCTCATCGACCTCTATGACCTGAGTTTATACCTTCCAGTGTTCTTACATAATGTCCTAAGTATGCTGCTACAAAATTTCTCCTTGAAGTTTATTCCCTAATCCCATGTCACTAGATCCATTATTTAGTCAGATAAGATTTGCATCCTACTTTCCTTCTGCCTTTTTAAGTCTCTTGTAAAGTTATACCACAATTCCTCTAACAAATGCCACTGTTAATTGCCATTGATTCTTGTTAATGGCCGTTTTCTGTTCCTTTCAAGGTTTGTGTGGTCATAGAATATGCAGAAGGGGAATTGTTCCAGATTTTAGAAGATGATGGGAAGTTATCTTTAGAGCAGGTAATTATTTTGCTTTTTCCCTTTTCTCTATTGCAATGATTGTATGTAGAGATTAATGCATCCCTTTAACTTTTAGGGTATAAAAGGAAATGTGAAGTACATAACATACATAATTTAATTAATTTGTTCCATTTTTTTGTATTTATTTGCTTTACTGCTTCTCAGTCATTTCATTAGCAAAAAACAAATTCTTTCTCTTCACATTTAGTTGTTAAAAAATATTAGATATATATGTAGATTTCTTGCAATGAAGTTAAAATTACTTAATTCAACTTTTCACTGTTATGCAGAAATTGTATTTCTACAAGAATTACATTTCTACTTAAATTCAAATGAATGTGTCGCTATTAATGAAGAGATTGCAAGCAACATTTAACATGTTTTAGGTACACAGTGTGGCTTGCCAGCTTGTTGAAGCTTTATACTACCTCCATGCCAATCGAATTCTACACAGAGATATGAAACCTCAAAATATCTTGTTGACGAAAGATGGGACAGTAAAGCTATGTGATTTTGGGTGAGATTGAAACTTCTTGATTAACTGAGAATGATGATTGTTGAAAACATGATCATTTTGATGTTTTGATTTTTATGCCAATGTTTTATATCTATGTGATACTTTGCATTGTCTGTCTCAGTTAAATCCAGAGAAAAGGAAAAATATGTATCCTTTTTACTGAATTTATTCTGTATATATTTGTAAAACTGTTGACTCGATGTTTTAGGTTTGCAAGAGCAATGAGTTTTCAGACAGTAGTACTTACATCCATCAAGGTAAAGATATTTTGCTTCTTTTTAATTTTTGAAATAAAAGGCTATTAAAAACAGTGTTTATTCAAAATTTTATTGTTATTGGTGGTTCTTTATTTTAATGCTGAGTTCAGGAGGGAATAATTTGATATCTTTTGTATGGCGTCAGTTGCTCTCTTTGAATTATTGTTAACGATGAATATTTTACTGTGACAATTTTTAATGAATTTTGATTTCTAGGGAACACCACTGTATATGTCACCTGAACTTGTAGAAGAAAAACCCTATGATCATACTGCTGATCTATGGTCTGTTCGCTTTTAACCTCTTTTTACCAAAATGCATGATGTTATAATTTACATTGTGATTAAATCTCATCTTGTTTAGAGTTTCTTTCAATTTATTTTATTTCAATGCATAAAAATGTTTATTGACAAACTTTGAGTAACTGCATATTTTATGACACATAAATCTATCAAAATAATAGTTTGTAATTCTAAATTATAATGCTGCTAAGCATAAAAATGTGAGGATTTCCAAAATTTTTCTTAATAGTAGCAAGTCTTGTTAACTTGTAGGGTGTTGCCATTCAAGTACATAGTTATGTATCCAACAAATCTTTGAACTGTTCTTCTATTGAACAATTTTCTTGTAAAAATATTTCTATTTGTTTATTCCTTAAATTCAATTACTCATACTGTTGTGAAAAAACTTAAATTTGCAAAAATCTGTGCTGTCCTGCTAGATAAAAAATCAAGTTTTTAAGGCAAGTCTATGAATGATCTAGGTGGCTATTTTAGAATGTATTTGTGTATTCTGTTGATTTTGTGCCATTGGAATAAATGTTTATTCACTACTAGGTCACTTGGTTGTATTTTATACGAACTCTACTTTGGTTTTCCACCGTTCTACACAAACAGTATATTTCAGCTGGTTAGCCTTATTCGAAAGGTAAGACTATCCGAAAAAAACTTTTGGAGCAACAAATTCTTTGTATATTTTTGCTTTTTTTCTTAATATAATGTGCCCTTTAAGACGATGAAATTTTGTATAGAAATATCGCTGAGAAAATCTTTATAGCAGATGTGATCAATAACCTGATTGTTTGATTTTTCATTCTACAGGATCCAGTTAAATGGCCCGAAGGAATAGATGACAGTTTCAAGGTTTAAACCCTTTATTTTTCGCTACTTTTTCTAATAAACGGAGAATGCACGAACAATATTTGATATCATACCTTTTTCTGGAGTTTGGGTATCTGCTGTTTCACTAATAAAGATCCCTTGGTTAGCTTTCAACGCTTAATGGTCGCACTTTGGTATAAATTGCTTTATGTTCCCATTCCAGAGTTTCCTTCAAGGATTGCTGACTAAAGACCCAAACAACAGACTATCATGGCCGGAGCTTCTTTATCACCCATTCATTGCAGACTCTATCGATGGTAAACAGGCTTTTCACTCCCTACTTTATATATACACTTGATTAATTCCTCTAATAATAAGTCCTGTTAACTTTTATGTGGACCATGCGAAATTGTAACAGATATAGATTGATCAGCCGGAATTCGAAAGCAAACTTCCATTCACACTTCTTCTGCACCGCCCGTATTTGAGTTGTTTGTTGATTAATGAGCTCCCAAAATTTACTTTTGCTATCTAATGAAAAGTGGAACGTTTACTGAATTCTCTTGAATTATAATTGTATGCTAAAATTCAACTCCTTGCATATTCTTTTTTTTACTGCAGCCGAGAAGTTAGAAAAGAGTGAATTTCCGCCGACAATATTCACAGAAAGGAAAAAGGAAATCAGCAATGCAAGAAATAAAACTGTATGTTCTATGACTAAGTTTGCATGCGTTGTTGTGATAATGAACGTACTTTGTTACTGTTAGTGAATAAGTCAAGTTCAAATTTCCTTTAGATCTTGAATGAGAAAGTTTTCCTCTACATCGAAACTTAGAGATTGTAAAAGTTCGGGAAACTCATTTGTTATTTTGAAAGATTTATACCTTGTCTTCAAATATGTAATGTTTTCTTGGTGTTTTGTGTTTTATTTCTGAAATGTTTATCCTAATAAACAAGGATATACAAATCTACATTTTTTATCATGCTAAACATTCATTGCCACGATTTTTCAAATTTTCCTCTCTGTAAGCAACATTTATCAGAACGGTTGTCGTTTTAGTATTTCTATTATTGCCATGTGGGTTGTCACTCTTTTCCAATACTGCGAACAGGTGAAGAAGCGATCAAAAGGAAAGAGCTGGGTTGATCGACTGCATGAGCAGCAAGAAAAGGCCAAAGGAAAAGATGGAAAGGAGAAGGATGTAACACCACAGAAACAAGCTAATAAAAATTTACCAAAGGAAGCAGGTAAATGCAGCAAGGTTTTTAAAAGGCAAGATATGTTTATTTCATTTATTACCGAACTGGTGCTAACGGAAACTTGGTAACTTTTTTATATTTACTCGCTTCGAAACTTCCCTCTGCTCAGCTGAATAGAATATAATGGATATTTTGCCCTGGCATACGGGGTCTCATTAGAATGAATGTTACAGATTTCAAGTGATATGCTATTTTATTTGACAGAAACTATCCAGACGTCAGAAGAAAACAGCAAACTGGAAATTAGCAAGCACTCCATCAGTCGTGACTTCGACAAAGAGGAAACTTTGACCGAGCAAGCACACAGATTAACCAACACAAAAGGAGGAAAACATATTCATCAAGAGGTCTTACTTTTGCTTTTATTATCACGTTATTGCTCCACTAACGGAACAAGCACAAGCCTTGAATTAGTTGTCTACTGGTAACTTTGTCGCAAGTATTTTCTTATACCACAGGCATAGAATACCGCCTTTGTAATGTTTGCAACTGGGAATTAATACTTTACTTAGCTCTGCAAAGGCTTCTTGTATTTCTCTATGGTCCTAAACAATGGCTGCTTCCCGAGTTCTGATGACAGAATGGTATTTTGAAATTTAATGTATGGTAGGATATACCCGTCAAGTTGTTTAAGTCTTCACAGAACTCATTCATTTGATTTTCACGAAAAATTCACGAGTAATTAAGGGTAGCTAAAAGTTTGTCATAAAAGCATCCAGCTCGAAATCGCTTTCTTAAATTAGGTAAATTTGCTAAATTTGCGATTCTTAAATCTACAGGAAATATGCGAAGTCGATCAACTCAGCAGCTGGCTTTCTGAGACTCAAGATTTTAAAAGATGTTTGAATTCAAAATCATCTGATAAATTCATGTCAGGAACACGCCAAGTGAAGGTGCTTCGGAATGCCCTAGAAACTTCACTTAAAGATGCTTGCGCTGGGGTGCTAGAGGGAGGGTCGCAGTTCAGAACTGCCATTCAAATTTGTAGGAATTGCTTTGAATCGAAAAGGTATAGTGTTCCAAAATTCTTCATTTGTCTACCTTTGTCAGCTACGCATGCACAGATAATTCCTTGGTTTAGAGTCGACCTTGAGAATCTTGAGAAATTGTATCATCTGTGAATAGTGAACCAGTGGCGGCTCGTGAGGTTAATTTTTTGGTGGGGCTGATGACGTAATATTCGAAATCTAAAGCCATAGACACGGAACGCCAAGAAAGATAAATAACCTTTCCCTTTCCATTCTTTACTCTTTCCATGTCTTTACCTCTAATCAACAAGGCTGTCATCATTTTGAAAGTTTTGATTGAAAAAACAAGTGCCACGTTAAATTATGTATAATTTGTAACAAGCAAAGTAATAAACTTTGTGAAATGTTGGTATGCTCGACATGATTTATTTAAGTCCGCTGAACCGTTTCTCTCTTCACAAAAAGCGAGATGTGTTCGTGGGTGATGTCCATAAAAACATAGACAACTTGAATATGGCCAACCCGTAGACGATATCCTTTGCATTGCATATCATGGCAATTAAAAAATTGTCAAAGAACAAAAAGTTCAAACTGTTAATTGATTAATTTTCATATGACGTGAAGCTAAAATTTTTCAAGTTGAAAGCCTGCATTGTAGATATGCTTTATGCCATTAGAAGGCCTGCGGCTTAGCCTTCTCATTTTGTGCATATTTCAGGATCGGCAAAATAAATTCTGATATAAAGATCCAAATTTTATGTTTTATTTCACGTTTTTAAAGCTGAAATTGCAAGTCAACGAATACACGCAACTCTGCTGCCTTGAAAGATCAACCTTGCCTATCACAACAACAAAAATTCAGCTACTCGAGACTCGAAGCAAAGAAATTAGCAAACAGTGCTACATTAATAATGGGCGTTAATTTTATTTACGTTTATAAATTTAAAACTTATTTTTGGAAAACTTTGGTGGGGCTGAGCCCCACTAGCCCCAATACACGACCCGCCACTGTTAAGTGAACCATCAAATTGATTATCATTATTTATCATTAATTAGCAGTTGGTTAATGAATGGTAGCCACATGTTACTATAAACTACTATTATGTTTACGTTTAATCGAATTTTTATCAACAGCAGTTTCCATATTCAGAGTTTTCTTGGTATCTTGTTTACTCTTTGAAAATTTTGTACACGCACATCAATCTTTTATTTTCATCAATATTTACCAGTTCTTAATTTCTGTTTATTATTTCTTTCATCAATTCTATATGTTGTGTGTTGAGATCCTTTGAATAGTATTGGTCTATAATTAACTATTTCGAATGTTGATATGTTTGTTCATTTTTGCTTTTTCGTCATTTCTCTACAGCACCGTGGAAGGGAAACTGAAATTTTGGATCAGCATTGAGCTGCACCGTGTCGTACCCGAGTTCGTTGTTAGTGCATCTAGTACCAAAATCGCTAAACAGGAAGTATGAATTGTTTGCAAAAACCTGTTATTCAAAAATTTGCAGAGTTTAATGAGTTCTTGCAGTTTCAATTTTTAATTTTCTATTTTAATATATTTTTATCTTAAATTAGTGAAAAAAGTTTCCTTTATACATTAGGTTATTTTTGTTAATTAATGTTAAAACCTTCCTCAGTGTTTATTGCAACTTCAATTTCTTCTACCGAGCTTGCAATTGATTATCGAGATCAGAATTGGATTACCTGTGCATTGTAACAGGGGACAGCCTATCCCTTTTTCTTTATTCTTTTGACCTTGCATAATTTATTCTTGCTGTAGCCTTGGCTATTTGCGTGCCTAATCGATGCTTTGGATTTGAATCTCATTGTTGCGGAAAGATTCATGACACAGGAAGAGGCAAAGCAGTTCGAGTATGTTCACGGCTTTATTCCAACTTTATTCTTTAAGTCCGGACAATACTTTTATTTCTGGAAACCTTCCTTATGAAAGGAGATGAATGGATTAAGAATTCATTGGGCGTGGTACTTCAATTGAATTTGTTGGCCTCCTTTACTTTGTTGGGAGTTTGACCCTTTTGTTTTTAAGCCTATAAATTTTCTATTAAGATAAGTAACTTGTATCTGATCTCAGTATCAAGAAGTAAGTTGAAAGCAAAGGTTTCCATTACACCCTGTTCACGTTGAGTTGTTCCGTTGATCCGTTGATCCTTTGTTTCGTTGTTTCGTTTTTCTGTTGTTCTGTCTTCAGTTACTATTACGTTTTTATTAAATCAAATCTTAATCAGTAGCAGTCTCAATACTCGTTCAATGCATGCTTTTAAGTCTACGTTGAAATGCTTGTATATTGAAATGCATGCAGATTGAAATGCATAAAATTCTATTAATGAATTTGCTTCAGAATTAAGATTTTAATTATTCATGTCTTTTCAAAATCGGCGGTGAAATTCCTTTTTTTTCCATCTTAGAAAATATTTTTTGGAAGAAAGCTCTAAGATGATACCCTCGTGTGAGTTATGTTTGTTTCACCCAGAGGATAAGCATCACAAATTGAAGCAGAGTCTTTTACAGGTATGGTTGAAACTTATCTATCATGCTGCAGACTCTTGACAAACTCAGGTCAATTTTTTTTTAATTTTTTCCTTGCAAACTAGTAAGCATTTCAATCCGAGGCTCTCAATCTCCTTTTGCAAGTAATATGATCCCATGGAAAATCATTTCGAGTTTGAAATGTTGGTAGCGTTCTGGCAACATTTTGCAACTTGCCTGCAAGAATACTCTGCAGTTCCCTTCCTGTTTATGATTTTGCCTTAGGCCTCTAGGTCGTATAACTGCAATGTACATGGAAGTGCAAAATCAATCTGCACGATGATACATGTAGCTGTCTTAGAAATTGTCTTAGAAAGGAGCAGATCGAGCTCAAGATTATATCTACAATAACTGAAACAGCAAAACTTTAATGCAAAGGAGTTTTATTGATACGTGTAGAAAGTTCTGTATTTTCCAACAGCTATAGCTTTATTGAATTTAATGGATTTTTTAGATATTAGTTTTGGTATCTGTAGCCTTTGAAATCATTTTCTCTTTTACCTGGATGCAGAACCTAGGACAGATCCTGCAGCTGGGATGCTCCAACTTGTCCGTTTTGGAGTTGGCAAGAAATGGCAGCCTCGTCACGGGGGTTCTGCGCTGCGGATGTGCCTACCAACGATTGCAGTTTATTTCAGGTAGACCATTTTATCCTCCGTATTGTTTTTCCCTCCGCATTCTGTTTATGAAAGCCTTGCTTGATAAATTGAAAATTTAATAAACTGTTGATATCCAACATTATTTTTTAAACGGTAGGGTGGCAAAATATAGAGATCAGCACCTGATCTGTTATGTCAGATTCTCAGAAGTCAGTTGTGAAATGTAATATATCTTCTGGTAATCTGCAACATTTTAGGCTGTAGACATTCTATGCTCAATTAAATTCATAACCAAGCAGTTCTGATACTCGTAAACGTGAGTCAAATGTAAGCCATACATAATCCAATTGATTTTGCAGTACTATGTTTAGAGGTCTTAGCAGCAGTATTCACGGCATCCGGTGGAAATTCGTCCCTGACCAAAGAGTTTAGCTGCCAGATCGCTGACTATATCAAAACACACAGGGAATCAGCTGATTGGTTGATGGGCCGTCTTGTTCGTGATTTCGGTACCAAGGAACACCTAAAAGATTTGATTAAGGTGAATTTCTTTTGTGTTCTTATGTTTTTTAGTTCTTTTGTGTTTTTCACCAGTTTATGTTGAAGCTATTTGTTAAACTGTTAGTTTATGTTAAACTCCCATTTCTAGCAAGAGTCCTTTTAGTTTAAACTTAAACAAACCCGTGATTAATATCAATTTCCTTTGATTCGTTAGCACTTGTATTTCGAACGTTCGTTAAAAATCAGTCTGTTGGCATATCTTTACTTTCCAAAGAATCTAAAACTTCTATTCTGCCGGGTTTTTTCTGTGTTGAAAACTATGTAATTCATCGGCCTTAGTGTGAGGCTTTCTTGAACTGGTTCGCCCTCTGTATAACCCGCTGCATTTTGGCATCGAGCACTTCCAGGAGGGATACACCTAGATTTACTCCATGAACCTCTGTTTCACTACTGCCTCACTTTACTGTACCAGAATACGCTTAAGTGTATATTTCTTTAATTCAGAGAAACGTTAAAAATTTCATATCAAATATTTCTGTTAGGTGCTCTTGGCAATGAGTCAATGCTCAGAAAATGTTGATGTTAGTTCCTGGAAGGGCTTTATTGGACTCGTACCTGCTCTTTTATCGAAAAAGGATGACAACTTAGAAGATCTGCTATTTATTCTTATCAACATTATTGGAAGAAGTGCAGATTCAATCGAGAGGTACCAGATACTTCGTTATCAAGCTAATTAGTTGGTAACTTTTAATATCACCGAAGTTGATGTCAGCTCTCCCTGTAAAATATAGCGCGGTTTAATAAGAATGTAAAACTACTCCCAAAGTATAATTTATTATTCAAATTACGCTTGTACTGCTCTGCCAATACCGCCCCGAGCACTTCGTGACAGACCGGTAAATAGTAATTTTCATTAATTATTCAAATTAAGTATTATTCTTTTAAATTAAAGATTAATCTGTTTTAATCGCAACAATAAAGTTAGGTGTTATGATATTTTAGAATTCGGTGTTTTCACGAAGTAGGCCAGCTTTACCGATAAGCTTTTTTCGAAGATTTGCTTGTATTTGTGTATGATGTAAGAAACCAAGGTTGAAATAATACATTTCATTTTCAGAAGCCTACAGCTGAACAGTACACTCAAGGTTTTGTTTATTGAAGTAGCAAATCACGTAAGAGACATGGTAGCACTCCTCCTTTCCATGACTGCAATCGAGACTGAACATGAAGACACGTTGATAGAACAGCAATTTGAAGACTCTTTCTTTGCAGCCTGTGAAAGTTATGAAGGTATAAGTGACATGGTAAGACATGACTTAACCAATGAGCGGTAATGCTTAACAGCTAGAACGATAGTTTTTAATTATTTTCAAGACCTTAAACAGCTTTGATTATATACCATTCCTTTCTTTATTTTGAATATACTTTACTGTTCTTGAAAGATATTTAGTTCGTTCTTACTCTTTGGAAACTCAGTGAATGTTTTTCATTATCAATTTATCTGTATTTTGACCTGGTGCTCCTTCCTTGAAAATCTACTTGGGCTCATTATTTTGAAAGTAATGGACGCCCATAGGTTTGAAGTCTGAAGAACTGAGACCTGAAGCTACCCTCTCCCCATACCATAGGTCTTTGTCAAGGAACAAAATGAATTATAAGCACAATAGATTATTAAACGTAAATAACTTTGAAAACGGCTGAGCAAACAACAAACATTATAAGACGTATCAAAGCTTCCTATGTGACACTCTTCAGAGTATAATGACATCAGTTTTTTGTGACGTAGTTATCAACTTGGTTGGTTATAGAAAACAGTTTTTTGCAAAACAGATATGAGTTTCGTTTGACTAACCTTTCAATATGACATTTGGCTTGATTTTCTCCGCTGTTACACAATCCAGATGTATGCACGCTCAAGCATTTTCTGTACGCAATATCTGCTGCTTTTTGTTAGTAGCTGACCAAGATATCTGTTTCCTCGTTCTTACTTGCGTTTGACCTCTTTTCCATTATAGTCATCTTTTGCTTCGCTACCATTGGGGCATGGAGTCTTTGATGGTTATGTTGGTATTCTAGCTGATACCGCAATACAGGTAGTTGAAAATTAAATTTTTCTGTGATCTGTTGAATAGCCAGAGAGACGACAGGCTGCATTTTTTGCCATTGTTGCAGTTTTATAATTATATGATTTCTTTAGACGTTGTCGACACAGCCCTCCTTCTATCCCTTCTTGTTCCATTTCCCTGTGCTCAATTTCTTTATTAAGTTCTTATATACTCTCTAAGACTTGCTACTTTTTTCTAAAACTAGGTTGCTTTTTAACGATAAGTTTTGAATTTAAGCCTGTGATAGTTAATTGCTATTTCTCGCACAGGAAAAAAATTGGCAAAACAGAATTGATATGCTGAGAATCTGCCAGTTTCTACGCAATATTTTGTCAAAGTTTTTTGCCGAACAGTCAACGTAAGTCTTTATCTTGATGTTTATTATTGTTATGCATTGTTGTTTTTAATTTCAGATTTGCCCTTTCTTTTTCCGAGATGTTATTTATCAGTGTGTTTAAACTTGTAATTTTATGTCATTTGCCATGATTTGATATCTAGGCATGGCTCCAAATATTTCATTCATACATTCATCCTACCCCCTTATACTTGTGATGAATTCCAAATTTGTTGACCTTGAGACTATTTGTCACCCCCCCCCCCTCTCTCTTGCCTAGATATCGTTTCACACAACCATTAGGAATTACTTCTTGGTTTTAGAAATGAAAGAAAACTAAAAGATGAAAGATTTGACTGGAAAATAATATCACCGTACGGCCTCTCCGTTTGTTTGAAAGTGTATTATGAGCTCTGCAGTACAGTAAGTTCAATAAATTTTATTATATTTGTTGTAGCTTTATATTTCTGTATATTGGTATCTCCTTCGGATAGTCCTTATTTGAATTGTAATAATTTCATATATTTTCTCCTATAATTATGTAGATGCTGCAAACGAATTGGTAGGACTGCCTTTTTCGTTTGCGTAAATAATTATTTTTATTTGTAGATATGTAAGTCATGTTTCACTCACTATAGGGGCCACTTTGCTATTTTAAATCTTTGGAAACATATCTCCATACTTCAATTGTGTTTGTCTTGTTTTAGAGCGCGGGATCTGCGTTTCACGACGCAAATTTCTGCGTTGACTTTAATTTGCTGACAGGCATCTGCTCTTTGGTTAGTGAAGATTTCAAAGCCTTTTACGAAAAAGCGTAAGCATAAATTCCTTTGATGTTTCCTTTTGTGTTTTGCATCGATTATTTTATTGAAACTAGGTTTTTTGTAAATTTTTAATTTTAAGAATTATTGGATGGATATCAAATGCTGCTGCAGCAATAGCTTTGACCAACGTTTAAGAGATTTATAATGAAGCTTGACGATTTGACATGAAAATATAAGCACTGTACTTTTCTTGGATCTTCCGGGTTTATGCTTTTTACTTAACCGTTTGTCGTATTGCTAAGCTTATTATCTTCTTTCCATCAGTATCTGTGTTCTTGAATCACTATCTCGCATGTGTTTTAACTATCAACTATTAGGACCAACCACACGACAGAAGCTAGAAAAGGTTATGATATGACTAAACTCTAATGGCCCCTTGACCATTGCACGAGAAACATTTCAATCTTTAATCAATGATCACCACATTTTGTCTGCACAGAAAAACCGAGTTCCAGAATAACCACTTATGTTTCTATATCAGTCGTCACAGTGAAATTGTTTTGGATGTTACAAAAGTAAGCAAATCATTTTGCTTTTTATAGATACCTCATTTCTAAAATATTTCAAATTTGAATGATATCTTTAAGATCTTTTAGATGTTTCATATATGTAAGGTGTTTAAAATTATGTAAAGCATGTAATTATGTATATATCTTTATATCTTGTGATTCCAAATACTGAGAATTTGAACGTACCAATTTCAAAGTTGTTGATGCTGAAGGTAGATGCGAATGCCTCTTGAGCAATCTTCACTTTATCAAATCAAATTTTATGTTATCATTTAAAGAGACAGTACCGAAGGAGTTATTTTGATAATTGTAATTGTTAATTGATAGTTCAAATGATGATAAAGTTGAAAATTTCTATTTTTCTTTGCTACAGATCCTTTGTCTGCCGTTTGCAGTCGATTCATTCCAAACTCAACTAGACACAGTTCTAAGGTATTTTTTCACATTTAATAACTTTATGAATCATGAAATTTAAGCTATTTGTCCAGACTTGAAACAAACAGGTCGAAAATTTTTTTGTATCAATTTTACTCATCTCTTTACCATCGATATTAAAGTTTGAATTTTTTTATGTTTCTTTTCCATTAAATGAAACTCACACTTAGGCCTGTTCTTGAAGATCACTTTTCTCTGATTATTAGAGGAATGCTCCGAGAATGGACCTAAAACACAACCCCCTGGCTTTAAGTTTGTGTATAATTCCGGTTTCCAAAAGAGCCAAGATGTAGATTAAAATATTGCTCAGGGAAATGCAGGAAGCTACTTTATATTCGTTGCTATATCTTGTAACTGTGAAGGCTTGTTTAAGGGACATGTCACAATGTGTTATTGAATGCTAGATTGCAATGTTTTCTTGTCGTAGAAGAAAAAATTGGATAGTTGCCATCGAAATCTTGAAGTTTCAACAGACTTCTCATTATGGGGACATATACCCGCTTTAAATTATCTGTTATTGCTTTAAACAATGTTATGCATTATTTGATGTCCCTAGCTGTTTGCAGACCAGTCAGCTTGTAGCCAATCTGGCATCTCAGTTAGCTCTCTTCAAGGAAAACGAAGAGTATGCAAGTATTTTAGTAGGTAAGTTTTGGTTTACGTATTAAATTATTTTAGTATTGCTTTTAAATGTTTGCACTTGCCTTCTTTTTGCAAAACAGACTTTTTGATTTTGCCTTCACGTTTCAAACTTCATATGGTGAATTTCTGATGATTTTCAATTTTGCTTTCGTCCTAAATGCCTGAAAGAATCACAAGACGGCTGCATGTCGCACTAAAGGGTTTCTTGTGTGACCTCGGGGCACTATTGTCTTCAACTTGATCGTAGGATACCTACAGAAAATAAATAGATGTTTCCATCATTGGACCGAAAATGTTTGCATCATTGGACCACATTGTTCTGGCTTTGCCAAAGTTATTGGGCCCATGTTATAAAGATATCCACATAATCCCTGCTTTTTCTGTCAGAAATAGAATCATTCTCGTTTGAAAGGACTACCTTTTCCTCTTTGTTACTGGTGGCTTTTTTGATAATAGCAGCTGCTCAAGGCCACGATGCTAGAGAAGTTTTACTATCATTTTATTTCCTTTGTGGCAACGTATCATCATCAATTCCCAACCAGGGCGTATGGCCATACACCAGCCTGTGTGGATTCGTGATGCACCGAAATCTAAAATCAATTAAGAAAGTTGTATTAGAGAAATATACAGAGTTTTTAATCGTTTCAGGCTTAATGTGCCGCTTGATATTATCTGAAGAAGATCTCGTACCACAGCTGTCAGATACACTCAGAAAGAATCAACAGGCAAGTTTAGCTAATTGATAAAAGTAAATACCTACAAGTTTGGTTTTGCATCATTCTAAATAGAAAGAACCTCAAGGCATTGCTCATTTCAATATCCTCTGTAAGATGAAATAATGTAACAGCTTTTTCTTCTGAAACTCAGCAATTAAATTCTCTATTGATATAACATTAAAAACTGCCTTTTCCAAGCTAGCGAATTCTGCGGTGCATATCAAGTTCTTCTTTGTTCATCACAGTTTGATAATCGACTTTTATTTTCTGATTATAGCTGCAGCGATTTTTCAGTGAAATTCTCAGCAACAGTGATACGATGATTTACCTGCTACTTGATGCTCTCACTCTGATGTCACACATACCTCGTTTTTCATCTGAAAATGCGTCACTTGTTTTATCAATACTCAAAGAAAGCGAAGGTACTGTTTCAATTCATCAATCTAAGGTCGTTGACATGAAAGTGAACATGGCTAGAACAGGCATTCACAAAGCATCTCTCGGTTCAATAGATTTAGGGGCAGCATCTGTTTCAATGTTCTAAGATTTGTACCTCAAATGTCTTTAACATTTTCATTCCCTGCTATCTAAATACTTAAGAATGATATTTCTCAGCTACTGTATCCAATTTTCTTGTAATTAATTTTTATTCAAACTGAGGTTTCTACTGATTATCTTGCATATAATAATAGAAACTGTTTTGTGCTTATTTTTTTGTTTCTAAGCACGTAGACCTTCCTAGTATCGAACCCGATTCTAATTTATTTTTCTTTCGCTGCGAGGATCGAGCCGTGGACTCGAACCGGTTAATATCTTCTCACTATGGCCAGATGCATTGTAACCTCTACGCCATAGAAGTGCCAAGCTTATCAGTTTCTAACCCAACAACAACTTTTCAGAGGGCGGTGCAACTTTCCTCGAGCTGCTAAACAGTGGCCACTGCAGTGTTCGATCAAGATCGTGTAGTCTTCTTGGGAATCTCCTCAAGCATTCTGATGAGTTATACGCCCAACTCACAAGGTTTGTTTTACAATTGCTTTTGTGAATACTATATTAAACACTGCTATGTGTAAGCGATTTCTTTAGCGTTGATACACTTCTTCCGTTTCTAGAAACTCTAACAGCAGTGAATCTCTTTGTAACTTTAAGGATTGTCTTTGTAGGCCGATCATTCAACGCATTTTCAACATAGCTTCCAGCACCGATGTTAGCGAGAAAAAGGTAAACATCGATATTTTACTTGTAATTTCTCTGCTTTGTGTAAAAACGTTACTTTTTTCATATAAATCTTATAAATCTTAACTGGTCACGATAAAAACAAGTGAAGTTAATCATTCAAAAAGAATTGCACTTGTTTCTTATAGGCTGGAACATTCACAATTGGAAACATGGCATATCATAATGACACATTATATAACGACCTTAAACAGGCGGTGCCATTGTTAAACAAGCATTTGTATGATCCAATATCAAAGGTCCGATATAATGCAATAGGTAAGAAGTAAAAAGTATTGCTTGATCTCTTTCGAATTATTTTTATGTCGTAGATTCTGATTCTTGTCTTATTCTTTATACTAATGGTGATGTTTTGTGCCCATTGAATTCTGTACAGGAATTAAAGAGAACTGCATTGCAAAACAGTCGATTTCTGTTTTCATATCCTTCATTGATTTCTCATCTTTTGCTCTGAGATGGATTAGGGGATTAGCTGGCTGGGCTGCAGCCAATAGCGACAAATTGAATTTGCGAGATGTTTATAGCATTTACACAAGTCTCACAGATGATATAGAATGAGCGTTCTGTGACAAGGAGGATGTAGAAATGTTCGATTTAGAGCCGGGCAAATAGATCTGCCTTTCGAGTGTATCTACCTGCGTGTAACATGCATACAAATTGCAATTGTGTGAGTGTGAAGGATAATGACATGAAAATACCTGCTTTCACTTCAGTGAATTTTTCAGCCAGAGCCTCATGCATACTTAGTACAGCCCTTTCTTGAGCTAGTGTCATAAAACAACTGTAAACATCATAAAATGTCATCGCTGTTCTGGCCTTGCCAATTTACTAGTTCTTTTCAGCTGCTGTTGAAGTACTAAAGTTGGTGTTAGATAAGTTTATTCATCTTGCGTTGAATATTTGACATTTTGTCTCTTTTAGCTGCCTTTGGGAATTTGATGAAGCATTCATCTGCCCTAGCCTCCGAAATAATTGAAGCAAAGGCACCAGAAAGGTATGTGTAGGTGTCATTGCCGGGACTGTTCATCAAATCGCTCTTTGATGCTTCTTTTTATGTCGCTACATTTCTTCTTGACTCCATTTTGTTTTCTTGATTTGTTTAAATCCCAACTCTTTTCATTTGTTTTCTTTTAGCTTACTCTTTTTCTCTTTCTTTTGCTCTTGCCATTTTTCAATCTCTACATCTTCTTGAGAAGTTAAAGCACTTTTATTGCATCCTTATTGTCAGTGTTTATTACTGCATTGTTTTCAAGAATTATCTTGTTAGTTTAATCTTGAAAACAAGAAAATTTTGTTGCTGTTGCTGCACGACCTTCTAAAAAGGAGTCACAGCTAGACAGCCGTTAATCGATACGGCATTTGAAAGTAACTTTCAGAGCGAAAATTAGCTCAACAACTAAGATATTTTTCTATGCAATGAATACAGAGAGGCAGACAGACAGATATCTGCTTTCTTATTTAACAACAACAAAGTTGGTCTTCAGATCAACAACACAGTATTTACATAGCACAGAGAAGGAGTGATAGCAAGATGTAATAAATTTCTGTTATTCTATCTTGGTAATAGGTTTGGCAGTAATGCCTGAATACTTGAAATCTATTCTAACTCCTTCTGTCTTTGGTTTATCGTCAAAATCTTTCTTATCATCAGCCAAAGTAAAATCTTAACAATAACAGCTTATCTGTGTCATGTGCAATGGAAAAAGGCATGAATTCTTCCTGTCTCAACTGCCTATGACACTCGGGGGACAAAAATTGTACATTCTCAAAGGAACTACTACTAATTTTAATGTTTTTGCCAATTCTAAAGATTCTTTCTAATTGTCTTAGGTTTAGGTTGCAAAAGCGTCCACATCTTGATGAGTTTCTCTTTTACTTAGGCTTTTAGAGATGGCAACAAAAGATGCAGAACACGATGTGAAAGAAATTGCTGTCTGGGCATTAAGAATATTTATCCAGAATCCAAAATGCAGAAAGGTTTGACTATGTTTTCATTGGTTCACAATGTAAACTATAATTTAACAAAATATTTACGTAAACAGTTGCCTAATGATCGCATTAAGAATAATATTTCTCTCTGGCTCTTATAAATCATAAATATATATCGTTAAAGTCGAAACAGAAGAAACAACTGCCTTTGCTACCGTGAAATTATCCAGAGGTAGCTTCAGAAGGCTAATGATCATTTCATTTCATGCATATTTTATATAAATTATAATCTATTACAGAAAATTCTAAATTATCGTTGTTAAGTGAACATTTTTCGATTGACCCTATCCTTGAAAGACCTTTGATGTCTCTTTGCAAAGTTATTTGCAATAATTGCACCTTCTTTTTCGGTATTGGAAATATCTTCACTTTCTTTCAGTTGTCTTCAGCAATGTAGGCAAAACCATTCTTTGAGTAATAATTTAAATTCTTAATTCTTTCCAGCTATTAATCTCTTTGAACATAAAGGATAAGCTAGAGGCTCTGCGTCACAGTGAAATGGACCTTGGTGCATCTTATCAATCGAGAAAGTCTTCTGCCCGCAGCACTTCTAGCGACCATGCCATTCATAACTGTATCTGGATTTTAGATAAAATCAAAACATGATTTAGCATTTAATGCTTCCAAGAAGCAACATTACAATCGATATTTTATAGCCATGAAATCGTTTGGGGCTGTTTGTTTGTAAATTTTTGAAGTTGTATTTATGTAAAGCATGGACTAAGCTTTTTTTCTTAATCGTCGGTCTCCGCTTATCGTTTTTCGGGTATTGCCCGGTGTCAGGATGATTTTCGTAATTAATGTCGACCACCAAGTTTGACAATTAAGCAGTAAATAATGCAGAATCTGCCAAGTAAGGGGCAACATCTTGGCTCTTCAAAGGTTTTGCACTTTCCTAATGGCAATGTTCCTGGATGTTAGAGGTTGCTGATTAGTCAAAAACAAGAAGCAAGCCAAAATTGTCCTTCTTCTACTTGCATTGCTTTAGATCAGCACCTGCATAAATTTGTTTGTTTATTCTCGGTCATTATTCGATGTTAATACATTATACGATGCTAGCCCTTTCTGATTTCGAAAGCTTACTTGCTCCAGATGACAGTACACGTTTTTAAGAAAAGTCACAAAAGTCATGATATTTTAAAATTGTGCAGATTTTGTTGCATAATCTCATTTTTTATTCGGAAAACATACCCAATCGCGGTCTTTTCAAAAATGATCTTTTGAAATATATATCAGAAGAGTTTGAAGGATTTTGTCAATGCCAAGTTTTATGTCTAAGTCTACGCGAAATAGAAAAATTTTAACTTGCATCTATGTATACTCAATCAGGGTGATGTGACCCTATACCCAAATAACAGTACGTTGTTAAAAGTTACAAAATGACTTTTGACTTTTGGTTCTATTCGAATCGAGGACTCTATTGATACGAGGCAGCTCGAATGAAAAACCTCCCAGAACCCTTTTCGAGCCTTTCCCGCATTGCGAGATCACAGTTTACAGAAAGAAGTGCAGAGCGTCGAGCAAAATGTCGAGATACTCACCAAGTAGAAGAGAGAAAACTGTACCACGACTTTACGTTGGAAGGCTACCAAGCCGAGCCAGTGAACGAGATATCGAAAGATTATTTAAGGGCTATGGTCGTCTGAGGGAAATCAACCTAAAAAGTGGATATGGATTCGTGGTAAGTAGGCCCGGACGCGTGCGCGTTTTTTCACTTTGGTTACACAAAGGGTAATGTTTCATAGCTGTATCTCACCCAGATATGGGTTATCTACAAATAATTTCGATTGGGAAATGCTGTTAGCTGTTTTTTATCAAAAAACGTTAATACGAAATGAATGAATTCTTGAATAATGACGGCGATGGCAGAAGCAGTCAAAGCGTTGGTTTGGTGTCAAGTTTCCACGGTTTAGAAATCAAAACGACGCGTAAACAATCAAGTTTCTATGTCATGTTCATCTTACCTGCTTGAAGAAAACGAAGTTGTGATAGTTTACTTATCGTTATCAATTTTAATTAAATAACAATTATAGCAGTACAAAAAATTCCTAAAAGGGAAGCGAGCCCTCCTAAGTCTAAGGCAATAGAAGAGGAGGATGGAAAGCACCATAGTGCAATTTGATAGAGCAGTTGGTTTTGAACATCTCTTAAGAGCTGTAAGATAACTGTAAAATTAAAAAAGAAGTTTGAAAATAAGCATAACTACAGATAGAAAGACCAAAACTGTTTAAGTTAAAATCTGTCTCAAGAGCTGCTTTGTGTCAAAACCTATAGGAGAGAAAGTATTAATTTATAACTGATTACAACTTCCCTCCTCATTACATATATACATGAGCTAAAATATGTATTATCTTAATCCCTATGTCATTCAAAAACCTTTGTTATCCTTTCTCTCTCTTCCACCCAAAGCTAATTTTCTAGACTTTGTTAAGCCATAAATCTTACAACATTAACTGATTTAAGTTTATGCTGAATGGCTGTTTGACATTTATTTTCAAGTTCCTTTCTCATTTATCTTCGTGCACACCAATCTCCATGTTAAAAAAATTGTATTGCTTAAGGAAAAATAACAGAGATTTGAGTTATTGATTCAGTAGATGAGTACCTTGGACTCTCAAAAATTCATATTTTTTCACCTGACGGTTAATTGTAACACTTTATCTAAAATATTGAAATTTTCCATAGCAAATATGAATTAAGTGACAGTTTAGATTTGTCTTTGGCTTTAAGGATTTTGAAGATTACAGAGATGCAGATGATGCTGTTTATGATCTGAATGGAAAGGAGTTCATGGGTGAAAGGTAAATAATAACATTTGCATCATAAAGATTTTGTATATTGCATCATCGTTTATCATACCTATGTGAAATAAGATTTTCAAATGGTCTAAAATTCAGTTTGTTTGGACATAAATCCAAGATTTAGGACAAGTTTAGCATAATCAAGACATAACATCTACAATATATGTGTATCATAAATATATATATATATATAGTTCATAGACTTAGTGAGCAAAATTAGTGCACAGGCTGAGACAGAAATGGTGACACTGCAGCAAAATTTCTTTGCAAACAAATTCAAATGGCCACAGCAAGTTCATAAAAGTTATAAAATGATTTTTTAGTTGGGAAATACTGTAATTTATCAAGGTTTGATACTGAAACTTTATGTGCATCACAAAGGTCATAAAGACGTTCTTTACGGATGATCGAAAAATGTTGTTCCATACTTTTTCAAAAATGCTTCAACTGCCCAGAAAATATTCCAAGTGCTATTGTAGTTCAAATACCAAGTACCCAAAGTATTCCTAAACATTCACGGTAGAATTGATTTCCAAATGCATTTTTTCATTGAGATGTGGTTAAGTCAGCTTACTTATATTTCCTGTGTTTTGA
This sequence comes from Rhopilema esculentum, assembly GCF_057945365.1. Taxonomy (NCBI): domain Eukaryota; kingdom Metazoa; phylum Cnidaria; class Scyphozoa; order Rhizostomeae; family Rhizostomatidae; genus Rhopilema; species Rhopilema esculentum. The sequence continues at coordinate 5,354,288 of NC_142821.1, read as the reverse complement.
TATACCAGCTTTGTATTGTCTATGTCACTTGCTTGGTTCACAAAAGATACAATTTACCATTTTTCACGAGCGATCAAACACTCGCGTGGTTGGGTTTGCGCGAGTGCTGAGGCGATCGCGAGTCCCTGACAAGGTGTTAAGCCTTTTTGAAATGGCACAAAGTAATAGTACCAAAGAAAGATTTACATTTAAACCCATCTCGAAAAACCAACAAAACCAATCATTGATAGAGAATTTTGCACTCAGAATAAAAGAAGGCGTGCGATATTTTGCACTCCTCGAAAGCAGTAGGTGTGCGCCAGGGCGTGCGCGTGCGATCGCACGCCTTTCCGACGAAAGCCTATATATGTTGAGATAACTGTGAACAATTTTTGGCTGTACAAAATTGAAAATGGCTTTGATAAAAGCAAACAACATACTGAAAGCTTTTGATTCTGACAACCCACGGAGTATAAAGCATCAAAATAAGGGTCAGAAAAACAAGAACAATAATTACCCAGTTATGGATTGAAATAGGCCAATTAGAAAAATGCAAGCATACGATCAGTATAGTTGTCCAATCAGTACAGTGTTCCTGTTGAAAAAATTACCCATGATTTCCTTCTGTCAAAAAAGGTACTGTTTAGACAAGAGCATTTTGATAGAGATCAAACTTGTGTAAATGGAATGCCTGATGCCTTCCTAACTTGGTATGCTATTACAGGCAAGGAATGTTCAAAGTTTGACTCCAATTTTCACTATTTGAGTCATCTATCTCTCTTTCATCCAGGGTAATTATTGAGCATGCCAGAGGTACTGAGCGGGGTCGTGGTGGAGCTTTCACAAATGTTGTGAAGAGCAGAAAACAAAGAGCATTAGAAAGGTACCTTTAATGTTTTTGCGAGTTATCAAGAAATTTTCTAATTGTCTTAGGTCTATATTTTAAAAGCATCCATCCAGAATTCTAAAGGCAAACACAAATGCCAATGATCTTTTTTGTGAATGGGCGAATGAGGAATTTTTGATTTGTCATTTACAAATCTATCATTTTTTGCTCTAGCTTTAAATCCAACTTGCAATTCTAATACCTTGTTGATCAAAGCTTCATTGCTAGGGCGAGAATAATTTTCTGCTCCTTTCTCAATGCTCCTAATATGTTTGTTTCTATTAATGTATCTTTATTAACTAATAGGGTATGACAGGAGGATAATTCTTTCCACAAGGGTACATGTAAATTTATATACTATATATTTTTGAAGTTTGTTTTGTTTTTAGGTATGGTCCTCCATTGAAAACAACCAATAAACTAATTGTAGAAAATCTGTCCACCAGAGTCAGCTGGCAGGTGGGTTTTTATATCTTCTTGTGATATGCTATTTGGTAATATGAATATAAAATATTTTAACCTTTTATGTCTAATATTGCTAGAGTTTGATTACTCTATTGTCTTCTTTCATTGTTTTAAGTGATTATTGTGATTGGCCATGTTGTATATATATACATAACATATCAAAAAGCAACATCAAAGTATGCTACACTGGAACTAGTTTCTAAAACATAGCTATTTTTATATTGTTTTACTCTAAGAATATATTCAGAAATTTTCAGACTATATAAATATATAAAGATACATAATAGCCTGTTGCTTGTAGCAGATTTCAGATATATATATTATTTCAAGTGTCTGAATTTTGTAAGTTCTTTCTCAAGAAATCAAATAATTTTGTGCAACACAGTGCATGTTTGCTTGTCTGTCTCCATAAATGCAAACAATTTTTTTTAATAAATTCATGTTAAGTGTTTTTATGAAGAATAATGGTAATTTTCGAAATCAAGCCACACATTTAAAACTGTAAATTTTTATTTGGGTGTAAATAATTGTATTCTTGAAGAATGTATTGTTTAAAAGGCATGGGCTTTGTCAGTTCTTTTTAAATAATGACAGAACAAAAAGGAAGGTTTTTTCTCATAAAAATGGTAGAGTCATTGAGTTTGAATTACTTATAAATGATCCTTCCCAATTTCAGTGTGACTGATGCCAAGGGCTGCATGAGGCCTGTGGCACTGAGATGCAATAGATGTGAGGCTATCATTTGAAGTTCTGATGCTCTGAACATACTCAGCCATTGATGTTAGATGTGCTGTTAGATGTGCTGTTAGATGTGATGATTATCGTCTCTAAGATGTGACGTTTCAAACCTCTAAGATCTGATCAGATGATGTGCCGTCAATTTAAAAGATGCGATGCTCTCATAGCTCTAAACACCCCCACTTGTGACTCGATGAAGCAATTTTGTGTATCAATGCACTGCTAAAATTGAGGGATGTGAAAAATGATTTTCAACTGAGATATCGCTCCCTCAGTTGGAAGAAAAGATGTGATTATCTTCTACTGATGGTGTTTTTTCAAAAGTTTTTGCTCAAAGAACTTTTTTCTTTATTTTCATATTAAAAATAGTAATAAATTTATTAACCTTTACATTTTATACAGCAAGATGGCGCCAGGAAAACATCAATGATCTAATCTAATTGATCTCTTAAGGACTAACTAGTTTTTTGTTGCCTATTTTGCGAGACTGGCTCATCATTTTTTATTAAAAGGAAATGATAGCCCCTAAACAATAAAAAAAGCACTCTGTAGTTATATATTGTTGGTACCTTTGAATTGTCACAAGATGGCTTCTGCTAGGTAAGAAGGATCATGAATCAGCTCTTGAAGTCATATCTTTGTGTGGCATAGCTATAGAATTTTGGTAAGTATCACCATTTTAATGTATTTTGTTATATTTCTTATCAATTTGGATCTGTATCTTTCTGCTCAAAGGATCTAAAGGACTACTGCAGACAAGCTGGGGAAGTTACTTACGCTGATGCTCACAAACACAAGCGTGGTGAAGCGTAAGTGTGATTCACTTGATTTACAGTCTCAAGAATGTTGATAATTGTAATACGGTCTTTTATGCTTTATAATCATTTGCAATTTTAGCTTATAAGAGAGTGATTAGTTTATCATCTTGCAATTGTTTAATAATGTAACCTTAGACTATACAAACCTGCAAAGGAAAGAGACCTTGGCCATTTGAGCTGATGTGAATATTTAATGGGCTGGATCATGTAACTGTAAACAAACATTTTGTGCGGAGTGTCTGACAAAATGGTAGACCATGAAATCTTTATATTTTCAGCAATGCTGCCAAATGTGAAACATTTGTAAACTGTCGCTTTCAGCATTGTTTACTGTTTGTGAACCTGGGCTTACACAGACAGATGTCTCTGTGCTGTCCATTTGGCCAAACAGCCCGTCAGGACAATAACTTTTTGTGTTTCCGCTGCAGCACAAATGGCTCCTTTTTGTGGACTGATCAATGATATAATGTTGAACTATACGTATAAAATCAATCTTAAAACTATAGCAATTAAAGAAATAATTGTTTGTAACAAGTGATGCCACAATCTTCTTGATGCGCTGTGATTCTCTATTCTACCAAATTTCAATTCAGTTGCTGTGGTGGATTCACCCCCCCCCCCCATCCACAAGCATCAACATAACAACATTGTTTGGCAGTCTTACACGTGATCCAGCCCCCTTAAGAAATTAAAGTTCTGCCTGCAGTTTTACATCTCTATTCAACTTTTTTTCAATTTGATGGAGATTGAGAATGGTTTTTTGACAATTCCTTTTTGCCCAACAGAGTCATATGCTTTGCTTCTTACGAAGATATGAAGAATGTTATCAGAAAGCTTGATGGCACAGAGTTGAATGGAAAACGTATACGAATGGTAGAGGTATGGTTCTATTGTTAGGTTACAGTTTTATTGCAATTAAACTTCATGAAGCTAAATTATATATGTTGTCAAAATAGACCATGTCCTATGTTTGTTATTCACATGCATTTGATTTCACTGCTTCTAAACATTCAGCGAAGTTATTAAAACGTAAAATATAAAAGATGCTAAAAGCAATTTTAATAAAGGCAGCATCATAGTTGTCTCATGTATTTTCAGGCATGATCTATCCTCTAGATTTGCATTGCCAATTTATTTATCCACATCTCTGTTGACCATATCAGTGAGTTTAGTTATGTTATTTGGTTAAATATCACCAGTGCCATAGGCGTGAGATTGTTTTTTATGTTGAGAATCTTTTTCAGTGTTTTTCCCTATTGTTGTCATTTTTTCTACTCTCCACCTTTTCTTAGTCAGCTTTATCCCCCTTTTCCTCCTTCCCCCCTTCCCCTTTTCCCAATTAAACCAACCAATTTCTGTCACATCAATTTGTATAGCTTCTGTTTTGATCCATGAGTTTTGCAATGTCTTCTAATTCTGTCCTTAGACTGAAAGAAGGTCGCGTTCTCGTTCAAGGAGTTATTCAAGGTAGGATTTAATTACTTTTCCAACAAATCGATTACTTGAACATGTCTTAATTTAGAATTGGTTTGTGGCATTCCAGCTTATCTGTAAAGGTTACCCAATGTTCTAGAAAATTTTTCAGGAAGGATCTTTTGATTCAAGTTTGCAATTTTCAGTCCTTATGCTTTTTGTTTCATTTCATCTCATCTCATCTCATCTCCGACCAAATTACATATTTTTGTAAATGGTTTATTTCATTTATGAAACATATCCACTTTCAGGGGCAGAAGATCTCGTTCAAGGTCCAGGTCCCGATCCAGATCAAGGCACCGCTCTTACTCACGGTCTCGATCTCGATCCAGTCAACGCAAGTCCGCCTCCCGCAGCCCACGCAAGTCAAGATCTAGAAGCTCTCGACGCTCCGCCTCACGCAGTCCACGAAGGTCGCGATCTCGTTCGCGTTCCCGCTCTAGATCCGCATCCCGATCTAAGTCACGCTCACGTTCCCGATCCAAAAGCCGTTCTGCGTCACCACAAAGGGATGATGCCGACGATAATTAATGCTTCTTAGTAAGCAGAAACTCTGTTAGTGACTGTGACTGTGAGGTTTGAAGATGGAAACTAAACAACAGACATACCCCTTACCCTTTTCTTCTACTTCTAGACAAGACAAACTCTCGTCACTGCTTTAGGGCTATGTTTTAGCTAGCTGTTTGATTGTCAATGAAGCGTACAAATCTATGTGACAAACTTGTTTATATCGCTTTAGAGACCGGTGTAGCTTTGCATTTAGGGAATGTATTAGTCCTCTTTGTCCATTATGTGATATGATAGTAAACGGTTTTGGTGCACGCGATTTTCGCCCACCAATGACTTTTTATCAGAGACCGTTAGAGAAAGGTTTTTCATTTTTACTTGTAGTTTCTTTGATTAATGATTGTGTATCATTATGTTTAAAAATAATTTTCATAACAGCATTGACTTTCATTTTTCACTGCCTCTTTGAAAATACAGTGCTAGTTGGCTGCAAAGAAGTTTGTTAGTTTAGATACATTGCATCTGCCCTACAAGTTATATGGGTCAAAGATAAATTTCAAATGCGATAAATGAACTTTGATATCGTTTTTTAACTTCAAGACAGTATTTAGGCAATCAACTTTGTTCGTCTCTAAGAAATGGTACTCTTAGGACCCCAATTTGTGAAAAATTGCTGATGCAATGCCCTGATCCAAACCATAGTTAATATAAAAGCCGTCGGGAACTGATGCCCAACATTTTAAGATCTGAGGATGAAGATCTCTAGAAATAAGTGAATCCAAGTGGTTCTTAAAGTGTTTATTTTCCCAAAAGCAAATGGATTGTTTCTGCCTTTATGAACTTGTAACGAAGGACTTACAATGCAGCTACTTTGCCTTGAATTGGTTGTACGGTCGATTCCACTTAAAGTAACACTAGCCGTTACAGTCACATAAAATTTCGACCCAAACACGCAAGCTTTTCAATTGAGTTCTGTTTACTTTACGCATTGAGTTCAATACGCTTACAATTAAGTTTTAAGGCAACTTTTGGTGAGGCTTTAACCGGAGTCTACTGTAGATTTTAATAGGCGTAGAAGATAAGGTAGTTGGGAGGGCTGCAGCCCATCTCAACAAGCAAAATTTAATTAGCACCATCTACGTCTACGTCCATGTAAAGTTTATATTCGTCGTTCCGGATCTATGTCACCGATTTTGCATTTCGCTATCTACACACATTTCTCAAAAATGGACCTCGGATTTGAAATCTTCATCTTGAAATTATTATCCTTATTGTTATGTTGTTTGAACTGTTCTATTGCGAGTTACTTCATTTTGAATGTTTAGATATTTCTAAACATCAACAAATTCCATAGAAATGTAACAAACAGCTAAATTTTGAAAACTGCGTTATTCACGGCCGTGATGGGGCACTGAATTTTATCAAAAACATTTTCAATATCCAAAAAGGTGTATGTTGAAATGGGGGTACAAGGTATTTTGAAGTGATTGCGTGATCGGAGTATTCTCGATGCGCGATATCGTGAAACGAAATTTTATTTTGCGTGAATGCATGAGTAGACGACATTCGCGCGTGACCTGTAAATTAGCATTAGGGCATGATTGCGTAAAAATATGGCTGCATGTGAATTTCGAAATGGAGTGCTTTCGTTTTTACAAGCAGCAAGTCTTTGTTTCCTGTAACAGACCAGATAAACATCTTCAATATTCAAAGAATCAAATGCCGATGGCTCTGCAAACAAGAAGCTATATGCAGAATATTGTCATGACCTGACCGAAGACCTAATAGTAAAAATAATTTTGTTAAAAATTTAAGGAATGGTACGTACTAGATAGCTATTCAATGTTTCCCAACGGACCAGCAATATAGTACAAATATTGCCACCAACCTTTTGCATTTTAATTTATATTTTATTTCTCGTTGTTTTATATAAACATTAACAATATTTGGTTATTATTAAACTTTCCCAAAATGAAATACCATTCCTAGCATATTGACATTTTATCTTATTTATTTATTATGCTATTAATTTGTAACTTTGATGTTCTGTTTTATTAGATACAAATACGACAAAGGCTCGATAACTGTTCAGAATTTTTCGTGTGAGGCTAGTGAACGCTAGAGAGTAGTAGTGTATCGCGAATAGTGAATCGCGAAATTTAATTCTCGGTGCCGTGAAAGCGTGATTTGCATTTTTTACGCATTTTTGCGTGATTCAGCATTGATACCTGGTACTTCCTATAAATTCCTGGATTTCCACTAAATTTTTTTGGAGAAAGTGTAGAATTCTTGTTTTGAGCAGCAGCAACAACCACAGTAAGCTTCCCGTTACACTTGTTGACGAAGTTTGAAAATGAATGATGATAAACTGGAGACAAAGATCGAAGACGAATTAGACCATGTTTTCTTAAATATATCATCAAAACAACACCAACATGTTTTATGTAGTTTAAAGAAACTATGCAAGCTGCTAAAGCAAGAAAGAGCAAAGAATGCTATAGTAACAAAGGGTGGAATTAGTCGCCTTTTTTCGCTGATGCTGAATGAGTTAGGCCACAGTGTACCACGTGATCATTCCTCCACAGTGGACAATAACAATCCCGCTGTTATCGAGTTATCATTATGGTGTCTTCAAAGGCTGTCTAAAGAAACCAAAATATTCAAAGAAGAGGTTTTGATAACAATAGTTTTTTTATATTCTGATTAATTATTGATTTGGTTTACGATGAGTTTAAAACATCAAGTCCAGCAGTCTAGGAACTCCGAGTTATTTAGGCTGCTGGTCTGCAAAAGCATCGAACCTGGGAATTAAGCTCCTAGATAAATTTTAGTGTTGAGACAAACAAGTTTTCGGAGAGAAAAAAAATGTTCAACTAATTTAAAACTCAAAACAAATAAAAAATTTCCAAATATTATGTTATTTGTAAAAAGAAGTTTGCATGAACCATTATTAGCATTAAGAACTCCCAAGGACAGAGATACCACTTTTTTGGGGGGGGGGGGCAGCAGGGCTGGCATGAAAGGGAGCGTGAGGGGTGTGGAAACCCTTGAAAAAATCATATTTCAAAAGTGTAGAGTGTTCGCCATCAAGGGATGCATGGTCGGCAAATTTTCAAACCTGTTGGCAAATAAATGATTTTTTTTTGGCAAATTTGACGGTCTGGGGGGATCCCTGCTGAATATATATCAAAATAGCTGTCACCGGCAGTGCCAAACCAAATAAATTTTGGTCGTGAGAAAAATTTTATTACTGAAAAAATTTTTATTCTAAAGAGGTTAAATGATCACACATTTTAGGATCATTAAATGTGACAAACTAAGGCAGCAACAACTTGATTCCTTACCTGCAAACCAAAAAATCTATAAAACATTAATATTATTAATATCTGCTTAACTATGTAGTAATCTTTTCAACAAAACAACAAAAAGATTGATGATTAATAAGTAACCTCACCGGCTTCCAACAAAACAAAATTTAACAAACAACAATTTTTTTAAAAATATGTGGCAAAACAGCTATTTCTTATAAAAAAGCTACATAATTTTATCTGTACTGAGAGTTTCTAAGAAATATCAGATCTTAAATAAAGATGTACCATTAGATTTCTTAGACTAAAAGATCTACGACAAAAAGTCTCTAAAATGATTTATTCTTAGTATTGGAGTTTATAAGTGGTTTCTTACAAAAATATAGGTATCAAAACGATGTTGCAACCGGTAAGGTGGACCTCGATAAGTGGAACTTTTGCAGTATTCATGGGAATTTATTCCTTTGAAATGTGCAAATGATAATTCCGCAAATTTTTTATGGTACTAAATTATGGTACTGATTACTTATGGTACTAAAATATTTGGGCAGGTCAGGGCCCCCCCGGTCCCCCCTATATCTCGGTCCTTGAGAACTCCCATGTTATTAAAATTTTTAAGGGTAACCTAACATTTGATTTAGCATCTATTGCAAATATTTTCAATAATTTTTTCCTAAATGTAGCTGATGGTGTTACAAAGAGTCTACCCAGGTCCCAAAAGTCTCCCTTAGATTATCTCGATAAAAATAATCCACAGTCTTTTTTCATATCTCCTGCAGCCTCATACAAAATATCAGATGTAATGTATTTGTTTAAGGCTGGTAAATCAATAGGTCCAAATAGTATACCTATCAAATTATTAAAAATTCTTTCTCTTCACCTTTCCTCCCCTCTCTCTCAAATCATTAATGAGTCTTTCCAGTCTGGTATATTTCCTGAAAAATGGAACAAGACAAGGTCATCCCTTTATTCAAGAAGGGCTGCCCCCTAACAACTTCAAACTACAGACCAATATCTCTCCTGTCTTTCTTCAGCAAATTCATAGAGAAATTAATGTATAAAAAGTTATTTAGTTTTCTGAAAGTATATAAAATCTTGTATAATCTCCAGTTTGGCTTTCGAGCTGATCATTTGATTAACAATGCATTAATCAGTTTGACAGAATCAATCAAGAATTCTTTGGATAATAAAATATTTGGATATGGAATCTTCCTTGACCTACAAAAAGCTTTTGATACTGTAAATCATCAGATTCTCCTTAACAAACTTCACCATTATGGCATTCGAGGCACAGCTTTAGCGTGGTTTACTTCTTATCTCAGTAACAGAAGTCAGTATGTTTCAGTAAATGGCTACAACTCCAGTCATCACAATATTACCTGTGGTGTACCACAGGGCTATGTCCTTGGCCCACTTCTGTTTCTAATTTACGCAAATGATCTTCCCAGTTCATCTTTCGAACTATCTTTCTATCTCTTTGCTGATGATCAAATACTACTTCGAATCAGACAGCCTAAATACTCTTCAAAAAGTGGTCAACAAGGAGCTTAGACATGTCAAAAATGGCTAGATGCTAATAAACTTGCCTTGAAGGTAGATAGAACAAATGTTGTCATTTTTCACTCAGCTCATAACCCTTTGCATGACAGTATCAATTTAAAAATTGGTAATAAGTATAATAAACTGGCTAAATATGTCAAATTCCTTGGTCTCCTTTTGGATGAAAATTTAAGTTTAGATGAAAATATTTTATAAGTGAACTTTCCAAGGAGCTATCAAGAACTTGTGGTATATTTTTTAAAGTGAGGCATCTTTTACCTACTAGTGTTTTAATCTCTTTATATATATAGCTCTTTATTTTCTTCATTTCTCCAGTATGGAGTCATTGTCTGGGGTCTTACTTATAGAGTGCATACAAAGCCAATCTTCTAAGGTTCTAAATGAAACATTCTTAACAAATTAAGATTCTTCTAAGTGAAACATTCTGAACAAATTTAACAAGTTTTTGCTATTATGATATATATCATATAGTTGGTCAGTTAGAGATCTTAAAAATGAGGAATTTAGGGGTAGGGCAGAGGTGTGGTGCTATCAAAATAAGAAGGGGGGGGGGGGGTATTGTGGCAAAACTATGAAAAGTAGAAATTGGCTGAATTTTGACATAGACAAGGGGTGCTTAGCCCTCCCTGAGCCCCCTAGCACTACACTCTGGGATGAGGTGGTGGTAGACAAGTGTCTTGGGTGGTTGATCAAGGTGGAAGTCTAAAGGGGCAGTTACTCCTTACAGTTTGAAAGCCACATTTTTTTTAACAAAGAACTGGTTCTAGCCCCACCCTCCTGACCTTTCAGTTGAAATAACATACCTGCTGTTCATTTTCTTATAAGTTGTTGGTAAGTTATTTCTAGCATTGTATTTATTCATAATAGAAATTAAACAATGATAATTATTTTTGTTTTCATTGCAGTTTGAAAGAGTCAATGGGTCTAAAGTCATTGGTAAGTTGTGGTATTTTTTACGATCTAGAAAGAAAAATTACAAAAGATTAATAACTACCCGGATCTGAGTATATTTATCATGGTTTTTGCAAGAAAATCCTAGTATTTTTGGCAATAGGTTACTGTACTGGAATACTGTTTTTTAAGAAACATTCTCTGATGGTTATTTTGTTTTGATGTTAGGACCTTTTCCTTGGGGTTTTCAAAAGCCATGTAAGGCCTCAGACTGATTCATGAAATCAGACCTTGATTGGACGTAGGGCCATAGCTGCAAAGATAATTTTTTATCACACCCTTTAAAGTCCCAGAGAAATGTTGAAACACCTCTTTTCATGTTCTATGCCAAGTTATTGTACCCTATTACCCTGCTTTATAGCTCATTGGGCTATATGCCATTATTTTACAATTTTGCAATTTAAAAAACACATCCATATATAGATGTAAAATATATTCCCCAGAAGTTCAGCAATTGGGACCAAAATATAAATTCATTCTTGTACAAATGTTACCATTGATTGGTGAGCTGCTTTTGATTGCCTTTTAGAAAACTTGCTGTTACAAAAACAGAGCGAATCTATCATCAAAAGAGTTTGCACTTTGCTAGTTTCAGTATATGAAGCTGAAGAAGCTGGTCAGGGAATTCTAATTTCCCTCGTCAATCTGCTGCCTCTGTATGAGTCGCACATCTGCTCAGTAACAATTCACAGAACTCTATGGTCGATTTGTAAGAATGCCACGTTAGTCGAGTGTGCAGTCTCAGCTGATGGTTTTCAATCACTTATAAAAACATTAGAGTCAGATCTAGGAAAGATACTTAAATCAACTCTGAAAGTTTTGCATAGATTTTTTAGAATCACAAACGGTTCAGAGAATATATGCCTGCGTGTACTGGCTTTTAATGGCCTGCCCTTACTATTATCATTAATGCAAAAGAATATACCAGAGGAGGAGCTTCGAATGGTATCCGACTGTTTGCATTATATGATTGTCGTTCCACGAGTTAGAGTATCTATATGCGGTACAAACTTTATTGAGGTTTGCGTGGAAGAACTTTCGAAAGAAGGTGACTCTCAGAGATTCAAGAATGCATTTTCATCACTTTGTCTCTGTGCCATGGAGGCAATGAATAGAAGTAGAATGCGGGGATCAGGGGCGCTACAAAAACTGGTTAAACTTCTAGGCGAGTCAAAATATTCCAAGTTTCATTTCCAAATCGTCAGTACGTTCGTCTGCTTTGTATTTGACGATCCCAGCCTTGATACCATGTTACGGGCAGGCCTTTTGACAAGTCTTCATATTTATTTAGAGCGGATATTGAATCTAAGTCTGAAAAGTCAACTGGACGAACAACCTGAAGATTATATTGCCAGGAGTTTCGTTGTTAAGTCTACGGAAGGCAGCCCAGTGCTCCCGAGTGCTGATGGCTCATTGACTAATATTCATGGACACAGAGGCCCATTTCAAGATGTGCTGCTTATACTTGCAAAGTTGTCTCAAACTAGGGCCATTCGTTTCATGGTCACCAAAGCCTGTATTAGCCCATTATTAAAATACATGAATATGAAAGACCCTTATGACACGAGATCTGAGAGAATTCTCAACAGAATCACCCAAAATCCATTATTTTTTGAAATACTTCTCAAGCTAGGCCTTGTTCAGTCAATCTTTTTTCAGCTACACACTGGATATAGTGTCGATGATCTGGAAAATTTATTTAATTGCACAATGTCTAGTTGCGATGGAAACAAAGAAGTTTTGCTAGACCGGAATGCCATGTCTTTTCGAGAACTGGCTCAGCTTTTTCAAAAACCAAAATGCGAAGGAAAAGTTAATACCGTTGGTTTTACTGAGAACCTGTCTCAATGCAACGCTAGTAACAGCAAAGCGGAAGAAATTTCCCCTGTAACAACCAGACAACGCAAGAAAGGAGAAGTGACATCATCATTACAAAGTAAGAAGTGCGGAAAATCACTTTTATTGAACTTGACACGACACGCTGAATCTCTTTTTGGTCAAGGGGTGTTAGCACATGGTCTTCTTTCGGATTCTTGTGAGGTTAAAGAAGCTTTTGTAACTGGATTCTGTTACATCTGCAGGTTGGTTTTCTTGCAAATTCATATTCTTCTTCGTTGATAACATCTATCGATGAGGAAAATACCTAGATATGTAATAGAAATCTGTGCAAATTTTTTTTCTTTCGATGGAATATTTTCAGTTCTTGTGTAATCTCCCGTCCCTACGTTCCTTTTAATCTCTTTTGACAGTTGATACTAGGTGTTGAGTAGGGCTATTGTCTATTTTTATTAAAGAAAATCTGGGAATACTCCGTCGTTAATGCATACATTCATGAAATTAGTTCAAAGACTAGCTAAGGCACTGGGTCAAGTCGGTCAAGCTAAAAATAGCTTTCTGTATAATGCAACCAATGGCGGTTTAGTAACCTCCAAAATTCAATGGGACATGTTATTTTTACATACTTACAACTAATGTTTTGCTTTTTCATGATTTTATAATTGTGATTAACTTCTAATTTTACATTTTAGATCCCCTGCCACCATCAAGAAGATATTCGTTGATCTGAAAGGACTAAAGATGATAGGGAATATGTTATCAAACCAGCCCAGCAACTACACAAGACTGTGCAATGCAGTTCTAGCTTGTAAAGGATTAGCAGATTCATTGCAGATAGTATCTTGTTCAAGGAACACAACCGATCTCAATGATAAGTACGAACGAGCTGTAAATAGGAACGGTCTGCGCAGGAGTCGTCATAAAGATGAAGTATGTGACGTCACAAGAAAGAAACCGAGGGTTGAAAAATGCAGTGAAGATGACAGGAGACATGCTTGCTGCGTCTTGTCGTTGTTATTTTGCAGGTATGAAGCGCCAGAAATGTGTATGCAAAGTCCAGAAACAAGTCTTGATTATGCCATAGAGAATGACAAATCAAAGTTTGAAATCGCTTGTTTCTCTTTGGAAGGACATGTAAGAATTTATGTTGACAAGGAAGTAATATGTAACGTGTCGCCTGTATTCGCTGCCATGCTTTCAAGTAATTTTGTCGACTCTTCTCTGCCATACGTAGAGTTACAAGACGTCTATGCGACAAGTTTTGTTATTCTCTTGCACAATGTTTATGGTTGCGACATAGACTTTGAAACATTGCAGTGTCGCGGTAATTGCCATTTTTGTGGGAAAATTCATATCTCAGAACATGATGTCAAAACAATGCCTGGTTGTACCATCGTGGATTCGCAACTCAAAATGCAAGGTGGTGAAGCTGACTGCATTGATTCTATAGAATGTGACAATGATAAAATTTATAGCAAAATATCTGGTCATCTTTTAAAGGACAAGGATCGCAAATCGGTGGAGAAATTTCACTGTTTTGCCCAGCATTTTACAGGGAAGCAGAAGCTATTTCTGATCGCAGACGTGCTTCGATTGAGTGACCGGTTTATGATAGACGCCCTTCGAGACGACTGTGAAAGTCATTTAACGAGCTCCATATCTAATAAAAATGTGGCAGGACTTTACATTGAGGCAGTGTCCTGCCAAGCAAGACGTTTGGCAACTTGCTGTGTCAGCTTCATGCTTTCGAAAATAAACGACCCCAAAGATTTCCTAACCACTGCGGCTAATGTATTTAAATCCGCTGAAGCCGATCGATTTAAAGACGATTTACAGAATGAGTTACTGTCACGTATACAAACATATAGCTAGTGAGTTTTGAAAGGTTTTAATCAATTGAAGTGTTCCATTCTTGTTACAGGCAACGGATAGATACTAAGGTGGCTTAAGCGGTCTGTCAGTCTACAAATGGCCAATATATAACCTTGTAGTAGCTTAAGCCACTCTATTACCTGTGAACTGCCTTTATTATGGCGATTATTGCACTGATTTGCGATAAAAAAGGATTAACCGTAAATATGCGACAATGTTAAGACGACTATTTTATATAAAAAGACACTCGCAAAGAGTTCACCCTCGGTGTTTATAAAATTTTTGCCAGTCTCGACTTCAAATGACACTGATTTGTTTTAATAAGATGTTTAGATTACGCAAGAGAAAGTTTAATTTCAAATATCCTATGCTGTAAGTAAGCGGTTCATTTCTGTTCGTATTTCGTGCTTTATTGCTTATAGGAAAGTTTATGACAAAGTTTTTATCGCATTGTACAAAATGTTTAGTCCTTTATACGAGCCTTAAAATGTTTCTTAATTTTCGGGCACTCTGAGCCTCGTGTTTCTTATATTTGGGCACTCTGAGCCTCATGCATTGTTTTTTATTCTGAATCTTTCCGTAATGCCATAAGTGCAGTGTTCAATTCTGTCAATGTTTCTGTAAAGTAAATGTCCCAGTTCAGAAAATATTGTTGTAATGTCATTGTCCCCATAGTGCCGATGTCTATTTAATGTCCCCCAGTATCGAGATACTTCAGAAAAAGCGACTTGATGTGATAAAGCCTCATCTTAGGTCTTCCCGTGTTGTCAAAGTAATGCCCTCGTAAAGAACATATCTCGGTACGATTTGTCGTAATCGAATCGAAACGTCCATATTCCCGTAACGATATCTTTGTTGCTATCGATTATATTCACCTAATAATATCGCTAATAGAAACTTACATTCCTTTGCTCAAAATTACGGTTCCTTGAAACGTTTCTTTTGCTATGTATTTTTTGCTTCTTACATTAGATAAGGAAATCTGAATGCATGCATTTTTCGTGGTTATGGTTTTAAATTGAGAGTTACTTGCAAATATTCAATATGCCTTCATAACACTAGATAGTTCATATCACAATATCAGGAGTGTAAAATGACATATTCATTGTTAGTGTATTTCGTCTCTTAGTCTGTTTAAGCCAAATATTTTTAGACTGAAACAGAGAGGCAACCCAGTCAAGTTCACAGCGAATTCTGAGGCCCTGCCGCCGGAAATCTTTTCGATCTTCCAATTATTTCACGCCAAAGTTTTTAGCTGAGATGATATTGGTTTTATGGTGTGGTGGCACTACTGTCTTTGCTCAGAAACTCAATCATCAATTTAATTTTAACCTTATTCTGTACTGTCAAAACATAAGGTTTATGAAGATTTAGGTTTGGATCAAACAAACACAAACATGTAAGCAGATCAGTAAAACCCAACTAAAAAGATTGAAATTACTAAAAATAGAAACTTCGTGAATGATTCACTACAATAATGTGGAAGAATTCCAAAAGGCATGATCGAGTTGGGAGTTTTCTTGGAAAATCTTTGTCAAATAATTATTTTTCATAAAACAAGGCAAGGTGTACGTTTTCCTGAAGAGCTCAGTTCAAAATGGTGTTGGCCTGTAATCATACCATGCCCCATATGCCTGGAGGGAATATCTGACGGAGAGAAAAATGGAATATATTATGGGTCATAACTAGGGTTTTTGCCACTTCATAAGTTTTTCAGGAAACAAAATTATACAGCTAGCTATGTGTTAGTTTGACACGGTCCATCGTCACAACCAACGACATTTTTCCATGCAAACCACTGTGTTCTAACGCGAGAGTGCCCAGCTTTATTTGTCAAGAAATTCCTTACTAATCGTAGTTTAGAGAGAGTGGAGAGTTTTAATATCTTGGGTGAGTCGATATGGAATCTTGACCTTTTCTACACTATCATGTTCAAGCATGGTTCAACTAATGAAAATTAAAAGAAAGGCCATTTGAAAAGCCGCTAGAAAAAAAGCTGATATATCTATGGCATATTATATTTTACATATTGCATATTTTACTGATTTGTATGTTTCATATATTCTTCTGATTGGTATGAGAACAGTTTATTAGTATTGTTCTGATTTATGTGAACAATATTATTGCATATCATATTCATTTGATATATAATAGCGTTACATGCATCTGTATAGCGTTATATAAATGTATAAGTTATAGTGTTACATGTTTTTAAGCCTACAGTAGTAGCCTGTCAGCTCAAAAGCTTACTTGCCATACGCACGAAGGAACGTATATTTAATAAAATCCCGATATAACGAACTCTGAAGGGAACCAGAAAATAGTTCGTTATATCGGGAGTTCGCTAAACTGGGAGAAAACGTTTTCTGGGTTTTTTCGCAGTTCCCGCCAAAAAACCTGCCGTGGGTTGTTTAGGCTTCAATATTCAACTTCTGTGCACACTTTACTCCAAAAAACAAGCTGAATTAAAATATTACTAATGTTTAGTCATCGAAAATAAAGATCTTTATGCTCCTCTTACAATTTGGTACCCAGACATTGGCAAAGCTGACGTTGACGGTTGAATGACGTCTCCGATTAACTCACATTTTGTTTTGTTTTCTTCTGCTAATCTGGGTCTCTCAATAAAATTTTGTCGTCGTTTATTAATTTTTACCTGACCCTCTAGTGACTTCTAAAAATTTGGGAACTCTGATGAAGGGTGTAGCTGTTAACTATTTGACTTGATTTCTCTACAAGAAGTACCGATCCCTCCAAATTACCTCTATGCCCCCCGCATTGATGATATAGTTGTTGTTGTAGTTCTCACGTTCGACTTCTGCTTATCAGATACACGTGAGTGCGGTGGCCTACTAACAAGTTGCTGATCAAAATGGGACAGAAAAAGAGAAAGGTTGTTTTTTAGCTTGATTCATAATCAGTTGACTTTTTCTGATTTGTTTAACTATATCCACAACTAAACAATGGAATTTACAGTTGAAACGACAACTTAGGCCAACGCGTTCAACGCTGTCGGTCAATAATAAATCTTGCCAATGGAGAAAGCTCTTCTCCCATCATTACTTTCATGTAAATTCTCAACTTTAACAACGTTAATCAAGCTTTAACGAAAGGTAATAATCTGATAAATTAATACAGAATTTGTACAATAGGGTAAGTCAAATATAAAAGTTGAAGAGGACACATGAAAAGAACTCTGGAAGAGCTTTCGAGCCCTTTCCCCTCGTTTACAACAATATGATATCTTTTGAATATTCATGATATTATTTATAATAATCAACAGAATTTTTTAAGTATACTTTAAATGGTAATAGCCAATTTTAGCTGGAAGAGTTCTTCAAGTCAAAGAAAATAGGTGCAGATGGTGAAGTAAAATGTTCAAAGGATATTGTTTAAAGAACCCTTTTCTGTATTAGAAAAACTTAATGGGTAAATCATATTTAAGGAAAAATAAAAAATGAAATTTTAGAGACAAATCAAAATGTTGATTAGTAAATCAAAATGTTGAAAGTTCTGTTAATATATGAATAAATTAAGCATTTACAACATTGGAACCTTGGGACTCCCAAAAAGATAGCTTAGAAGTAATCATTTCAAGAACTATGAATTGCAAAAAATATGCTAACCAACAACAATCAATCAAAA